>NW_028301540.1:3157500-3497500 GCF_042242905.1 Orbicella faveolata
ACTTGTATATTTTGCCATTAAATTGAAATAAATCAAAAATCAAATAAGAGTAGACAGGACTGCGCAACTCCTGTTTAAAAGGCTCTACAAGGTGGAGCCTTTTTGTACTGTAGCAATACCTGCATTGACTTGTGTTAAGAATCAAACGATCGCGATGGAAAATTTGTTTCCATTTGCGTGCAAATTTGCCCCCGATGACAGTCTTCGCCACTCAAGACCACTCAGCGCGTGTAAGTCCTAACCCATTGACGCAGGTCAACATAAGTTGGAATTGAGAGTTTCTATGTCATTACGAGGTCGCGATAATCATCTTCAGGGGAAGGCGGGGGGAGGGGGATTGGCTGGATGGCAGCACGTATGGCAAAAGTTACATTCACCTTGATCGGGACCAACTTTGCTCGTAAGAGGGCCCAAGTTTTCTTTGTTTGGTCAACCAAGACAAGTTTCTTTGTTTGAAGTTGTGAGTTATTTTTTAATTTCTTTTTTGTCACTTTTGGGTACGTTTAGGAAAGTCCATATTTCAAAACTAGCGTTTACTTGAGACAACGCGCATTTCGATGACTGGCTGCGCACACGTGGATAGTTATTCGTAAATGCGCGCGCGCTCAAGCTGTCTTCTTCAGCACTTTCACATTGTTGACGAAAACAGTGATTCGAATCTCTTGACTAGGCTGGATAAATAAAGCCATAACATCTCCTGTCGATAGAACTGAACGCTTAAATTCTCACTCATAATGACTCTTGCCTGTATACCATCTCTTTCTGTACGCATGCTGAAGGATAACTTCAGTATAAAAACCAATACAATTTCTATCCTTTGATAAAAAGTGCGGTTTTTATACAGTCACTGACCCTATTCAGTGTTTGAAAAGATATATGCAGTTTGATCAATTCGTTTGCTGTCTACTAAGTCTATCCATGGTCTTCTAAAACATATAATAATTACCAAGAAGGGGTCAGGTATGATTGAAATAAAAAGCGCGATATTTCTTGTTAAATTACAGTATTGTATATTATCCTGAGGACGGTAGCATCCTCCGTTGTAAGAATTTACTTGTATTTTAAAAATTCTGATCCTTTTAAAAGCAAATACTCGAATGACAAGACATATTTTCAAGAAAGTCTATAGAGACCTCTTTACCTAATCCAATTTTTCGTCTCGGGAAAGTGCTCTGTTGCAATATTCCATGCGTCGAGTTAAGCGTGATAAATGTCGTACCTTTCTTGTCAATGTTAGCTTCCACGTTTATCGGCTGACATAGACGCTTACATACATGATATGAACATTTACAGCAAAACCTACCTGTGAGCAGACAATATGTTCTGTCCAAATGCATGTATTTCAGAATCTGAGAACGAATCTTCATATTTGTCTAAGTCACTGAGACGCTTTTTGCTACGGCATTTTAGGTAAGAAGCAAGGGTTCTTCAAGCACGCGTGCAGTGAGCTGTACAGCGGTCAACAGCTCCCACCAACCCTATCGTGGTATACGTAAGGTGGTATGGTATGGCCGTTTCAGAAATCCAGAAAAATTATGTAAATGTATAATCGGCGAAAGGTGTCTTTAATCACTTTATTGGCTGGTTTGAAAGTCTCCAGTCTCATCTATTAAACCTACTACTGTATCAATTATCCCAAAGCATAAATTACTAAGTACTCCGCATCGTTCTTTCATGTTTTGATGCTGGAAAACGTAGGAAATGGCATTTCCGAGTCTCTAGGAATAGTCTATTTTTCATAAATCGCCGAGTTCATGGGTCCTTTTTCATACAGACATGAAGAGGCCGTCTCTGTAAAAGCCAAACTCTGGTAACTGAAACTGACTTCAAAAAAGGTTAGAACAAAATCAGATTTGGTTTGAAAATTCGCGCTAAGAGCCGTTTAATATTTCGCTTCGTCAGGGCCCGTTTCGCCGTCTCTAAAAGCATAAAATTGGCATTTTTCTTCGCGCTGTAAAATTTTTCATTCGCAACATCTGGGATGAATCGTATACCAATTTGCTCATGACCATTTCCGTTTTCCAAGAGACTAACAAATTCTCTCTTAATTTAATTGCCAAGACGAAATTTAGCATATTACTGAACAATATTAATGGCTATCGAACGATGACTGGCAATGGCCAAATTTTAGGCTTAATACCCTATCGAGACGTCGTCTCAGAGCTGGGTTCCTTCAAGAATCAGATAAAAAAAAAATTATTCAAGTCTGGTATCAGTGAGAATCTTGAAAAGATATTCTTAATTAAAACTTTAGTAAGAAGTTTCAACTGGGTTGCAAGTTTTAAAAATTAGCTTCAATAAAATGATGGCCATTTCCAGCAATCTTTCAATAGCGATTAACAGTTTTCAGTAATACGCTTGAAGTTCATCTTGCCATTAAGAGAAAATTTAATTTGTTAGTCTCCGGCTTGGAAAATGAAAAAGGTTTATGAGTAAATTGACATAAGAATCATGATCAGATGTTGAAGATACGGCGCCACTAAAAATGCCAATTCTGTGTTTTTAGAGATGGCGAAACGGGCCCTGACGAGGCGAAATATTAAATGGCTACTAACGCAATTCGAAAATCATCTCGAAGCAAGCCAAATCTGTTTTATTCTAACCTTGGGAAAGCCTTTCAGTTGCCAGAGGTTTAGGGAAAATTATTTTTGATGCGAAATTGAGTGCTTGTTTTTTTTACAGAGAGAGCTTCTTAAACGCCATTGGTCATCGGCTAGTTTGGGCACATTTTTTTTTTTTGTCGATGTAGATAGAATTTCCTGCTGTTGTTCCTCTGTTGTCGAGTCTTAAATTGCCGCTGATTGCAACTTTGCATAAAAGAAATATTCCTGCCAATATTATCAGACCTATATGTCAATGTACACCTTAATCTTCGTATAGTTGCACGGATCGTGGCGTCTAGAGAAAAAAAGTTAAGGTTTTCAATCAATTTACGTCAAGTTGGAGTCGGTTTCCTTCGCGGTGGTTTCGGCAACCCTAGATCTTTCTCCACTTTGCAAGATTTTCCATTCTAAGCTTCAAACAGACACCGGCAACTATTCTATAATGAAAACAAAACAAGTCGATTTACGAATGATTTAGATGGCATGATAACTTTGGCGCAGGCGACAAGCTTTTAATACGACAAGTCTATGGCACGGATTGTGCTGGGTAACTCAAGTTAAGATCTTTATAATTGTCGCGTTCGACACGAAACCCTACGACGCTAGGAACTTCAGATGATGTTTTGATGAAAGTTGTACATGATTTGGCACGACGCAAAATAGTGTGCGCCAAACGAAATCTGCCGACTTAGGTGATTCAAACGATGCGTTTACAACCTTGACATATCCGGCAAAATTGTTCCTACAAAGTTGATAATTGAATTCGGTACCGCAGATCTGTGTGTAGTATTGATTTAAACTGTACAACTTTAATGGTCGCACCAGCGACTTTAGTAGCTTTTGCTGATGGAGTTATGCAAAAATCACTTTTCTGAATTTCTTTTGTTTACCATTCTGTGAAGAGAAGCTAGCACTACTGTTGTCGTACACGTAAAGGAAACCAGTGAGGAGTATCGTGGTATCGTACAATCAAACCCAATTTAAAATATTTTTTATTCACTTAGCTTTTTGAGGATATCGAATATCTTTTTCTTTGGTCACAACAGACACAAACACTTTTTCTTTGGTCACAACTCTTATTTTTAGTTCGCTCTTTGACTTGATTTGATAGTTTCATGAGGAAAGGAAGCGATAGTGTTAAAAAACAATTTTAATTTTTACTTTATATTTTTCTATGCTCTGTTTTAAACAATTGTCCGTGGCTGCAAAAACTCGAAATAAAAGTACTGATGGATATTAGCGACTTAATCGATCTTAATCTGCCTTTGTTCCATTGAGACCATTGAAGTCTGAAATAAAAGAAAAATTCATTCCGCAATATCAAGAAAAGTCGCTGGGTAATTGAAAAAATTTTGCTTCGCCAATTACTATTTTGAAGAAGAGTGTTCAGATAATTTGGCAATGTCAAAATGTTGACACTTTTTGTTAATAACACCTGTCTATGCATCTGACTAACACTGTCGGTTTATCCTTAGTAAGAATATCGCCATTTTGCGCTCTTTTTTCGACTGATTCACAAACTGTTTTCAGCAAGACAGCATATCTATATTGCTTCATCGATGGCTCGTAATTTCGTCCCCAGTGAATAGTTTCTGTGCTGCTGACGCATTTGACCTGATCGATATGACTAGAATCTGATTTGTTTTCATCCTGTTTATTTTGAATGTTTCTTTGTCGCCCGACTTAACGAGTTTATTGAGCTCATTATCATTGGCTTTCCGTCACTTTTACGGCTCTTTTTATTTAATTGTCCTTTAAAGAAATTCAAGCATTTATAGATGTTAGAAAGCTTTCTCATCTTTTTACATTCTAGAGTAGAAAAGCAAGCCGGTGCCTAAGGCCTTTAACCACAATTTTATCTTTTTATCACAAACGTTTGTACTAAAATTAATTTTTTATCATGATATTCAGTATCCACTCTCTTTAACCCTGAAATCCTACCATCCATCAAGATCTTGTAATTATTTTAAGACTTTCTTCAGTCTGATTGGCTATCGGCGATGCTATAAGCTTTTATTTTGAAGGCTTAAGCTTAATTAAAGAGCACGTACAACAATTAAAGGTGTCCGTATTTCTCGAATTTAGTGCTTCGTTCGAACGCGAAAAGACGGAGTCCGGGCGAGTTCAAGAAGCCAGCCCGCTCATTTTGTTCTCCAAGATAACAGCAACGTACCAAGGTTTGCCTATGTTGATGATTTTTAAGTCATTTATTTCAGCTTTGCCGATGTATTAATTGATCTCTGTGATGTTTCCGTGCTCTTAAAGCTTCTCAAAGCCACTTGTAATATTGTTTCCATGTGTGGTCTCTCCGGTACTCCTTTTCTTCTGAAACGAAAATTATTTTCCTTAAATTTCAATGTTTCTTTTGCGCTTCTATGTCTGCGAAATCAGGTTATCCAGGCATTTAATTCGCGGTTGATGCATCTGGTTTTCTAATTTGTTTACGAGTGTAACATTGATTTTGGCAGGCCTCCGCAGAACTCATTTGTTTTATTTAATTATAGCATACGTGTAGTTATTGTGAGAGATTTTTATTTCAAATTACTGTTCAACAGACTTTGTAGTTTAGCAATGAAAAACATCAACTTTTTGGATGGTTGAACTTTTTCTTGAGTGTGGCACGATTTAAGCCTGTAAATATGTTCTCAAATATTCGTGCAATTTTTGAAACAAGGAAATACACATTAAACTTGTACACGTGGACCTTGCCACTAGGTGAAGACAAAGTTGGCTCTGGCTTGAAATTGAACAAATTGGTGATTCAAAATTTACGTGAATTTGTCATTTTCAGGCCAAAATGTCGAAAAGCGTTGTTAATTGAATTTAAGAAAGCATTTTCCTTATTGCTGTCGACTTAAAGAAACACGCGTGAAGTCAGTTGGAGGAAACGAGAAATGTTGGGTTGAGTTCTCCAAAACTTTGGCGAGTGTTTCTATATGACTCGATAAAGCAAAAAGAGAACTTAACATTTTCTCTTTCTTTTAAAAAACACTGCAAGAAAAAAAGATTAAATGACTACTCTATTTTTGCCAGAAAAGAAAAAGGCATGACTCTGTTGTGATTTTAGAAAACGTAAATTCCTTTTGCGTTTTCTTTACGTCAACAGTTCCGCCGTGCTCGTTTCACTATCGAGTTGTAGGAGTACGTCTATAGGCGTCTATAGGTTGTTTTCAAATAACATTGATTAAAACATGGACGTATTTTGAGTAAAGATTTTGTTCGCTTTTATTGCACTCAAATCTCTTCTCTTTGTTTCTTCTTCTGTTACTTCCTTATTTGACTTCTCTCTCTTTCCGTATCCGACAGAATGTCACTTTTATTTACAACTTACACACAACATCTCTTGAATGCTTTGTTTCTCAATGACGTGGACGATTCCATATCGATAATATCGTCATAATGTCATTAGCTGCGGCCTGGTTGTTAGTGCGATGTATGTTCGCTTCAGTAATTCAGTTTTGAGAGCTGTCGTTGAGTTCTGTTTTTGGCAAGATACTTTACTATTACACACAGCGCCTCTCTTCGACTCTCTCCACCCAGGAGAGTAAATGGATTTTTATGAATTGTTGTGGAAAACGTGACGAAATGTTGGGTTTGGGGGTGAGGGGTTGGAGACTCATTAGCTGATGGACTCTGTCAAGCCGCAGAAAACAGAGATGATGTATTTACTCACGTATGCATCAGCCGTTGATAAGTGCTTAACGCGGTCTACAGTGGTTCTTAGAGGGCTAGGTAGGTCACCCAGATTTAGGCAATTTCAGATCTTACCACTGAAATGGCCACAGAACTAGTTAACCGAAAAATGTCAATAACGGCTTAGAACTGTAAACTAGACTAAAAGAGACACAAGAAAGTCAAAAATAGGCATAGACGGAGAAAACTGGAGAAGATTAAGACATTTTGAGGTAGGGTAAACTTGAAAAATATCTGCCCGTCGACGTTTTTCAGGTTAATATCAATCTGTATAAAGGCGTCATTTTTAATGCTCGGAAAACATCCTTCTTTGATTTGCGGCCGAGATTTTGTATATATAAGTCAATTTGAAGTTTAGAAGTTAGAACTTATAGCCGGCAAAAATAAACAAAAATACTGAAAATACTCTGTGCTAGCCCCTTTAATCAAAGTAGTTTACACCCCTATGCAGAGAAATTCACTCCGATCGCGAAAAAGAAATAAATACTGACTTCGATATTTCAAACGGAGTTTTTGGTTGTCGTCTAAACCGTATTAGGATTAAGTTATGTCGCATCTTAAAACGTTTCCGCCGAATCAAAAAAGGCGAATGTAAAAATAAGATAATCGCCCCAATGACCTCTGTTTGGCCGAGAGTTGAATGATACAACAGCCATCGAGTTATAGTGTTGAGTCAGTGTAGTGGTGTTGATAGTGATGAGTATTGCATTACCGTCATTAAAACATCCTTTATGATAAACACGATCTTTTTCTCGCCAGACTGATAGTCACTCCTAAAGCGTGGAAGCCGAGTAACGCGACGAGATGCCAAAGAATTCTTCTTACTTTCTCAACCAATCCAAGGCTGACGAACAAGATGGCTGGGCCAGCAGTTATTTCGTGCCTGCTTATGATAGCAGTTTAATAGTCCTGTGCGTCGCCATTATTTGTGTCAATACGTTGGTATTGGTGTTGTACAGCAAAAGAAGACAATTACGAACAAAAACAAACACTTTACTTGTTAGTTTGGCCACGTCTGATCTTCTCATGGGACTGTTTGGAGTACCGTTTTTTATTGCCTGTAAGGCCTTTCTCAACGGAGACGTCTGTATCGTCCAAGGGGTCGTATTTCGATTTATTGCAGTCTCGACAATGTTCCACATCCTTGCCATTACAGCAGAACGATATTTTTGCGTGTTACACCCCATGCAATATATCAATATCGTCACAGGCAAGAGAATACTGCGAGTTATAGCATGCATCTGGGCGATATCGCTTTTTGTCGCCCTAATTCAACTGTCCTGGGTTTTACCTTTTGGTTATTTCTCAGACAACGAAATAAAATTCACTGCGTCCTTGGCTTACAACTGCGTCGGATTAGTGGTCTGTTTTGCAATACCGTTTTTGGGAATGGTCGTCTTCTACACCAGAATGTTTATCACAATTCACAGGCAGGTTCAGAAGATCAGAAGGCAAAGCGTGGTTCTGGACTTCGCGACATCCTCTTCCAACTTTCGTTCATCTTACAGGCAGCTACGAGCTCTCGTAACCTTCACTATCATGCTTGGACTTTTTGCAGGATCTTGGATCACGTGGTATATCAGTATACTGCAAATATACGCCAACGTGCAATTTTTCCCTGAGGTATCCATGGTGATATTTGATTTCCTCAGAGTTGGTGTGTCACTCATCAATCCACTGCTGTATACCTTCTTAAAGAATGATTTCAGAGAAGCACTCGTGTCTTTTCTCAAGTGTAGAAGAACAGGTTTCCAAGATTTCAGCAGCCAATCCACTGCGACAACTTCACAGTGGAGACAGCGTCACAGCGGCTTTGAATTAAATAGAACAAAACACTAATTGAAGAACTCATTATTCCTTCTGTTAGCCTGGGGACCATACAAGGCGGAATGCGAATTTATGACCTTATCACCAGCTTGTTATACTGACTGAGTTGCCAGGCCAGACCATAGTTAGAGAGGAGAATGGTGACCGAGGAGGCAGCGTGGCCGAGTGGTTAGGGCTCCTAACTTGAAATCCGGAGGTCGCGGGTTCAAGTACCTCGCGCTCTGACCACTTAGCTGGAGTTGTTTCTCGGTAGGGCCTAGTTCAACTCCTCGGTCGTGCTTGTAAATAGCCAACTGGTCTGCCTCCCACCAGTTGGGTTTTCAACCATGTTATGTTAATTTTTTTTTTTTTTCGTTTCATCATTTGGTTTCAGTGGCCCTGAAAAGCCCCATTGGGGGAGTGGTCAATTCAGATAATTACGATATTTATGAAGCGGAGCAAACTTCTGTGAAGGAAACAAAGATGACAAGACCGACCGTCCACAATCTTTTGTTTTGTGACTCATGCTCTATGCATGGTAACGTAACAGAACCGTTTCTGTTGGTTAGATCCTTAGTCAGAAATAAAATAAATGTATTTTGTTTTATGCGAGGCTAAAGAACTTTGTCGGCTTTTTGATCATTCCTCTCTATTAACTTTGGCCAGACAAGAGCAAATCCAGAGTTATTAAGATGGTAAATTCGATAGATGCTTAGTCCAACGCATTCTTTTACACACTGCATGTTCGTATTTGAAAAGCGTGTTGTCTTTTAAAGTGCTTATGAAATAAGAAATAATTGCTGCTTATTAGAGGTATTTACGTTTTTGCGTTATGCAAATGAGAAATGTGATGATGCCATAAATTGTTCCACTAAAACAGTAAAATACTGAATTGAGAATATCTTTAGAAATATTAAAGCAGTGTTCTTCAGACTTGGCATGAGAAATGTACATCACAAAAGAAACAAAATGACACCCGTTGTGCCGTTGTCATGACAATACTCTTGGCTCCAGTCTCCTGCTGTCAAAGACCAAATATTCACATTTGCAACCCTTAAAAGTGGGTTGAAAAAAATGTGGTCCTTCTCGGAACATACATGATGCCCATATTGTCTTAACTTTTCTCAGTAGATCGTTGGGAGTGGATGATCCTTGGTTAAGACAAAATCCTGGAATTTCAGTCTTAATGGCTGACCAGCGGCAAAACTTTGATGAAATCAGAATAGCGTTGTCAGTAGTGTTAGCGTTGTATTGTGAGCAGTGCTTTTGTGCTGTGATTATCACAGTCTCGGGTACAGGGCTATTCAATAAACCTCTAGCCGTGTCGCTTGTTATTATTCCGAGGCTATTATTTGATGAATGATGGATGAAATGTATCGCAATTGGTGCCAACTCAGCCGTGCCGGTTCTAGCATAACAAAAACCCGGAGCGGGGTGCAGAGGAGAGTGCTCCTCCGACTTTTTAGTTGGGGGCTGGCAACTCCCGACCGGTTCCCAAATCCTGTCCTAATTTGAAATCAAAACTGCCACATTTCCCATTCTTTTCATAGACGTGTTAACAAGGCAGGTATGGCTAGGGTAACCCTAGCTGAGCACTAGGGTTACCGTAGCGCCAGGCGAGTAAACATACCTACCTGGTAAACCCTCTGCTAAGGTAAACTCGCCTACCCAGGACAACTTTATTAGGGCTCCAAAATCAAAATATGATACAAAACACCGGCAAAACAAACGAATTGTGACTTTAGAAGGATCGTGTTAATTCACAATTTGTTTTAGTTTTGCTTTTTGCTAACTGTTTTTTTTTTTTGGGACGATATTTTGGCAATAATGTAGTGTTTGTCGCTACTGTCGCTAAAATATTCGCCTACAAAATTGTTCATAGTTTTGCCGTCAAATTTATTCCGACCTAAAGAAAAATAACTCTCGGATTTTAAGTGATCTTAGAAGTTGAAATGACTGATTTCAGCGGATAACTACGTAATTCAAGTGAAAATTGGTTCTGGCAATAAAATTATTATAAAGCCAGAATTGGCAAAGCAAGAGCAGTTTTTCTGCAGTGAAAGAACGTCTGGAGCTCCAAAGACCTGACACTTCAGACTAAGATCAGGATCTTTAACAGCAACGTCAAACCTGTTCTATTATATGGCTCAGAGACCTGGAGAACAACAGTGGCAACTACAAAGAAGGTGCAGACTTTTATCAACTCATGTCTACGAAGAATCTTGCGGATACGTTGGTCAATCACCATCAACAACGAAGACCTATGGCAAAAAACCAACCAGAGGCCTGCAGATGCTGAGATCATGATGAGACGTTGGAGATGGATAGGCCACACTCTTCGAAAACCTTCTACCAACATCACAAGACAAGCCCTGTTTTGGAATCCCCAGGGAAAGAGGAAAAGGGGACGGCCTAGGAACTCGTGGAGACGAGACTTGGAAGCAGAGATCAAGAGATTGGGCTGACCTGGAGTCAGCTAGAAAGGAAAGCCAGGACAGAGATAGCTGGAGAACTCTTGTTGGTGGCCTATGCCCCAGGAGGGGCACTAGGCATAAGTAAGTAAGTAAGTAATAAAATTATTATCCGTTGTGTGTCTCATTTACCAGGCTAACCGATTTTAAGGGCCTGTTTATTTTTTTTCATGCTGCCATGGCAACGGCACATACGTCAGCTTAACCATCAAAAAACCAAAGTTTGTGTTGTTAACTTGATTGCTGCCATTTTTGGCGACCGAGAGATCAAGGGTTTTAGAGAAAAAGGTGAATGAAACACAGGTATCAAAAACTGTGTTCAGCCACCTTAAAGTGCTATACTTTTCGGTGCAGCTCCGCTTTGTTTCTGCGTATCTCTGCTGTCCAAAGCCATTAATGGCGCACTAAACTTTGAACTGTCTGAAAAACGTTTTCGATCTGTGCCATCTACACAATCAAATACATGTGTCACATAAAAAATGTCATATAAAAATTGCTCGTGTAGGCAAGGCTTACGTTTACTGCTGATATTGGATTAACTGTACCGCTCGGGACCAATCATAACAGAGTAACTTTGTTGTTTTTGTATACAAGTAAATTATGCAATTCAAGTCGAAATTATATATAGAAACTCCAACAACTTTACCTCATTACTTGTAAGTAAACATCAACCTTCGTCTGAGCTGCTAAGAAGAAAATCGACACCAGCTGGAAATACACCAGAACGGCTGAGTAGTGAGTAAGTTATGAAGAAGTTAAAATTGAAGGGTAGAAAATCACGACACTCTCTTTACGATGGGAGACAAATAGTCCTTTTCTTTACTGAAAATTGTGTGCTGTCCTGGTTCTTAATTTACCTCTGCATTTAACTAATGAAAGAGGACAGCGACAGGTCTCAAGGAGAGGATGGAGCTCATTTTCTAGAAGATCATAAATTGAGACTTAAGTCAGCAAACAGAGTGGTTGTTACTACGTAACCCAGCGCGGATCTCAATAAATATCTGGTAGCTTCTGGTGGACTAGATTCATCGGCCAACTACTTCAGCCAAACCGGCCCTCTTCGAGTCCATCGACCTGTCCAAATACCAACCTTCCGCAAGGTGTCCATCATTCTGCACATCAGAAAGCCCCCTTTTGCGCTTGATTCGTGTATTTAAGAGGCCCGAACAGCGACGCAACGGGCGGGATAAAAAGCCGTCTGGAAAGAACAAGAATTCTTTCATTAAGTAACTAGTTCTGTTCAGTACTTATGCAGTTTTAAAATCCTTATCCAACAGGTTTCTTTTCTTTTCTTTGGTTGCTACAACTTGCGTGCGCCTATTTAAGATTTTGGGGTTGTAAAAGTTGAGAAGGATTTCTGCAAGTATAAAAAATGTTGTAGTGATGTAGCGTGCGACGTCAGAAAGCTGGAAAAAACGTTTAGAAGCACATTCATTGCTGAGAAGTCATCAGTTAGGGCTCCCTGCTTCACGACAAAGAATCACTTACAGGGGAAGCTCGAGTGTAAAATAGCTGGCCAAAGTAGTCGAAGGACAAAAGCCGTTATTTGCTCCGCGAAGCACCACAGGGGACCCATACAAGCGGCTCGCCTGTTTGTATGTTCGAAATATAAAGAAATATATGGGAATATTGAAGAGTTAATATCGTAAACTTATATCGAGTAATGTCTATGTTAATCTCAGTTGTTGTGTATTGTCGTTTCTGCGGCCCAAAATGGCGCGGGTTTTGCGTTGACTGTTACTATAAGTTATAAGAGGAGAACAAGGGTGGAAATTTTCGACCGCTCCAGCGCCAAGCCGATTTTCACCCAGAAATTAGAATAGCCCGGCTTCCAAATCGAACACCAGATAAACTGAAAGGTTGACGCTTCTTCTCGTGGCATTCAATCGAAGATTCATTCAAAATCCAAGCGCCGCCGAGTAATTTTCGAGAAATGCAGCTTTCGAAGCGACCAGCATCCGCAGCCGGAATTTCGTGTGCCAAGGAGCAGCCGTCACGCTGTTTGCTCCACACTGATTGGATGGTGCTAAACAATGCCCTGTTACAAAAGCCTCTTGTGGGCGAGGAGACAGAGACATATTCGGAGCGGCGATTCATCTACTGAAGCCGCTGAAGCACTGAAGTAAACCGGAGAGCTGAAGTAAGCCGAATTTTGAAAGATGGCATTTTCAGCATTGGCCCTTTGTCGATTCATCATGATTATCATCTTGATTTAAAAATACGGGATCACATTTATATACCAGTGAGCCGTAAACAAGCCATTTCAATTACAAAATGAAAACCTTTTACATGTGTATCACATGTAAAAGGAGCTAGAGCTCGAAACGGGCGTCAGTTTCCAATTTAATTCGATAATCAACTACGTATTGGCAGTTACTGAAGCGCTATTTTCAAACTGGTGCTACTGTGGCGCAAAATACAGTGCTAGCAGTTTGAAATCGCAAAGCTAAAGGAATGCGGGTCTTCATCTGCAAGGTTCCTAAAGGTATGCTTGGCTTTGGGTGTCTTGTTCAGTCTAGAAGCTACCAAATGGGGCTCATCAGTGTAATCAAGAGCTTTCTTCCACCACGTGCTTTTCTTCCACCACCCTGCGTAACGAACAAAGTTTAATCTTGGGGCTCACGGATTTAACGTTAAATCCGTGTGTCCCAAAAGCCATCTTGTTCAAACTCCCTGGCGAAGTCTCTGTTATCAGACGAAACCGGCCGAAGAAAATAAAGTAATTTGACAAGATCTGTTGCAATGTGCTGTTAACTAATACTTATTTAACCTGAAAGAAAACAGACAACAAATAGCATTGGTTCAGCTTGGAACTGTTTTTCACGGTCGGCATATTCTTTTGCAATCAAAGGCCAAACAGAGTTCTTTTTTGTGGTTGCGCGAGGCTTGAAATGTTTTTGAGGGCAGATTTCGCGGATTTGTCAAAGACTTTGCACGAAAACGAAGCAGTCGCCATTGTCGATCGAATGTAAACAACAACGATGGCGCGGAAATAGCCAGAGCCTGCGAGTGATCATGCCCACCAGTGAAAACCGGTTTGACCAGCTCGAAACTGGACTGACTCATCCATTTTCTCGGATGAGCGGTGAATCAAAGAATGTCGAAGCCGCTCGCCGAGTCTCCTTCCTCTTTCCGATGTTTCTGGGAAGATTGCAGGGTACTGTTTTAACTGCCTCAGTGTAAGACTATTGTACTAATATGTCACGTTCGATATATCAATATTCTAACATGGCTCCGAGGCTTTCGGGTCAAAATTGTTAATTTTTTAAGTTTCATCCATCTCGCCTGCACAGCCTGACCTTTAGTTGTTACTAGTACTTATGGTTACGCTTTCAAAGTTCTCAGGTCTTGATAAAATAGCTTTTTGTCTTCGTGACTGTGCCCAAGGCTACAAGCAGTCTTGATGAGCTCTGCGTCGTTGTGATGATTGATGCACAGAATATTAATGGTCTGCCCTGTCCTGTTTAAAATGACTAATAAAACAACAGTCCTCGAGATGCATTGGTCAAAACAGATAACACGATGACTTATGACGTCATCGCTTAATGCTGGCATACGACATTCCTTTGGATAAATGATGTAGCGCTCACGATTTATCCTAAATCGAAGCGAGGAGAACAGGGAACTAAACCCGTTTCCTTGCAAGCCGCCATCTTGATTTTCGGGATCGAGTGAAATAGTTTTTTCGGCGGCTTGTAGCATCGACAAAGTGTTGGTTGGATTTCCAGTTGTTAAACGCAGGTATCGGGACTGGCCGTGATTGTTGTATTTTATCCATTGTCTTCTAGTTACATTTAAGCATCCGTTTGTTTGTTTATTTTCCAATTTTCTAGACAGAAGTTAAGAAATGGCAGTTAAATGTCATCGCTTCTGCATGCATTGCGTGCCGTTTATTTATTTACATCATCAAGTTAAGGACGTGCAAACATACTGAGCCAAGTATGAGAGAAGTTCTCAGATGTAAAAACACGTTGCTCAATGCAGGGTTCACGGCATCCTTGAAAAGCAGCTTTAGT
This sequence comes from Orbicella faveolata, assembly GCF_042242905.1. NCBI lineage: Eukaryota > Metazoa > Cnidaria > Anthozoa > Scleractinia > Merulinidae > Orbicella > Orbicella faveolata. The sequence continues at coordinate 3,172,090 of NW_028301540.1, forward strand.
AATATACTAGGTTTTTATTCTTATAATACTATATTAATTGTACGGTTAGTTTGTTAGGCAGACTTAGATATTATACATTTAAATTGTGCTGAAGGAATTTTTACCGTGTATAAATAAAGTTATCAACTCAACTCAACTCAACTCAACTCTTCAAATTTATCGATTTCAAAATGTCCCCTCGCTCTTAATCCATCTTTTATTCGATTTCTCCTTTTTCTGGAAAATGAATCTATTTTCTTGTAGTTTTTATGCGTCACTTTTTCCGATGAAATTTCTGAGGACAATTTAGAATGTATCATTTGGACAAAAACAACAGCACCTAAACTGAACTAACGACCACTTCAAACAAGAATGTGTCCAAGAGTTCCAAAAATGCCACCACTTTTCGAAGAAGATTCTTTTAACCGATGTGATCAATGCCAGCCACAGCGGTGCTGAAAACGAGACCACATCTATTGTCAGTGTATTGTGAACGACCATTCTGTTTTTTACAGTTCGAGATTTGTTTGTCGAGTTTCCCACCTTCAAAAATGCAATGGCTCAATGGGCAGCCTCTATTTTTTTTCACCATCACGATGTCTGTAGAAAAACATAGTGACTGGTGTCTTGCAAAAACAAAGCAACTTAGAGCACGAGCCTGGTGATCTGGTCTCTCTTAACCTTTCGCTTGCTACAACTTTCTAGAATGATGACTGCATGATGACTGCATGATCACTGCATGAACAAACGGGTAACGATAGACCTGGACAAATCGTCACGTCGCTAATGCAAAAGGCAGAAGACTTTGATTAAATTTCCTCCTTGAGTTGTCGAGAGACGATACTCAGCAGGGCGGCGCGAGCCACACGCGCAACTATTAGCGTCGGGATGGGGGTGCCGTGTTCTCAGCTATCGGCTGAAATTTCGGGCTATTTCTGAGGTTATCCGTAAATATTGCAGAACATCAGCAGAACATCGTCTGATTTCTCAGCTGCGATTTAACATCTTAGCTAATTAAATTAACTTCCATGCAGACTATTGGCTATCGTTGAGAGTAACCTTGTGCATGGTAAACGTTGTTATTTAATGCGAGGAAATATTGCATACCACAAAGCCAAGCAGATTGCAATGTGAGCCGGGGACTGACTAACAGCACGGTCTTTAACTGAAACAACTGTAACTGTCAGGCTCGTGAAACGCTCTCCTATATTAATTGCATAGCAGAAACAAAATGAAGAATTCAGTGGGCCTATTCACGTATCAGTAAAAGTGTAACATTAGATAAGCTTATAAGTGGCGTGAAGATTATAAAGTGCATTGAGCCGCAGGCGAGGTCAATAAACTTGAAAATTGAACTTGCTATTGAAGTCTCATTTCCGCTTCCGAATCACGACAGGAAACAGCCACCAAAATCACGAAACAGAACAACTATATTTAGCAATTATCCACTGAAGTGTAGGTGAAAAGCGGTGGATATCCGCACTTTCACCAACACTGAGGTGAGTGAATGTTTTAGTATATGCCACACAAGTTGAATAATCAGCCGATAAAATTTGCTCTTCGGTAACCGAAGCGAAACGGGGAGCCATTTTGTTTTTCTCCGTTTGCTCAGAGGTGAATAGTACTTGCTATTCACCTTCGAGCTAGCCAATCAGAATGCGCGGATAGCGCTATTCACTTGTGTGGTATATACTTATCTCGGTTATTCTTCGAAATCGCATCCGTGTCGTGGTTTTGATCATGAACGAAAGAGAAGGAATGCCATGACCAAACAGGAAAAATAACTGCTTAATAACAAGATTGAACCCTTAATACTAGTTTAAAAAACCACAGAAAGACCTTTTCATGTCATTTACGTAAGAAAATGTAAAAACGTGCCTCGGATGGGGCTAATTCTGAACCATAAGTATACCACAAAAACCGAATCTCAACTCTTTTGGGCTTTTGTGTAGTTGCATTGACACTATTAACACAGGAAAACCGCAACAAGGTCAATCCTCCCGGGGAAAACCAGATGGACAAGAAAGAGATCTTTTAGAAGGTGCTGGAAACCTTGTGTTTACACTTGTAACTGATATGCATTTTAAGCTCTGTTTTTATTTCAGGAACGAAGTTATGCCCATTGGCGAGGTTGGTTTTTTCGAAATAGGAAAAAGTTGGTTGACCTTGGGCCAAAAGGCAAGATGACCAATGAGCCGATTAAGTTTATCTGATGTCCGTCTAAATTAACTGTTCTTGCCACCGAACAATCCCCTTGGAAGGAACACGGACTAATCACTTCAGACACCCTCTTGACTTAAACACTACAACCCTGCAGACAACACTTGAATATTAACAACAAGGGGTAAGAAACGTGCATAACAGATTGCAAAGAACGTTGTGGAATGATACCTGATCGCGCTAAGTTTGACAAATAAAGCGGCCAAGGTAATGAAAATTATTTGCGTATGACCCATTTGGTGGAACTCGGAAGGTCCTTTTCCCGCGTACTAGGGTAGGGAACCTGTCTTACCATCACATATCAGAAAAGAGGGCCCGGAGTAAAACCTCTTTTAAACATTACCTTCTTCCGATATCTGGTTATGACGGAAGTTTTGAATGGACGCGTTGAAATTTTGTCACCGTGTAAAAGGCTCTGTAATGTTTATAACAGAGAGACTTTTGGGGCTTTGTTAACGAAGTTCGTCAACACTTTGTACCTGACTTTCCTCATCCTCAAGAACACTCACATACTTACATACCCCCGGTTATTTTGAAGGACGTTAAATCTAAAAAGTCGGTACAAGAGGAAGAAACACTGTTTAGAACGTGCGGAACACATGAAAAAAAAAGTGTCTCGTGTCTGGGTTTGACGATTGTCGCGGCTTGATTGATCAGTAGTAAGAGTCATTAAATGTCGACGTATTGATAAGTCATTGCCAATAACACTTGACACTTGTCCTTGTTTACATGTCCGGTCGTCTGGGAAAAGGCTATAAAAGAAATTACGTTTTTCTGCAGAACTCAATCGCTGAAGGAGCCACGCAAGAAGAATACCAGCTGATCAAAGTTTGAGAGACCAACTAACTGAAGACCTGACCAAGACTAATGATGATCACGACTGGAGTGGTATTTTTAGCTGTGCTGGCTGTCCAGTGTGGCGCAGGCGAATCTTTGAGAGGCCTAGGTATGTTCTGTTCTTCCTTTCCAGTCTAAAATCGGAATGTGGGCTCGTTCAGCTGAAATTAGCTCAGCCGTCTTCTTCAATGAGGTATAACTTTGATGCCGAAACGTACCACATGCATGAAGGTCTGAATTTACTTGTAATTAAACCAGCTATTAACATGTTAGGACAATTCAACAAGTCGGTTTGACGCCGACATGAGCTACGAATCGGATAAACATAACTTTGGTGAACCTCAAAAAACGAGATCAGATATTTTCTTGGGTTTACCTCATGAGTAGATTTACCACTCGAGTATCGCGTGTCTAACATTAATACTGTAAATTCAAAGTATGCTTTCGGAGAAATGGTTGCGATAACTTCGCCGGCAGAGGCAGGCCTCATATTACAGCAGCTATGTTCTTGACGATCTCATAGCGTTCTTTCAGGATGGAAAAAACACAAGTACCTAAAGATTTGTGTTTTTCTGGAACGAAATCAAATCTTATCAGAATTGCAAATCCCATCAAAATTGTTTTACTCTGTTTATTTCGTGACTTCTTAACTTTATTAGAGTGGTTTGTCGACAAAAACTGACAACTGTCATTTATTTCAACTTAAAATAAAAAAAAAAACGCTATCTACTTTTTCGGTAATCTGAGTATCTTGAGAGCAGCCTCCCAAACAACAAGAGCACACAAACCAGAAAAATGAAAGCGAACATTTTGAGAGAGGACAAAATGAACTCTAGTCTATCAGGGATCAAGTTTGATACGACAAAGATTGAGTGCGAAAAATACAACTTTCTGTAAGCAAGCATCTGCTCTCTAGATGAGACCAAATTGGGATCGACCGGACATTTTTATTAGGGAGCTTAAGCAACGACAACGGCGACGCCAGGGATAACGCCTAATAAAATTGAATTAATATTTTACGAATTTCGCAATTGTATAGATCCACTCAGACGCCTATGGCTCTTAAAGTGTGTTTAAGATTAAATATGTTACGACAGCGTTCAATTCCAAATAGAAATGCGAAATATTAGCCATCGTCGTTCGCGTCAGACCACGCAGAACTTGGTCATTTCACGTTGTTGTTTTGCAGAGGACGGCAAAGAAATATACAAAGATCTATAGCGCACGTGCACAGCCGTTGTTCTACTCCTTTTGTTTTGAAGCGTTTTCGTTTCCGTAGCCGTCGTGGTTTGCTTCAGCTCTCTAAAGCATTGTTATCGACGCTTTGTTAAAGCAGGATAATTCTGGCAGATCGGGCGTAGTTCATGTGAAACGAAAAGATGTTTACTCGCTTTATCTAAAGTACAGGAATGTACAGGTTACAAATAATCCAATTAACGTACAATTCTAAAAACCTGGTAGGGAAAGACATAACAAGGATCGTCAGGGTTTTCTTCAAGAGTGATCAATTACCACAGGTCATACATTGTAGGAAACGATAAGCTATATTTGATAGTTATATCGTTAACGGCAATGAAAGAATGGACTTAATTAAAACAATCCAAAGTCGATTATCGTTATGCCGCAGAATGGGTCAGTCAGTGTTTGTTTTTTAATTATTTGGACTGAGGTAGGGTTTCATCTTTTGCGTCAAAGGGCTGTTCTTTATCTATCCAAGTTTTAACTTAAAGAAAATGTTAATTCGGCTTTTTTTGTAAGAGTTGCCATACTGGGTATCGCGTGGGAAGAATATAAACCCTCTCCTTCAAAACACTTCATATTAGGCCTTGCAACTCACTTAGTACTGTCCCTTTCACCATTGTTGGTTCGAAAATGTGTTTTGGAATGGGTATAGTTTAATTACTGTCGACTTTCCTTTTGCGTCATCGGTGACCTAAAACACCAAGAAATCAGTCAGCTCTTTCTGTGTGGTCATTAGTTTTGTTTTGACTGCACGGCACATTGTTATGAAAGCAGATCTGAACAACATCGAGGATTTAAGGTAGCTGCAATTGGACATCGCAAATCAGTGTAACTCTATCAACTGACTTGGCAACGATCTCCTTCTCTTAACAGCTTACAACAGATTCAAGCTTAGTCAATTTTTTTTCAGCCTTTTTTCAAGTCAATGATGCCTTGGTACCGTAACCATCGCAAATCTTGCGGAGGACAACGTTGAAAGAAAACATTTTATAAACTTAAATCTTCTTTGCTGAAATTCAGAGGACTAGTTTTCAATCATTTTTCAGCTTTTCTCAAGACAACGATGCCTTGGTAACCAGCACAAATATTACGAAGGACAGCGTTGAAAGAAAACATTTCATAAACTTCAATTTTCTTTGTTGAAATTCGCAGGACTAGTTCGCCATATCAACAATGATGACTGTCCCTACCAGAGACCAAAATCCTACTGTGAGCAGGGGCTACTTTTCTCCAGTGAAGATGAATCAGACTGTTACGATGACAGCGAGTGCTCGTCGCCCATGAAATGCTGCATGAAGGGTTGTGGCAAAAAATGTGTCCAGCCTGTTCATTATTCCACATGTAAGTCTCCTCGATCGACCTCTTTGTATAGCTTTGTAGGTACATGTAAATCATTCTTGAACATATATATTTAAATTAGAATTCTATCAGTACTTTTAACAGTTATGATTATAGTTTTGATATCCATAGTTCTCCTCGTTAATAAGAGTTTTGAAAAGCCTCGTGGCAGCATTCTTTTTATAAAAAATAGTTACCTTTAACAAACGTTTTTCAGTTGAAAAAAATACTCTTTTGGAATACAGTCAAAGCTTTTTTTAGTCAGATGGGTTACTGTAATACAGAAAGGTGGTAATATTTTCACTACCCCTTGACTCACCTTTTTAAAGGCGATGTCTTCATTGCGCCTAAGCGCTCACTCGACAAAGAGTAAACCTGGATTCAAACCTCTCTGTGATACTAGTAATAAAAGCTTCATACAAGCAGAATTGTTATGTCTCATTCTAAGAAAAGGAAATTTTGTTCATGGAGTTTATCTTACAGGTGAGGTCTTGTTCACCCCCATCTGCCCCTAAATTGTAGGTGGGTCTTCCTCGGGTACACTTGTTATATAAGTAATTAGTGTTATGTAAGTTTTCTCTTGTTATGTAAGCAATCAGTGCAGGCTTCGAAGATAATAATAAAAAAATAGTTGTAGCTGATATGTAATGTTGTACCTTAGATTTTTGCCGAAACTGAAGTGTTCATCAGATAAAGTCTTATCGTTAAAAGTTGCTTTTTTCTTTCAATTTACAATTAGATTAAGAACTCGAGATTTCTAAATGTTTTAGAAATATGGTTTATTGACCAAGATTGAGGTCAAGATGGCTGGATTTTGGCCAAGTTCTTGTTTTGCGTGTTTATGGACCGAGACGGAGTCTATGGCTTTTGAGGAAATATTTCTTGAAGATAGCTCCATGTTGGCCTCTCGGGTGGCCAATCACAGGGCAGGATATAGTTTATCTTGCCCGCTCACAGAGTTAGCCATATAATAAGCATTCTTGCTTAATTTCCTTCAAGTAACTTTTTTCAATTATTTTTTACGCATTATATGTAGTTAGAATTCTACAACTGCTCTTGATATATATATGAATCTAATCGTTAAATAATCACAGACATTATGAAAACAGTCTATCTTACCGACACGGAACTATGCAACTGAATTCAACTGAATGATATACCGTTAAGGGTTCAAGCCAGTGTCAGTTTAGAGAAGGTTAGAAAACAGAAATTTTCCACTAACAGAAAAGTGAAACCTTGTATACATCCCTTGAAACTCTATGTTGGTAAACTTCACCTAGACCTGTTTATTTGTACAGGTCCGACGAGATTTAAACTGTAAATTCTCCTTTCTGTTTCATACATGAGACTTTTACTGCCTGCCTTAAATTTGCGTTGACTTTTGAGGAGAAATTGACTTTTGATGTTCGTTTGTTGATGTTTTCAGGGACCGATGCTCCGGTCGATCTCGGTATCGTGCTTGACGCGAACGAAAATACTTGGGAGAAAGTGAAGAACATGACCAAAGAAATCATAAACGCGACGACAGTATCAAAGGATGTCACGCATATTGCCTTGGTAACGACAGCTCTGCCCAGTCAGACGCTGTTGAGGTTTAATCAACTCAATGATAGCGAGATAAGCCGTGACAAAGTCTTGAGTATCATTGACGGGATTGAACCACTAATGAGGGCTGGAAAACTTAGTAAAGCTCTGAAGAAGGCAAAGGAAATGTTTAAAGAATCTAACGGCGCTAGAAAAGACGCAATCAAGGTAAAGAGATGAAGTTAAGAGTAAATTTACAAAAAAACAGCGTTTTCATTCACTGGCCATGTATTTGAAAAGTAATCTCTTTTGAATAGAATCAAATGTTATAGTGTTAATTTAGTTCTAAAGGATTAAAAATTGGAGTATTTTCATTCATTAAGATTAGACTCAGGGCATTTATTTCGGACAGAGGAGAACGTTGAACGGTTTGTAGATTTGAGCAACTAGCAAATAAGCTGTTCAGCTGTCTGTTTCAAGTGGATGCGAACTGGGAAGTGAAGAAGGGGTAGCGGTGAGGGGGTGGGAGAGGGGCTGGTCAAAGGACCCCTGCGATCCACGGACCTCCAGAGGAAGAGACCATGATTGGTCTCTTTTCGAGAGCTGAGTCCGTAGACCTGCTCTTTGAGAGCCTCCTGTAAAGCAGACAGGGATTACAACATCTGAGAAAGGTTACTGATATATCACTGCATTCTCAATTCCAGTCATATGGGCAAATTTACAATTTGAGCTCGTGGCTGAAGCAGGTTTCATTATTGTCTTTCTCAGGTTCTTCTTGTCATCAGTGACGCAAATATGAGTCCCAACGAAAACAAACACGCTTTAGCCACTTCCGAGTCGCTGAGGAAATCTGGAGTCCTGGTACACACTATTGGCGTTACCATGGAAATGAGCTTAATGCACTTGGTGGAAATCGCTACGAGTGATTATTACGTCTGGCCCGGTGTTGACCACGAGTTGTTGTGGATGCTTAAGGAGCTGGAGAAACAACCAGGCGACATCAATCATTCATCGCAAACAGTGGGCCTTTCAAAATTGTAACATTTCAAGCAGTATAAACGGTTTCTCTTATCCTACTTAGGGTCTGGGATTATATCATCATCGTCATCGTCATTGTCGTCGCCATCATCATCATCATCATCATCATCATCAACTTTATTAAACTCTCGAATTTATATAGCCACTAACAGAAATTCGCTTCTCACATTCTTCATACATGCACTTAGCTGAAAGCTCGTATGAAAACTTCGATCTTCTCGTTCGTTAAGGTTGCGATTTGGCAAATTTAATTAAACGGAAAACAGTTCGATAAATTAGAGCGAAAAACGTGTTCTTTTAAAACTTGTTGCTAATACAACCAAAACTATATCGTCCTAGATATCAGTATCGGGTTTTCATTTGGTAGTGTCCAAACGCAGGACGAACTGCTGCCGTAATATTAAATGTATTTACTCGAAGAACTTTTAATACGTTAGTTTCAGTTCTTAGACTGGGAAGTATGCATGTGGCACGGATGACATCTTGTAGTTGTACACAATATAAAGCAAATAAAGAAATTCACGCATTGATCAGAGAATGAAGATGTTTTCTTGCTTCCGCTGAAGATCATGAACACAAGTACAGTGTTCATGTACCAAGCGTATTTTTGCCTTCCTTGGATGAGATGCTCGTCTCAGCATCTCACCTGAATCCAAACCTGTGAATCAGCTCAAACTGTTCAGGTCAAGATCGAGTCCATGACATCAGTTGAACTTTGTTTTTCTCAGGGTCCATTTAGAAGGGAGCAGGGGTGAAGAACTGTCCATATAAAATCTATGCAGGGATGCACAGCCGGTAGAGAACGGTTTTTGACTACGCTTTCCCAAATAAGTTTGTCCTCAAGTGCATAAGGTCCGAACTTGTTCTTAACAGAATAAAACGACAGGATTTCAGTCGTAAAATATGATTTATAAACTGAAGCACCATAGCAATCCGAGATAGGAGACATTTTCGAATCTAGTATCCTGGTGTATGGGATTTTGTATGACTCGCTCAAGCTGTCAAGAAAATCTCTCAGAAGCAAGTTTGATTTACTCGGTAAATTTAATTTTTTTTGACCAAGTAGGATTTTCAAATGCTAAAAAGCAATAACAACGTGGAACTAGCCTTGCTTTAAAATGTAACCAGGAAATGGAACAATTTTTAACTTAAAGTTAACTATTGAGAGATTGCTTGTTGTCTATTTTTTTCTCAATAACTCGTTATTTCTAAAACAATAGAGCAGTTTTCATTTGAGTGTCGAGAAGTAATTGGTTTTCCATCACTACGCCACACGAGTGGCTTAAAAAAAATTAGCGCCACTTTTTCATCCAATGAGACTAGTCAAGACTCGCTCGCACACGTTTTCCCGCGCTTCGCATCAGCTATATGTAATTACTTTGAGTTTTGACTGGTTCACTGGATTGCTAGCGTCCTTTCTGATTGGCTGAAGTGATAACTTTGGTATCTGGTTTTACGACACTCAGTTGAAAACCGTTCTGAAAACAACATAAGTTGTGTTGTTTATTCCTTCCTGGTTATATTCCTCAACAACTTCTTTTTCAGAGAACCTGCAAGGAATAAACATTTTGTTACCAAAGTAAGATTAATGATTTCGGGTACAGTTCTCAGGAGATTGGACATTTAAGCAGTTCAAGTTGCAAAGATACACGATCATTTTCCATAGGAAATATCTTTGTGATTAGCTAAAATGGCGAGATTATAAATCAGCTTACCGGGACAGGGTCGTTTTGACATTTTCTTGAGTAGATCCAGAAGATAAGGAAAAAACTGGGTGTTGAATACGTTACGAGAGTCGTGTGTTATGTCAACTAGAGTCTTCAAATTCAGCATCTCAGACCAGACTGCCACAGGAAAAATCTCGACCCCAGTCTTTATCAGACTTTGGGCCTCTTTCTGAAGGTTGAGCATGGTGCGATCCCACGTTTGTCCTCCGTCGGTAAAAGCAAGAAGAAGCTAAAGAAGAAGATAGAGCGAATTAGCTGTCATTTATTACATTGCTTGTGTTGGTAACTGATATAACGCACCCTCTAATTGGCTAATTCTAGGGTATTATTCTCGCGTAATGCCCACCGGCCGATTGCGGGCCTGCAAAAGCAACATAAAAAGCCATATGATAAACGATTTATTAACCTCGAACGTTTGGTCTTCACGGGAAAATCTCAAACCTGGCCGCATTGACCTCGCCATCGCTCGGTCAGTACGCAAAGTATCGGTATGAGAATTTCCCGTTAAGACCTCACTTCTCTTTCAAATTACATGTTCACACCATGAATGATTAACGGGTGATAACGGATGTAAATATATCTGTAGAACAGGCCTAGGAAAACTGCCAGTACTCTAGATATCTGTATTTGTTCCAAATGAATTAATTATTAAAATTATTCTCTCTTATCATTGTTTTATTACCGCGAAATTTGAAAATAAGTTAAATAAATGTTGTTTTTGTTTAGCTCTGATGTTACGCAGTCGAACCATTATTTTTTACAAAAGCTCGAAATAATAATTATCGAAACTGTGTACCATATTTTTCTATAAATTAACTAGAGCGTAAAAGGTGAGATATCAGTTTTTATATTCTTACCTTTCCAGCATCCTTCCTCTCCGATTTGGAAAAGACCTCTTTTCGTGCCATGCGCAAAGCGAGATCGATACGTGTCTGTCCGCTGATGAACTGGAGACTATCAACAACTTTCATCACGTGATCTTGGGTGAAGTTGTTTCCCGTGAGGGTGTTCAAATTCAGCTCGATGTGAGGCACACTGTCAATCACGATGACGCCGACGTGGGTTTTCTTCTCGGAGATGGTGAAAAGCGTCAGAGTCTTGTCCACCATCTTTTTTATTTTGTTAAAGTTCTCAAGGCCAACACTCTCTGATGAATCGATCATGAATACCAGGTCCATGGGTTTTTCACACACTACGTAGAAATAAATAAGTTTGTTATATCTCCCAACTCAAATACTCTTTCCGATTGGAGGAGAACATGTCACGTATTATGGCTCAAAACTCACTGACTCACGAGGGCGAACAGAACTCACTAACTCCCTAGTGAAACAACAACTTGAACTCTCGACTCTCACGTGATCAGGTCGGGCATCTTGAAACCGCCGCAAATTTGTCTGCCACCCCTCGTCAAGGAAATAATTTTTTGGCAGTGTATTCCATTTTTTTGGTCCATTTCTGAGTTGGGATGTATAACAGAAGAATGAATGACTGACCCCACGGGAAACAGTGCGTTTTGTTTCCCGTGGGGCCAGCTATTAAGTGCTCAATACTGTATGATGCTACAGTTCTCTTTCTAAAAGGTTGGATGTGGAAGGAACACTGTAAACTTCTACCACGGCGCCTAACCTCGGTTACAAGTTCATGAAGTCTGCGAATTAACTCTATTGTGTGCCTCTGTAAATAAAAAGCTATCGCGCGTTTCTTTAATTTGGTATGGTGTAGTGTGCTATTATGTCAGTACTCTTAAGTCGGTGGATGTGATTGGTGTGTATAACCATTTGTCCTACAGCAGAGAAAGTGTATTACCAAGAAAAACAAAGATGATACCTACAGAAGCACACAATTTTTTTGCCAGCGAGGGGAAACAAACGTTTTAAAAAACAGGTAAGAGTGGCAATTTCTGACATCTTTCAGTGACAAGCACGTTAAATCAATACGAATTTAAAGGTGTCAAGGGGTTTATAAAGCTAAATCCATACTTCCGTCTGTTCTTTTTTATCCAGTTGACCTACACCTCTTTAAAACCTTTATTTTGATTCCTTCTTGGTAATCTGCACCTCTTTTGTTCTTAGGGCTGGAGCATAAATTATAATATTTAGAGAGGAAGCCACATCAGCCTTGGCTGGTTTTCATGGGGGTACTCTATCCTGATCGAATTTGGCCGGTCGAATTGGAATTTGGAAATGTTGGTTTTTACGTCCGTCCATCCTTTATTCTTTTCTTTTGTTCTCTCGTTCGTTCGTTCGTTCGTTCGTTCGTTCGTTCGTCCGTTCGTCCACAAAAACGTCAAGTAGCTTTACTTCTCTTTTTGTGTCGAGGCTTGCCAGATTTTGGTTCAATAGCAGCTTGGCATGTCATGTAGCAACCATTGTAACAGCACTTGTACTCAGATTCCTCGTTCTTGTCGCAGTCTACATCCACCGTGCACTGATGGGTGACTGGTATCGAGCAGCGTGTATACCGCGTCATTGGAGGACATTCACCGGTATTTTGCACTAGATGAAAAATAAAAAAAAAAACCCAAAAAAACAAAAAAACAATGAAACATTGAATAGTGGTAGAAAAGCAAGACGTTTAGACAGAGAAAACTTTTAAGTTATCGATTTTTAAGCCGACTGTAAGGGCTAAACATGTTAAGAAAGAATCCACCACAAGTTTGAGTAACAAGCGAAGAAAAACTTCGTACCGAGATTATGTACATTGTATTGCAAACTTCTGTTCGACTCAATTTTCTCAAAAGAAATCATTTCTAGCAACACCAAATGTCGAAAACAAATTTTGAAGTTCATATGAAACACTTGAACGTGCTGGTGACATGACACTGATGATGTAATTTTACCTGTGATTGCACAAGTTCTCTGAACTACAGTTTTCTTGAGTTCTCATGGGAAATAGTTTTTGGTGTTATCTCAGGCAACTGCTGATATCTTTAGCTTTTAGAAAATGCAAAAAGGACTGTAATATAGTGAAAGTTATTCTGGTACAAGGTTTTTGTCCATTAAAAACGATTTCCTATCGGAATTCTTCTTAAAGGTCAAGCCATAAGTGTCAACTAACCCACAGTATTCTTTATATAATTCATGCAATCCTAAGTCATTTTTTCCAACTTACAGAAAGTTTTCGCTACGTCAATTGAGTCAAAACAGTTTCCTTAAGGAGACAAACGACAGAGAGGCAATGTTAAACCAAAAGGATAAAAGTTCAGCTAAGGGCCTGATTACATGGCGAATTTCAGCCCGGGCTGAAATTTCAGCCAGGTTAGCCGGGCTGAAATTTCAGCCCGGCTTCTGAAACAAATTCTCATGAAATCAAATTGGCGATTACATGAAGAAGGATTCAGCCCGGGCAAACGGACTGAAAAGTCTGAAAAAATCCCATGTATTCGAAACGGAATTTCAGCCCGGGCTGAAAAGCAGGAAATAAGATGGCTGCCGCTACGAAGTAGAAGCGATCTCAGTGAAATAAAGGCGATGAAATAGAGAATCTCTCTAATTTCAAAGCTTAGATGGGATATAAGAACATCGAGACAAGGTTAAACAGCACGAAGCTGTCAGGGAAGCCATGAACTCGGCAAGCTTGAGGACATATTTTCTTTCTATAAAAGTACGTCTTTCTGGCTGAAAGACAGGTTTCGTTTCAGTTCCATCATCATTGTAGGCTGTTACTATCCCAAAAAGTTAAAAATTGAGCGCCAACGAAAGGTCAAACTACGAGAGAAGCAATGCGCCTATTTTCACGATTCGTGTTCTCGGTGCCATTTTGATTGTCTGGACACAATTTTATATTTGGCGCCGGGGCTAATATTTCAGCCCGGGCTGAAATTCGTTATGTAATCGCAACAAAATTTCAACCCCTCTAGCCGAGCTGAAATTTCAGCCCGGGCTGAAATTCGCCATGTAATCAGGCCCTAAGACTGATGAAGATTAATAGCTATTAATGCAGATTACGAAAGAAAAACACAAAAATGTTGGACAAATTTCGCAAGACGAGATCTTTCCAAACCGCCATTTGCAATCTAATCGCGTTGAATTAAGGTAACTTCATTCGCGTTTTGACCATTTAGAGACAAAAAATACGGTTCGAGTATTGTTCAATGTTTTTGACTTATAGCATCTATTCTCGTTCACTAAATTTCTAAAAATAAATTTGCTATCAAGATTAGACGCAGATCTTAGTTATTTTGTGTTGAAATATAACCAGACAGTCCGATTTTTGGAGAATTTGGAGAATTTGCTCTCTATGTACCAACGCATCAAATGTGTGAAAAACATTATTAATAATAACGCTTATCTACATACACATTGATGACACGGTTAAAATCATTCTCTCAGTAAAAAAAAATAGAACAGTGGAATGCACAGGGTCATTTCCTGAGAAATGTATAAAACCCAAGTTGGAGGGAACGCTCCTAAAAAAAGCTGTAAAGCATAACATTTTTCAAAGCCCTTCATTTGGAAATGATCTTGATAAATTATTTAAATGATCTTGATAAATCTACTCTTGCATAAATGTGGCTTGGAATGCACGTTATCCTAAAACTCCTTGATATAGCGTTACAAATATTTCACACTGTTTCTTTTATGTTACAAACTAACGCATCTTACGCCATTTGGCTGCCAAACTCTGTTTTTACAATTGAAAAGCGTTCATGTTGTCCACTTGTAATAGGATCTGTCAAGTTACCTCCTAATCTCCTAATAATATAACCGTTATCTTAGAATCCCATCGCAGTAATACCTTCAGGCAACGAAACTATATACATTTGGAAAGCTTAAGTCTACATTTGAGAACATCTTTCATGCCAAAAATAATCCGGATTAGTTTCTGCCACAAAAAAACTGTCGTCTTATATCTCTCACTGATATGGCGGCCAGGCTGGCAATAAAGAGGCTTGGAACTTGTTGCTTTGTCGCAGCCGATGTATTTATCAAAAACGCAAAATACATACTTTTAAACATAAACCTGGCTTAACATAAGCAATCTATGATTGTATAGAGGCAAAATCGATATATTTATGGTTAAACTGAAAAACAGAACATAGGAACGAGTGCATACAAGGTAACAAAGAAGTCTTGCATGATCCTTATGTATACAAGGTCACAGATAAGATCATTTTGCAAACTACTGCTCTAGTCATCTTCGTTTACTTACGTGATTCATCCTCGAATTCGCTCTCGGAGCAGACCAATGCGCCTAAAAGCGACAGAAACACTGTAACTGCAAACAAGCGCATGTTGTCTTCGTTCCAGAGGAGGTCAGAACTTCTGCTATGTTTCCTTTCTTAAGTAGGGAACAAAAGCTTCAACACTCTACAGATGATGGTGATATCTTGCCCAATCATATATCCCGAGCCATAACAAATTTGACGGACAGGTCATAAACTTTACAATTGACCAATAAAAATTTGTCTTATAATCGCAAGATTAATGCCAAAACAAAGGAAACGTGCTCAGATTAAAACATCTGTTGTCAGATTTTGATGGATATCTATCAAATATCAATACCGCAATATATTAAATACTAAAGAGACCAAAAAGAGGAGTTTCCTTCCGACAGACCGTCCGAGCCACTCGTTAGCCTCCCCCCAACTGGCTCATTTGGCTAGCTCTCCGCCAGTCTCCTTCTTTTAGCTCGGTACACACCGGGGGAGCAGACGCGTTACGAAAACGCGAAGCGGGGAGAAACCCCTTCGTGTGTACGCATAGGACGCACGTTGAAGGGACAGTGCTGACATCTGGTGCACACATAGCGGATATTGGTTTATTTCCATGTTGTGGCGGGGACAGTTTGCAAGAGCAGTGCAGATGATGCGACATCGAAAATTGAATTTATTTTAATATTTGAGGAGAACAATGTTGAGCGATACACAATATCCTCGCTCTTTGAAGATTAAGGTCCCGTCCACACTGTACTACGCCGGAGAAATTTGAAAACGGGGGTTTCACTCTGAAAACCCATCAAACGTTTTCCGTCCATACTACGCCGGAGAAATTTAAAAACGCAACAATCACCTGCCATTTTGGATTTGTGTTTGAGGACTCGGTCCGGAATACCACATAATTAACGTGTCGCCATCGTTTTCGAAAAGCTCCGTTTTCAAAATGTTTTCCATCCACATGAAAACGAAAAGCTGAAGTTTTCATTTTTTTTTCGATTCCCATAAAACGCTAAATTTTCCATCTTGTGTATCTGAAGCCAGAGTTGATATGATAAACTGGGGGGTCAAACATTTCACTGGAAAACATGCAATCGTTTATAGTGTAACCTAGGGAGCAGGTTCAAAGAAAAAGATATTAAGAGAACTCCTGTATTCAGTCTATCACGCTGTTGAGGGGAAAAAACAAACATACAAACAAACAAACAAACAAACAAACAAACAAACGAACGATAAACGCTGAGTTATCAGCCAAAGGAAATTAAATTTACTCACCGAAAAAAAAATCTGCAGTTCTTCAACTTCGTCTTCTTGGCAGTTGTCACTGTCTCCTTTCACGTTCATTTTTTAAACAAACAACAAACAAGCAAGTATCCAACATATCAGCCAATCGGCAAATCAGTTAACGAACAACCAAACAAATAGACGAATAAACATTTCCTGATTTTTCGTTCCACCACCATAGACACGTCTATTTCTCTTTGAGAAATGGACGTGAATGGTGTTTGTCAAGGCCAGTAACCCGCATGTCATTAGCAGCGTGTTATTGGCTTTGATATGTTGCCTTTCATATCATAACTTCACGCGATCAAATTAGACAACAATAAACAACACAGGTCGTGACTATTTCATTCACCTCAAAATTCTTGATCCCTGTTAGAAAGAAATAAGTAAACTGAAATAAGCACCGAGGAATAAAATTCTTTTAAATGATAAAACTATACCGTCATACTCAAAATAGACACTCTTTATAGTCAAGTCAAGCAGACGCTTCTTGAGTATTCAGAACACAAGGTTGGATTTTAAAGGAGCTCAGTCATGGTACCTTGAGTTATTTTGTATTTGGCCACATACAAAGTTAAACTGAAGGACACCTTAAAATAGTAGTTCACTAAGATAGAAAAACACCAAAGAGACATTGATAAACCATAAAGGAACAACAATGGTTAAGGACGGAGAAGATTGATGTGGATTACAAACGACTAACTCGAAAAGTTTAGGCTAAACTTTGCAAGATCCGCAAATCGTGACGTAGCTCCTTTACAAGACACTTGTCATAAAATATAAAACAACGGCGGTCTCAAAAGGTAGGAGCGATATTTTGTTCCAGTATTTATATAAAGGTGAAAGCGTTATAGACTTTTAAAGTCTATAGATCCTACTCCTTCTAAGCCACAATGGTTACAGGTTTAGTTGTATTTCCTTACCACAAACGACTTTTGATACTTCCTCTGCTAGCGCAACAAGTTCTCCAAAGACATCAGCGGTAACCACGTTCTCTTGCGTGCCTGCGATTTGTATCAGCTCATTGACGTCAATATCGTCATCAGAACCAAGTCCCACAACGTAGATCTTGACTCCCTTGTCTCTGATAGGCTGGGATGCTTCCCTTAATGGCGTGAAACGGCCTCGGTCTTTGGTTTGTTTTCCAGTCGTTAACAGAATTAAAGCCTGGAAATATAATTAAAAGAAAATAACTTAATCACATTTTGGTTGGCAGCATAGTGAAGGCGACCGAAATATATAGAAAAGGTACGACACTATTAAATGACCATTTATTATTTGCTGATTATAAAAAGATTTCTTCTCTTCATTTCTTCTGCATTCAAGTTAGAATACAGCCGTAATGGACAGAGTAAAAAACGAAACTATCACCAAGCCTTTTTGCCCGGGGAAGAGCTCCCATATAAATAAAAAGGACGGGGATGCTCGTGAGAAATTTTGAAAAGAACCCCTAAGAGGTACCAAGATTCTGTTTTGTGGGCGTGGTTTGAAATGTTTTTCACTCCTAAGAAGTACCAATTCTGAAACAACATATTTCTCCTGTGAGATTTTTTTCCGGCTCAATACCCTAAGCTCCCGCTGTGGAGCTTTTGAGGCTGAACACCCTAAATGGTACGAACAGCACTCCTTCTTTTTTCATGTGAGTCCATCCCGGGGATTTTTTGTTGGTAACTTTCCAGTCGCGTCTAATATAACTGATCCAAGCCGCAGAAAACTCGGCTACTAAATTAACTGATGTTCGACAATGACGTAAAGAAAATTCTGCTACGTTGATTTGGGTTTGATTCAAGTGATTTCAGCGTGTTTTTGTGAATAAGCCTAAAATGTACTGTTTAATTTTATTTCACTGCAAAACGATAATGACATTACGAACTGGTAAAAGAGTGACTCAGAGGCTCGATTATGTATATTTGCAAACAGAGAACATCAAAACGCAAATACATGTCACCTTGTTAGATTCATTATTATTTACTCTCATCCCCGCCTCCACAGTGAACAGCTGTTCATTTGCCAGTGATAAAGCCTTGTCTA
The DNA here is from genome assembly GCF_042242905.1 of Orbicella faveolata. Lineage (NCBI taxonomy): Eukaryota > Metazoa > Cnidaria > Anthozoa > Scleractinia > Merulinidae > Orbicella > Orbicella faveolata. Next base: position 3,190,465 of record NW_028301540.1, read on the forward strand.
TGAAGCGATCTCCTCCTCGCGGCACCAGATTTGCAATTAAGCCTTGCACATCTTCAGAGGAGAGATTATCACCTTGAAAAGTGTTGAAGTCCAAAGCTAGCTCTGCTTCAGTGCCATACGTGATAATGCCGACACGACTACGTTTTGGACCTACGTTGAAAAAAGCCACCAGAGCTTTGGCGAAGTCCACTACCTGGGATGACAGAGACTGGAATAATTAACACTGAAGAACAGAGTGTAGTTTATGCAACTGATCATAGACCAGGAGGCGCCACGGAGAACTGGGAAGAGGCTAATGCGCCTATACATGTGAGCCTGAGTGACAACAACACAATAATAATAAACAACAACAACAATCCCTTTATTGTACAAGTCCGCAATAAGTAAAGCTATTCCAGGCTATTCCAGCTACTTTACTTTAATAAGACCAATAACTGCTACTAAAAGAACCAACTGCTCAAAGAGAACAACGTTAGGATTTACTCTCATTTACAGCTAGATGACTTTCAGTACAGCAGGAAGTAATAGTTTTGTGTGTAAGTGACCTTGAGCAGAACAAACCTTGAACCAATTGCTACCAATGCCATCAGAAGAATCCAGGATAATACCAAGGTCTGTGGGCTGGCTACAGAGAATCTCTGTAAGAAAGTAACATAAGTAAAAAAAAAAAATGGAAATGGAAATTTAATGTCAAACACAGGGAGTGCTTGCGCAATCACCCGAGCCAGAGGCTCGTGATAAAATGCTTGACAATAATCCGGATCGAATTGCAATTTGGAAATGTTGGTTTTTGAGGGGAGGGGAAATCAGGAGTACCCGGAGAAAAACCCCTCGGAGCAAGGAAGAGAACCAACAACAAACTCAACCCACATATGACACCAGGTCCGGGAATTGAACCCGGGACACATTCGTGGGAGGCGAGTTACCAAACAAACAAACAAACAAACAAACAAACAAACAAAACAAACAGACAAAGAAAAGATCGTCATTATTAGTTTTTATTCCAATTTTAATTTAGGCAGGAAAATTAACGTAAGTAAAGTAACATGAAGTTTCGACAAAGATGACATGAAGTTGTCGAAACGTCATGTTATTTTACTTACGTTAATTTTTCTGCTTAAATGTTTTTCGAAATCGTTTTTTATAAGAATTTTAATTTAGTATACTCTATTCTTAACCTCCTTGTCCGTCTATTGAGAAGGGTGGGATCAGTTACACTCAGAGGTTATTTGGAAATAACTAAGACAACTGAAAATGTGCTATAGACCAGCTTCATGTAGATCTGTTCGTTTCGTAGCATAGCACTGTTTTTTTTTCAAAAGAAGTAAAAGAACGACTGGGAGGATGACGTCGATGACCAAAACTGGCCGCGACTCCCACAGTGCATCATGCGCCTGTTAACATAGGGTAAGCATGCGCGTTCCTAACCTCGCCAAGAAGCACGTTGTAAATGTCCTCACTGTATCTTTCTTATCATGCAAAGACAATGTCAGCAATCATGGAAACACTATATAGACGTTTAATCTTCGACCAGGTCTTCGAAGATCCGCAGACAACAACATTTAGCAGCATGTAGTCAGATTGTATCTTTTCTTTAGCTTTGGCCATAGGCCGCTCGTTCCAGTTAAGTTAAAAGCGATAACTATCTACTGCTAGCATTCCAGAGGAGTCAGGAGAAAAGTAAAGTTCACATTGACTTGCCACTGAGAAACCGAAGAAGATAAAGGTGCTTTATATTTTCCTGACAACAAAAGCTAACAAAGCATGAAAACTACGTTTGATGTATAAAACAATCTTTGTTTGTTTTCCGAATTTCTGAGCATTTCCTAAAACCAGAACGTGGAGAAAGTATAAATTTCTCCCATCCAGTAGTGTTTGCCCTCTCTCATAGTCCAAATGGCTTCTTAGAGGTATCCCACTGAAAATAGCTAATCGAAAGTATATAAATTTAAGCTAGTAACTGTGTGATATGTCTGAAGACTGTTAACTGACGTGTATTGTTGTTAAAAACGTCCTATTATTATTTCATAAGAGCAATGGACCACGCATTTCTGTCTAGCCCTGCAGGTAAAGAAAACTAGACCACGTTGGGCGAACACTCGCTCTTAGCTTGTGAGTGATAGTTGCATGTCAGTGATTTTCGTGTTCCTCCAACAACAAAAGTGCGTGTCAGTATTGCTAATAAATACTGATAGGAATTGACTTGATGAGCAAAACAAAAATAGGCTAAAACTGACTACTCACGCACGAAAACTACGAACCATTTTATATGGCAGATCACAGCTGAAGACGATTTCCTGTTCTTGGCCGTAATATAGTTCACATGTGTTCTTTCAGTAAATGCTATTTCTGACCTTCGAGGGTATGATCTGTATAACTCTCACGGTCGCTCATGAGAGAACCACGGTAGAAATGCTTTCCAAAACTCACCTTCTTGAGCCCAAATTCTTGATTCCATCCACAATAACGCACTACAGAAAACAAGCAATTTGTAGCAAAGCATCCTCAACAACTAAATCTGCTACAACTCTTTTCAAAACAACAAACATCCAGACCAGAGATACTTTGCAGAAGGTGCTGTTTAGCGGATGCTGTTTGTCAGGTTTCTCGAAAGATAAAACTCTTGATTATTAAAAAATACCCACCGCGGCAAGAGTTATCTGACTTATTTGACATCATAATTCACATGTCAAGACGGACATGCGATTGACTCGTCACCTCACAGAATAATTCAAAACGATATGGTTTTCTGATTTCGCACTTGTCGATTAAAACTATTCAAAATAACAGCGACTAATTTCAAACTTCGACTGAGACTTGTTTATAAAATAAATTTTGAGAAACACTATGGCATGTCAAGGTGACATGGCAATCTTATTTTGTAAGCTGCTCTTCCTAAATTGACCTCACCGCAAATCTTTTTCTACAGATTGTTTTGATATCCTTCATTCTGCCTCACTAACTCACACTCACGGGAGACTATTGACTGGGATCAACAATCACGTCAATTTCAGTAATGTTATTTTTTTTCACGCCTTCTTTTTGTGTGGAATTATAGTTAATCGTGTATACTTCCCTGGCAGTCACATCGCGACATGCCTTAAGAATTATAAAAAGAAAATCAATAAAAAAAACATCGTTATCTTTCTAAAAATAGAGATTTATTAGCTGCTTATGATATTTTTTTAAGCTGCCGAAGGCCGAAATGTTTTAGCAGTTTTAAATTATCGCTTATGGACTTTTCAAAATCTATTTTCGGCGATTTTCTTCCAGTTTTGAAGGAGAAAATTGAAAAAGCCCATGATGGCGATTTTGGATGAGAGGTTTAGAAATTTAATGAGGTCATTTTATTGTCACCAAACCTGTCCCTTGTAGTTTACCCAAGCACAAGAAGAACAAAGCGAATTAAAATAAACTCTGCTATACACCCGCTATTGGAGCTGAGCACGCATTATTTTTTTAGTATAAATCTGCAAGCGTACTTTCACGAATGCAGTTCTTTCATTGGCTACGCTACTCACTATTTATTCTGTTTTGGTATAAATCTACTAGCATTCTATCACGAATGCCGTTCTCTGAATGGCTACGTTACTCACTATCTATTCTGTGATAGATAGTGAGTAGCGTAGCTGTGTGCCCTTGTTAACAAAATGACGGCCGGTTCTTGGCGCTTTCGAAGTGTCTGTGAAGAAAAGTTAGATAACGTTTTGAACGACTAGTAAATTTATACTGACTAAAACCATTACATTATTCGCTCTCGATTTCTATGCGTGATGGTTGACTCGGGCTGCGCCCTTGTTAACTATCACGCGATAGAAATCTCGACCTCGTAATCTAATTGTTTAGTAGATGATGAGTAGTCTTAGCAGTGTGCGGTTGTTAACAGAATAGCTACAAAATTGCGGCCGCTTCTTTGCGTCTTCGAAGTGTCTGTGACAAGAAAATTTATACCGAAACAATTAGACTATTCCCTTTCGATTTCTACGCGTGATTCACGCGTTATATTCACGCGTTAGCATTCTCGATCTCATAATGTAATTGTTAAATAGATGAACGGCTGGAAATTATAGATCACGTATGATACGTCCCGGATGTGGTGATGCCAGAGCATTCACCACCCCATCTCAGATGTAAATATATTTAATTTTTCATGCTATAGTCTAAACTGTCTTAACTAAATACAAGATGCCGTTCCCATGTTTTCTAAGAAAATAATACACTATTAAGGTGTAGAAAAACTGCTAAGTGCACTCGCGTTCGTCCCGTGCGTACACAAGCGTGCATTATTACAATTTTCTTAGAAAAAAAATTGAACGCCATCTTCTATTTGGTAAAATTCGGTTCCACTCTTCTGTGATTTAGCGTGCGAAGACTCGCGTCATCACGCACGCCTGTCATCCGGCATCGTGCCAATCACGATTATCGCGCCACGCGCCCACGAAACCGAAACATTACCAGACGAATTAGGAAATTTGAAACCGATTACCTGAGGTGTCGGAATAAGGCCAGTCACGGTGTCATGTGTCGTCACAAAGACAGCTCTTCTGCTCTCACGGTCTCAATCTGTGGTTCCAGTTTGAGTTCAGCCGTGAATGAGGAATGCTTTGTGAAATACCCTGATCATATCGCTTGGCCTTCCCCAAGCATCCTAGCAACATGACGCTCTGGAAGGCTTTGACCTCGGTATTTATCTTTGGTCTGATTATGGAAGGATTACACACCCGTAAGTAGTAATATTCACGACTGTAAAATAATGTCACTGTTTGAATCTCACGAGAGTATTTGTGAATTTTGGGGTCATACAAAAGACATAATAAGGCCATTTTAGTTTTCTACACAACAACGAAGGCTTTAAGCTCCTAGGTACGAATTCTGTTGGCATTTTGAATTATAATTATTTCATAATCTGCGGGTGTAATGTTGTAGTAAAGCGTCTGTGAGAGATTATGTGTAGCGTGTGAAATTCCCCTTTCACTGGAAAATACTCAGCGATCAGCACTTGCAACATTGAAGTTTACCATCCTTTTTCCATACGTCTTAGTAATGGAGCATTACGCACATGCTGCGGTCTTGTTTTATTTCCAATGGATCGTACACCAGGCTCAACACAACAACGGCTCGATTGTCGTCTTCGTTCCTGCGTTGCAGAAATTAAATAAACAACTTGCTCATACAGATGACCAATTTTTCGCATTTATGAGTGCTCTAAGCTGCTAAAGTTCTCAAATGCGAGACATCCAGAGACGCTATTTTTTTAAACCAAACAAATAAAATACGCTTTGTTTGACGCGGCGTCACGCTTATGTCACGCTACTGAAAGTCAAGCCGCGAGTGACTCATTTTCTAGGGCGCGAAAAACAGACGGAGTATCTTCACCTCTTGTAACGTTACGGGCTAAACAGCTGAGAGCTGTTAAGTAACCATAACTATTTACTACTCGTGGAACGCGACTCAAGCTTTTAATTCCATGGACTGTGATTTTGTTGTTGTCATCCTTTCCTACTTCCCCCCCCCCCCCCCCCCAAATATCCCAACCGTGAGGGTGGAAAAGGGAAATTTAGAACCAGTTCTCGATGCCTCTTCTTAACAGATTTACCACCTGTTTTTGGTGAAAAAACAGATTCCACCAACTGCTAAACAGAAATTAACAAACAACTATGAAAACACAGCAATCAATTGGTAGAAGGTTTACAAGTTCGTTAGCCTCAGTTCTAAGTCACTCTTTACTACTCATTAAAGAGCAAAACTGGATTATTTAACACGGAGCGACCATTATATTTTCAAACATGATCCTCATCTATGAGGAATATAAATTATGCATACAAGAAGAACATACCAGCTGACCCTCACTTCAACGAGGGCTGTAAGAAGAAAACCCTCAGTTTTCATCCCATGGCCAGTGTACGAGCACCTTGCTGAGTTGTGGTATATTTTTACGTTGTTATTTCAAGGAAATCAAACCTTACATGTAAACTGTGCACATTTAATAACGACATCGCTTTTTAAAACCAGAAACAACTGCTCAATCATTAACAATAAACAGTGTCAAATTGACAAATGGTCACCACTGCTTTGGTTCTTTGCCGTGAATCCGCTCTCGTTATCTCCCATCTAATAAACAAGCTTCTTTGCAATCATGTATTAGAACACCAATGCAAATGCTGCAATTTGATTGGCAGAGTGAACGTACACTATCAGCCATTAGTGTGCAGTGGCTGGAGGTTGTCCACGAAATGGCGACGTTTTTTTCGTTTCTCCAAAGTTTTGAAGGAACGTTTTGATGCAAATGGATAATTAAATTCCTGAGAAGACTAAACGAAGGACATTAACTGTTTCTTGACTTTAACAAACTTGAAATTATTGAAAAAATGATCCGGGCGATCTTTCTAAGGCGCAAAGTTAAATAAAAATACGTCGAGAAGTAATTGTAAACAGTTATTTGTCATATTTGTCGTTATTTATCAGTAAGGATTCTATGAACACAATTAGATTATTCGCTCTCGATTGCTACAAGGTAATAGCTGATTCGGCTTTCGGCCTGATCAACTATCACCTCATAGAAATCTCGAGCTCATAATCTAATTGTTAATCACAAAAAAACAAACAAGCAAACAAACAAATGAACCGGCAGACCTATCTAGTGAACCTCGTTTCTTTCTTTACAGAGAACACTGTGTGTCCTAAAGTGAACAAATACGGTGCGGAGTGTCCAATGGATGTAGACAATGAGTGCCTGTCAGACCAGGAATGTTCCGCTGGCCGCAAGTGTTGCCCCTCACCTTTCGACGACGAGGCTTGTCAACTGTTGTGCATAGAACCTGAACCACAAAGTATGAAACTTCAATTCATATAACATCAATCCACGCATATAGGCCATAGGTATCTTTAGGTAGTCTTTTACATAAGCGTTATTAACTTCCCTGGGCTTTTGCCTTATAGATTAATATTTTGTAAATATATTTAGAAATGGCAAAAATAAAACAAGCAAGCAAACAAACAAGATAGGGATTGAAGCATAGGTGCAAGTTTGCGCAACAAGTATTCTAGAAATGTAATTGACGGGAGCTGCATTCAAGAAATTTTATAATTTAAGTGTTGTCTGACTGTCTTCTTATTTGACGATGACAAAATTTAAAAGTAGCAAATGAGCGCAGCTTCTAGTTTTGCAGGAAAAAGAAAATGTGAAAGGTTGTACTGTAACATTTTTACGTAGGTCAAAAAGCTATCAATGCACAGTTCAAAGGGTTAAGCCATGCTTTTGTTTCAACTTCGTAGCCTCCTGTCCTGTTTCCGTGGATTTTGCCTTCATTTTGGATGGCTCAGGAAGCATCTCCAGAACAAACTGGGGCCGGATCAAAGAATTTGTCAAGAGAACCATCAGCGCCTTTGATGTTTCCCCTAGTGGAAGCCACTTCGCCCTGCTTGAGTACAGTAGCGAACCCAAAGTGTATCTCAGATTTAACGACTTTACTGATGCACAACTCAATGCTGTGAATGTCAAGCGAAAAGTGGAGGAAATAATTCAGTCTGGAGGGCAAACATTCATTGACAAAGCATTAATCTTGGCGTTTCAGGAAATTTTCACCCCGGAAGCTGGTATGAGGCCAGGCGTCAAACAGGTGAACCATATTTCCAAGGGATATTTTCGTCAGTCCCTAATTACTAGGATTCCCGTTTCTACATTCGCAGTTAGCCAATCAAAAGCCTTGTTTTCTGTGCTTATATCCTGTGATGTTAAATTAGTGAACGCATATGGTCAGATTCTTTGGCGAATTTGGGTACGGTAAATGCAACTGGTCTTACCATGGGTGTTTTAGCTAGACTGCGTTACCCCAAGAACCTTCTATCGTCTTGTCCTAAGCATTTTACCCTCGATTTATCAGTGATAAAGCACTGGAAGTTCTTCTAGCGGTTCTGATGAAAAGAGGGAAAATGCTTGTAATCTATACATTGTCAGTACACAGGCTACCAGAGTAACACAAGAGCCTTCTTTGCCTAATGGCGAGGTGATTTTCCTTTGCCTAATGGCGTGGAGTTTGTTGTTGGTTCTTGCCTTGCTCCGAGGGTTTTCCTTCGGGTACGCGGGTTTTCCTCCCTCCACAAAAAAAAACATCATCTCTAAATTCCAATTCGACCTGGATAGAGGACCAGCTAAGGCTGATGTGGCCTTCCCTCTAAATATTGTACAGTTTTTTTTTTTGCTCCTTCACTAACATGGAAATTTTGATCGTTGTAGATGGCCCTGGTGTTAACAGACGGTACTCAAACTCCAGAGCCCAGTCCAAATGAAGCAGAGGAAAATCTAATTCGTGCAGCAGGACTGTTACACGACAAAGGCATTGAGGTCCTGGCGTTTGGAATCGGAAATAACGTTAACCCATTTCAGCTGTTGAACATAGCTTCCGACGAAAGTAATCTGTACGTCGCCGAAGTATTCGATCAGATACTGGATGTGGTGGGAGACCTTACTACGCGCGAGTGCCTAGGTGAGCTAGAAATCACTCTTGCAACTAGTTCTACTGGCCGTAGTTAATGGAGGAAAATGGTTTTGAAACGTGGCAAAGATCTTTGTTCAATGTTTTTGTTGGCTATTTTGGAGGCTTAACCCTGCACAAAACCTGGCAAAATACAACTGGTGGTCATGTGTGCTCATACAACTAACCAGAAGAAGCATTGCGATTATGCAATTCTTTTATAGTCTAAGAGCATAAAACAAAAGATGTGCTGGGTCAAGGACCTTCCAACATAAATCTTAGCCTGTTTGTTTGCTTTTTTGATGTTGACCGGGCTTCTTAATCATTCCCTCTAATAACTATGTCCTGATAAAGAAGTGCCTTCCGCTGCTTACGAAACCTTTTCTTACTCCTTCTCGCTTTTCAGTTAAACTCCCTATTAGAGCGGGGACGAGAACGTTGCAGACAAAAGCTTTAGTTAGCAATGTCCACTACATTGCTAACTGCAAGTGCGCGCTAGAATTTCCGTAGTAATCGTTTGCTAACATCAATGTGAAATGACCAAATTCTGTGTCACAGAGAAAGGAACCACAACGGCGAAGTTTTTAGTTCTTTACGCCATACATACATACATACATACATACATACATACATACATACATACATACATACATACATACATACATACATACATACATACATACATACATACATACATACATACATACATACATACATACATACATAAACTTTATTTAAGCTCGAATATCAATCTCTTTACCCCAATTCATTATTTGTTAATTTCACTATCACTGTGACTTATTCACATGGTGGTTATGACAACAAAGGTGACGCTGAAATGAGAGAGGTTAGATGCTTTGCGACTACAGTTGAAGCCCGCCTTACGGTCTCCTTGTTAATACGGTTATCTCGTTATTACAGCCACTTCGTTTGGTCCCGGCGAAAAGCCCATACAGTTTCTTTTAAGAAAAACCCCGTTACTGCGGCCACCCCGTTAATTCGACCGGCGGCCACATTCTGAAATCCCAACCTATATAATCCTTTGTAATTTTACCCCGTTTATGCGGCCACTTAAACCAATTATGTTCATTTCTCCGTTGTTAATATTGTATGTACTGATTGAAGTTTCAATTTGTTTACTAATTGTATCTACATTCTCATGCTTATCAGTAAAGAAAAGTTGCTTAGAAGTGCAATTGTTATATATCTGTTAAGACGTTACTCAGTTTTGATCAGTCATGATTATTAATCATTAATACGGCCACCCCGTTAATACAGCCATCCCGTCAGTTAATAGGGCCAAATTTTCATGGCCCGTTGGTGACCGTATTAACGGGGTTCCACTGTACCTAAAACAAAATGCAATTTCTTTTAGCTTGCTCTGAACCTGTTGATGTCGTATTTGGAATTCCAACTTCGCAGACCATTCGACCCAATCAGTTTGAGAGCATCAAAAGTTTTGTGAGCCAGGTTATCGAATCATTCGATGTGAGTCCCATGAAGGTACACGTGGGTTTCGTCACTTATAGTGGATCTGCATCGACAACTCTGAAGATTGATCAGCTGAGTTCAAAAGATGTTCTGGAAGACTTCACAAATAAGTTGACACAGCAAGGCAGGGAAGTTAATGTGGTTTCTGCATTGGATGAAGCTTTTCGCTTCACCTTCAGCATCTATGGCGGTGTACGGCAGTCCAAACCCAAAGCATTTATACTTATCGTCCCAGAAGGCTCTGTAAGCAGTCAACAGAAGGTGCTATCTGCCGCAGCCAGACTGAAGAGCCTGGGAGTGAGGCTGCTTACTGTTGGAGTTGGTGGAAGTATTAATCAGAACCTTTACGAGCTCGCCTCAACACAACCGCCGTCAAAGTTCTTTTACAACGTTCCAAATCCCAATGATCTTAGTACAAAGAGTAGAGACGTTGCAGAGGTGATTTGTAAAGGTAATTTGTGTGGTAAAGAATACTTTTCATTTTTGTCGTGAACTAGTTTTTTTAGTGGTAATTTTCGACAACGGTAAAAAACCATAAGTTAAACCATTTGAGGAGTAGAGAGGGGATCGAATTTTACCTTCTTTATTTTTGCTTGAATGATTTTTAGTTTCTTCTGTAAGAAATGAGAAATATCGCTGTTGAAATGATAGAACAGATCGCAAGATCTTTTGTTCAACGAAACGTTCCGTTGCCGCAAAGTTAAGCAGAAGCAACATGTTTGCTGTGGAACTGATATATCATAACTCAAACAAACAGGCAAACAAGCAATAAAACAAAACAGACAAACAAACAAACAAACAAACAAAGAAGGGAACAAGTAAACAAGCACGCAAACAAACAAATATACAAACAAAAAAAAAGAAAATCAAGAAAACAAACAAACAAACAGATAAGGAAACAAAACGTATAAGCAAATAAGCAATGAAACGAGCTAAAAAAAGCGAGCAAACAAGCAAGCCTTAAAGGAAGATAAAAAAGTGAACATCAACAGTTGATGGACGTAAGGAACCGCAAATTCACGAAACTATTAAAAAAACCTTGAACTAGATCAAACTTAACTAAGAATAAGAATTATAAAGCTGCCTTAGGGTCGCATACTGTTAAGCACGTTTTGGTCCTTGTAGGTAAAGTTGGCAAGTGCCCGCTTCTTCCTCCTCCTCCGCTGAGCTGTCCAGAACGTTCTGAGAACGAATGTGACGTGGATGCCGATTGTATGCTTGATGGTGGACAAACGCCATTGTGTTGTGTAGACAACTGTGGCGGGCGAACGTGTTTCGGTCGAATCAGTAGTAAGTCATTTACTTCCCAATAAGTTATGATGATGATGATGACGGTTCGCGCGAAGCTATATCTATTAACATTTTGGCATGATCACGTACCCAGGAATGCCGTCTAAATGATATTCAAAACTTACCTTTGACATTTAACGAATTTTCATTCTTGATAATGATGCTCGATGCGTCGAAACGTCGAATAACTTTTAACTTTTAAATGCCTCATCAAGCAACTGACCATCCGATCTGTCAGGTTTTTGCTATCTAAATAAAAATGTTCTGTATTAATATTCACGTAAGTGAGACTATGTGCATGTCAAAGCATTTGTTAAATCGATCTTGGGAACAATAACCAGTTGATGGCGAAACCGGTCTCTGAGACTGGACTGACCCCCAGTTCGTCTCCAAGTTGCTAAGCACCTGATCATATCATGATGAAGTGACAACTTTCGTGATTTTTCTGTGCATGACCCTTTAAAAAAAAAAAAATTTTTCCTTTCAACAGACTGCTTTGTTCCAGTGGATATTGCCATTGCTGTTGACAACTCAGACTCCCTAACAACCAGCGACTTCGACAACACCAAACGTTTCCTTAAGCAACTTGTCCGACGGTTTCCCAGCCCGGAGATTCGCTTTTCTTTACTAGAATACGGTGCTAGTGCCAACGTGCTTACAGACTTTCGCAAGTACCGCGACCAAATCCAGCTGGAAATCCTCATAGATAACATGGGGAAACGCGTCGACTCTGAGCGTAGGGTCGACATTGCACTAGAAACGATCAAAGATGAGATATTTAGTTTACAAGGTGGAATGCGACATGGACACCCTCGATACCTTTTATTTGTTAGCTCAGATGAGTCGACGGCCAATTTCAGTGTTCTCGAGGGCGCTGGTAAACAGCTACGGGACTTAGGCGTCACCATTGTTGCCATAGGAACCAATCGTGATGTCCCTGAGGAGTTTATGCAAAAACTAGCTGGCGATAGACGTTTTATCTACAAAGCAGAAGAACCAGGTAAACTAGGCGACTTGGTGTTAAAAGATCTGTCCCGAAAGATGTGTTCAGGTAAGTCCTTTCACGAAAATGAATTGACCTTTCTTTTTCTTGCAGATTTTTTATAAAATGCCTTTTGATCGGTCGCTCAGAGCATGTAGGCTATATGCACCTCATTAACGGTGCTACTTAAAGAAGTACGGCGTTAAAAAAAAATAATAATGGCCCCCGACGAAGGTATTATAGATGACTTAAGAATGAAGAGAACGAAAGCATACTACAGCATCACGTGCATGAGAACTGGAACATGTTTTACCAGCGCTCGGCTAAAGACATTTCCTTGTATTTGTTGTCACCTTCTGAGCGAAAAGGTTGTGTTAAACTATCTCATTTTACCACGCTTAACTCACCGCTTTTTTCCGACGGCCGGGGTGAATAACTTTTACTTTCAGCTGCTCTGATGAAAGCCCACCGCCTTCTGCCAATCTTCTTACCGAGCAGCGTCCGAAATATTTACAGTACAGTTTAAATTTTAAAAGCCTATAAACAGTTTCAAAGTGGCTAGTTTCCTTTATGGAGCGAACTCTGGCTGAAAATTTCGTCGGTTTTTCTGCAAAAATCTTGATGGTGCAGTAAAAACATATCATTTTCACAGATGTTGTTTCAGTCTAAAACATGTTTGTAGGCGTAAATTTACGCTAGCTATATTTCTAAGTGTCCGATAATTTTGTCCAAAGTTTTTCCGAAATGAGCTAAAAAGTGTAGAAGATTAAACGTCCGAGATAAGGCATCCGAAATTTTAACGTCCGAAAATTTTGGCAAGTAATGTATTTTACCTCTTGACTCTCCTTCTAGAGAAGCCTGGGAAATGTCCGCCTGTTGATGCGCCACCGGACCCACTGTTATGCCGGGCCGCAGAGCCCGACCCTGAGGAGACGACTCTGTGTGGTCTGTCTGCAAACGGAGGTGGCGCCGCTGAGACTTATGACTGGGACTGTCCCGGGGAGTCCAAGTGCTGTTTGGATCCGCTGTCAGGCTGTTTTCAAGTCTGCACCGACCCACAGAATGGTAATCACCTTGCGTTTCTGCTGTTCTCGAGAATATAATGTTAAGAATGTGGCTGAGGTTTTGTCGAGGCCTTGATTCTCGTTATGGTTACTGCTCAGTAATTGTACGTACTCTTTGTGACGCAGAGGTCAAATAATAAAAAACACAATCCTAATTGCAAAGTTTGTAAATCTTTTCACGGCACAAAACTTTCATATTATTGTAAATGGCTATTTTTGGACTTGAAACTAGAGGAGCTCATAATTTGAGACAAATGTTTATTTCCACAGCGGCGTCACTTTGGAACACTGTTGGTAGAAACTGCATGTGCGCTGTCTGATTGCTGTTTCGGCAAGAAATGAGTGGTTAACATTTGACTAGGTGTACAATTTTCGCAGATTCCAGTCAGTTACTTTGTAATTTAGGGGTCCAGTTTTTAAGACAAACCTTCACACCCTACCGTAATCCTTGACTTCTGGTTTTTTGTTTTGCGATTTTTTTTCGAAAGCTAAGACTAAAATGACCATTTTTTGTTTGCTATATTTCAGTTTGTAACAAACAGTTTGACTTGACAATAGTAATGGAGAATTCAGCGCAGATCGGTGAAGAACAGTTTAATGAGGCGAAAGATTTCGCGAAGCAATTCGTCGCCGCATTCGATATCCGTGAAGGAGGCACTCACGTGGCTGTTGTGAGCTATGGAAGTGGTCCTGTGGTCCACGTGCGTTTTAATTCCTACAGTGGTCCTGTGCTGAACACAAGAACAATCACTGACGATATCGATGAAATCGCTTTTCGGAGTGAAAGTCCTGTGTCAACGAGCAGTGCGCTTACGGAGGTGTTAAATACGGTTTACGCGGATGGCAATGGAGCTAGGAATGGTACAAATAAGGTGACAGATATATTGCCATTTCCTTTATTAAAGCAATTTTTCTTGTATTTATTTTTCTCGTATTATGACTCCCATAGTGCCTTTCTGCACCTAGTTGTAGAAATGGGTACCAGTCCTTTTCAGGTAACCTAGAATGGAAGGTACCAATGCTTCTAGCTGTTAGACGCTTTCAGTGGAAACCTAGGGATCTCCTCCGCGATAAACGTTTCTTTAGGTTCGCTCAAAATCGTATGGAAATTAAGAATTTGGAACAAAGATCATTTCTCTTCCTTCATAAAGTGGATATTTGTTTGACAATATCAAAGGTTCTTTGCTAAAACGGTATCTCTCCTTAGACAGTTGTTCTAATAACATCCGGGAAGTTCTCGGCATCAGACGCTGTTGGAGACGCGGCCGTCAATTTAAAAGCCCAGTCAACCGATCTGTTTGCTGTTACTACCGGTGAAAACCCGGATGTGGATACCCTTGTTAAGATTGTCTCACCACCTGCTGAGAATAATGTGTTCATGGCAACCTCTTCCGGGGAGTTACAACCACTCCTACGAGCGCTCACGGATACAGTGTGTAAAGGAGGTAGGGTGGGGAGAGTGAGTCGTCTTTAAAAAAAAAAACTCCAAAAGCTTTTGGTGTAGCGCCTGTCATGTTTACTGTTTTATTTTAACTTGTATTTTTTTGTCAATTGCAATTTGCCGTGTCTTTCGTTTAAAGATAATGCAATATTATATTGAATTATATTGAATTGAAAAACAAGCCCGCATTATCTGCTAATATCTTGAATAGATATACTGTCTTTTTAGCCAATCATATTTCTAAAAACCCAAAACAGGTGAGGTCTAGTTCATATAATACTACGTTTTCCGTACCTAGCACTTTGAAAATTAATCTTTCGAAGGCAGTTTTTGCGTAACCTCATTGGTTTTCATTTCACTTCAGCTAATCAAAAACACTTTTATTCCTGTAATACTCTTACTATAGATATTAAACGTTTTTTTTTCAACTTTTGACTCATTGATGTTTTTGTTTTTACTTCGTAGCTGAAAAAATGACAACGGTAAGTGTGAAATCCGTTTAATTTCTTGTGTCCGTTTTGGAATCACTGTTCATTGGCTCCTCACCGCGTTGAATAACGTAACAAAACGTAACATTTGACAATCTTCAAAACCACGAACAGGTAAATATATAAATATACATTGCTGTAGTCCACAAGTTTTTTAGTCTTGGTTGAGTAACGACGTACGTGAAATGAGATGGTAAATTAGTTTCAGTTCCTTAAAAAATATTGTTGTTCGTTGGAGATACTGTTGTGGTTGACCACAACTGAACACCTAGTTTCTTGATTCCTAGGCAATATGCTTAAAGGAATCAAGAAGTAAATAAATCCAATATCACACAATGTCAAAAATGTCATTATGTGATTTGTTGCCTTTCATATCATAAACTCCTTTACTAAAGTTATGTACTTTTGTAATGAATACTGGTTTGTGCTGTTATCTTAATTTGATATACAGTGTATGATGGGTAAAGTTGTCACGCTGAAGTTGCGTTCAGTTACAAAAAATTATAATCCCAAAATTTATTTACCCGCTATTTCACGTTTTATTTTTCAGATTGTAGGCCCTCCTGGTGATCCGGGTGAACCCGGCCCCCCGGTAATTAATATTCTGGATATAGCGACTCTTATTTCAAGTTGTTTAGTGTTATTTAATTTGAACACTGCAGACGCCTAGACTGTTCACATCCCTCTATTTTCTCGTATTTTCATTCGATGATCGAACGCGCGGTCAGAAACGCGAGAGAACTAAACGCCAGCGCGAAACGGAAGACTTGACTGGGTAGGGGGTAGGGACCGCTCGCAAACCCCACCACCCCCCATCCCGACGTGCTTCCCGCTCGCTTTTTCTTTCGCGTGCGTAAATAGAGAGGCTGTGAACAGTCTACAGGAGCCAACAGACAGAAACATTGCATGCGCGCATGGTATCATAACATTTAGGGTACTTCTTTCAAATAATTATTTAGAACTTCCGCAAAGTAACAGAGTCTTTTTGCTTAATTGTTTTTAGGGTTCTGAAGGTCCCCCCGGACCGAGAGGGAATCCAGGAGAAAAAGGAGAACCGGTAAATGTTAAATAACCACAGGAAGCCCACACACGTTTGTATGGGTAGTCTGCAACATAACATTTCGTAGTACATTGTAAAGCCGAGTGCCCGAGCTTAGTATCTTATCGCCAGAATGCATGATTGTTTTGACTTGAATTAACGGCAGTTGAAGGACGATCATAGCAAACAAGAGAAATAAACGCGATTGAGAAGGTGATATTTCCTGACGAAGGAGTCTATCATGATTAACAACAGAAGCAAAGTAGAAATTATAAAAACAGACACTTAAGCAAAACAAAGAAACAAAGAAACAAACAAACAAACAAACAAACAAACAAAAAAGAGAACAGTACCAGGCGCTAGATCCCTTTAAGGTCAAGGAGAAAGAAAAGTTCTTTGAATATTTGATGAATTGAAAGACTGTCAATTTTACTACTTGTAAGAAGGACGTGATTCTCAACTTAGATCAAAGTAACCGTTTGTTTATTAAGGCTGCTTTGATAACTGCTCCATAAAATAATAATAATAATAATAACAATAATAATAATAATAATGATAATAATAATAATAATAATGATAATAATAATAATAATAATAATTAACAGGAAGTTTCTAATTCTCGTAAATTGGCTACCGAAAGGTATTTTCCTGCAGAGTTCTTACATTTTAGAATGTGGCATTTTACCTCAACACCTTTACTAATATCATCGTCCAAGTCTTTTAAAATACCTTCGTGTTCTCGTTTTGGTTTACAGGGAGAACCCGGCGATCCAGGACCTCCCGGGGCCCCGGGACCACCAGGACCTCCGGGTGGAGGGGGATTTGGAGGCCCACCCGGACCCCCAGGGGAGAAGGGACCTTCTAATGTAAGGTTTGTTTGGTACGATGTTCAGTTACCTAAAACACTTCATGGTTTCGATTTCTTTGCATCGTTTCAAAATTTTTTAAAAAAACATCGACCTCTAGATTAAACGACTAATACCCGACATTAATTAAAAGAAAAGTTCAAAATTGGCAGGAACCCCTTATGAAGTAGTCTGTCCACAAACGTTTTTCTTTCTTTGTTCTGGACGAACACAAGACAAGATAGAGAGTTGATGGACAGTCTATTTGGGAAGTGAAGATGGTGAGGATTTGGAAATGGATTACACAGCTATATGAACAAACTGGAAAACAGAGACAGAATTCATAGCTAGATAACATGAACACTTAGCAGTAATGGTTTGATTGTGTAGGACAGTAGTGGACAAATTACAGGAACTCATTAGGAAATGAGAATGTCTAACGATGGATCAAGATAGATTATAAAATGAACACACTTTAAACTCGTGGCTTACTGTTTCAAACTTACTCTATTTTGACTCAATGCGATAGCTTTATTCAGTGATATATAATAAACTGAGGTACCATGCGATTGCGTAGCTAGAATGGGTTATATATAGCAGTTAGTTGGGGAAGAAATAATTCACTCACTTGGTCACTCAGTGGATCGGTAGTAAACAATTTTTTTCTTATTTTTTTTTCTACTACTGTTAAATTGGAGAGATTATGGGGAGTGGATAACAGCGTTGGTGAACTTAATTAACGTTTCCAAGTTTTGGCAAGGATCCGTTTTTCAAATTTTTAAAGCAAAATGAAACCAATTGCAGCAAGAAATTTATTTTTTAAAAATAGCTATTTTTATGTAGTAAAAATTCTTAAATTTTTTTACCTATGTTACAAATTGTAAAAAATACTAGTTAACAGGGTTCACTGTGCTTTCTTTTGTGCAGATTATGTCTAGTGAAAAGGGTCCTGTTGTTGCCCCGATGATTACCACTGGAGTGGCGCAAGCCAGACAGGTGAATAATTTTCACAACAATAAAATATGTAACTATGTAACGCGACTTAGTGAATTGAACTGTATAAATGTAAGGCTTTGTTTTCACTAAGTCATAAGCATAACGGTAGTGAGAACACCCACAACGGTAAACGTAATATTACGTCACACGCTCAAATTCACACCAAGCCTCGTTTGCGAGGGATTTTCTCAAACATCAGATACCTTCGAGTTGTTCACATGATGGTATTCTTTTCATCTTTGCTCCTTTGGGGATTTGTCCACGATAAAATTTGTAACCTGCAGTTTCAAAGCGAGGCTTGGTAGTGAAATTTGCTTGTCTGATGCCATCACGCATAAAGGCTATCGCAAATGATAAGCGCCAGCTCATTCGGTTGGTTTCCTGATTTTGGAAAAACGCTCATCTCAACCGGTTCCTTCCGATAAATGCTAAGCAACCCGGGACACTTTGATCAGTGTTCCTTTTCTTAGCACCCGGCAAAAAACCTTCAGGACAAGCCACAAAGCATTCCTAATCTCGGCAATAGACGTGATCAGCTTTAGTCAACCTAGCTTGGTACGTAAATCTTGCCTTGTTTAAAGTTTTTAAATCAATGTGACTTTGGCTTCATGTTGTAGGGTGACCCAGGACCTCCCGGGAGGCGCGGACCGCCAGGACCACGGGCAAGTCTTAATTAGTAACCTTGGTAACCAATAATTAGCGACGAAGGCAACACTTTCTCACAGCCAAAAGGAACAGGGAGTAGAAGAAACTACTGTCCTTTCTCGGAAGTCGTGATTCGATTTGCTGCTTCTTAACTGCAATCCTGTTGTTAAGAACGAAGTCTTCTGGCATATTGCCAGTTAAGAAGAACCCCCTTAAAACGGCGAACCATATACCAAGGCGTTCTAGTGCCTTCCTTACAGTGACTATTTTTAATCAGAGCTATTAGAACAGTGTCATTCAGAATTTCCCTTGTACACTTGTCCTCATTTTTACTTTACGTTATGTAAGTGTAAACAAGTTATCGGTTTTTTTTTCTCAGGGTTTTCCTGGAATCACTGGCAATAGAGGCGCAGTTGGGAAAAGAGGACCTCGTGTAAGTAACAAGAGAAGACTATATACTAAATTACAGCACTGGGAATCCTTTTCCTTACCCCCGGGGCTTAAACTCACCTTCCGAGGTTTTAAAGGGGTTGGGTGGGGGGAGTTATCTTAAAAAGAGACAGCTGTTTAAGAAGGGGAGGGAGGGAATAACCCCGAATAGTCACATACCTTCCTATTTAAAAAAAAAACACTATAACAGCTTGATTCTTAATTGAAATTCATAAATATGACGGGAAAATTGCGCCTCGCTTCAAATGATTAAGAAAAAGACTAGTTGATAGGTATATCAAACGCATAGTGTTGTCCAAATGTGATATATCAAACGCGAATGACCGCGTTTGACCACATTTCCAAACATCGAGATGAGAGTTGAAAATACAACGCGCAGCGGAGTATTTTTGACGAACTTCGAGGTGTTTGGAAATGTGGTCAAACACTGTTTTGGGTGTTTGATATATCTTTTCAATTGAAACTAAAACTAAGGAGAAAACGGTGGAATAAAATCGTAAAAATCTATGCTAATTAAGATCATATCGGTATCCGAACACCGTAATGGTCTAGATTTCCTTTGTTTAAATTGGATGAATTATCAAAGAGTTTGAGAAAGTAAGATTCATTTCTGATATGGTATTTATAAAATGCCCTGTCGTTATTTATTTCATATATATATTTTTTTAATAGGGAAACGTTGGTTTCCTAGGCCTTCCCGGTCACCCTGGCAGGCGCGGTTTGGTTGTAAGTATATGAGATGCAATAAACAATCTTGTCACAAAAAGATTTCTTTGTACATAGAATTTTACTTTGTTATTTTGTTTTCTTGGCGCACCTATAAACTACCTGGTGCGTCCTGTAGACTCTGCTTATCAAGTCTATGGGACGCACCGTTACCATAGCCAATTGTGTTTTCCAAGTAAAATATATCATGTCTTTGTCTATGTCTGTGTATTACTTTTCGTCGTTGGCCTCTAGTTTGTCAACAACTTTTTTCAACAGGATTGTTACGGTTCTTTTTAGGTGGCTCTTCTCATTACATGTACCTGTTTTAACTTTTTTCACTGATGATGTAAAATTCTTCAATATTCCAATTCTTTTCTTTTTCTTTCAAAATTTAAAATTTAATTTTGTCAAAATCAGTTTCCTTTGGGAGGTGAATTGATGGCAAGCTTATGTTATACTTACGTTTTGTAGTTTATATTCAAATTAGCATTTCAATTCCAATTTACTACTTTCTTAGGGGGAACCAGGAAAACGAGGAAATCCCGGCACTCACGGAAAGCAGGGACAAAAGGTGTGTTTCCAAAGAATCGGTTTTATAAAAATCAGACAGAAAAAAGTAAACAAGAAAACAAACAAACTTGACACCGAGATAGCTGTACTAAGACTCAATGTGCACTGGAAGCCTAGCATGGTGTTTTAAGTTCTTCGCTCGGCTTCCATCCATCGTGGTATCTTCGTGACAACGTTACTTTAAAATAAATGGGCAGTTTCAAGGTTTTTTTGTTTTTTTTACCATCATATTGTAGAGAATTTAATCATAGCGCAAAATATAGTGAAAAGGCATTGGAATCTTGCCGAGGGAAAAGAAGTACCCACAGCTAAATGATTGACCTTTGTACTTAGGGCCCGTCTGGTGACTCTGGGGCAGATGGCCGTCCAGGCCTAAAAGGACCTCGTGGCTATCGAGGTTCAATTGGTTCGATGGGAGACCGGGGCGAGGAAGGAGAAACGGTGAGCGTTGAATGTTAGAAGGATTTTTTATTACCCATGTACTTCGACCTTTCGATTTTGAAAACATGCCTAAATAAACAAATTAACAATTTTGGCGTACGACGCCAGCGATTTGCAATTGACTCGCTACAAATCATTGGTAAAAAGGATGTCAATGCAAATGCTGTAATTATGTTATAATACTGGCTGTTTGTTTGCTTTTATAAGCGCTCCTGGGATCAGTTATTATTTAATCATTTCTTGTCTTGTCGGCATGGAAAGACCAAAAAACGAGATACGCCACGTCGTGTTCCCTTCTAAATAGGGTGCTGTTTCTTGGAATGGGAAAAAAGAGCATTACCCCACCGAATGATGTAAGATATTAAAAAATGCGCGATCGTTAGGAAGAGCATACATTGAAATCCCGCGGTTCTAATCGTTAGATTTCTCCGTTCTCAAGGGCGTGCAAGGATTAGATGGATCACCAGGAATTGATGGCAAACCGGTCAGTTGATTACTTTTTCTAGTGATCGTGGTCCCAATGTTTGATGATTCAAAGTTGTGTTATTTATTTATTTATTTATTATATTTATTCATTTATTATTAGCATTTTAATTTATATATTCCGGCCTGTGTGGAGTGTGAGCTCGGATGAGGCACCAGGGCTACACGGTATTCTTTGACGCCATCTGTAACGTTTCTGTTCTACGATCAAACCATTAACTATCGAAGCTTATTATTTTTACGTTTCTTCAAATTTTTGTCCTGATAATTTATTGAGATGTGATGCAAGGAAACATTGGCACTCAATCGTACTAGCTTTAACCTGCTGGACCCAGAGATTTTCTTCCTTCTTGTATCGCGGAAAAGCCATTCATTTCCATCTTTTTGCAAATGAATAAATAGTCCATTGCTTGAAGTGGGAGGCACGGTGACCTCATGGTTAGTGCGCTCGTTTCCGGATCGAGCGGTCGGGGTTCAAGCCCTTGGCGGGGTCATTGTCCTGTGTTCTTGGGCAAGACACTTTACTCTCATAGTGCCTCTCTCCACCCAGGTTTATAAATGGGTACCGGCGAAGGTAATGCTGGGGGTAACCCTGCGATGGACTAGCATCTCATCCAGGGGAGGAGTAGAAATACTCCTAGTCGCTTCATGCTACAGAAACCGGGATAAGCTCCGGCCTGATGGGCCACTTGGCTGGTATGCAGACTTAAGCTTTTTATATTTTTTTTACCTACCATTCCCTGAACTCTCTCTTTCCAGCACTATGAAGGGTTGAACCCAGGTGGGAGAAGGGAGAGTCTGGGATAACTTGGTTAGGGCTTGTATGGTTAGCGTGATATAAAGTGCATGGCAATTGATGATCTTGTTCGTTCTTATTGCTTAGGGAAAACGTGGTCCTCGTGGATTCCTTGGGAAACCGGGAAACACTGGTACTCCGGTAAGGAAAACACAATAATTATCCCGGTTCACTGCTTTTAGCTTCTAAACAGCGGTCGTTAACCAACAAAATTATCAAACACTTTTTAGGCTGTTCTGTCTTTTCCACATTTGGAATTTTCTTGCTGTGTCTAGGGCACAAAAAGTGAGTCTCCGAGGTCACGGTTTCAGGAAATAATGATTATGCTATATACAGTCCTATCGTTTTAATTTAAGTTGTACTTTCGAAATTTCTTTCAATATTTTTTAATATTCCAAAGTTGAACAGCGCTTTACAGTTTGACAGAGTTCGGAGCTAGAGAAATAACTCTTATCGCTAAAGAAAATTCTTAGCTGCCCAACGAAGAAAGGAAGCTTATAAATATATGAAAGAGTACGCCATATACCGCTTTACTGTTTAACCGACACATCTTTTCTACCCCTTCCTCCGCCCCCATGGCTTCCAGTATTCAAACTATTGTTAGTCTTGGGCCTCCAAAACAAACAAAAGGTGCTCCTTATTTCAGGGTTCTCCAGGGTCTAAAGGTGTCGAGGGAACGGAAGGTAATCAGGTAAGTGAATTTCCTCTGTCAAAAGAAAAAGAGTGAATAATACTTTTGAAATACATAAGCAAGTAAAAACTACCGATATAATGTTCCGACGTTTCGGCGACCTCATTGCGCCATTATCAAGGAATAAATAAGCGAGAACTACTTCAAAAGAGGCAAGACCTGTAGATTTGCATAAATGAAGTTAAGTTAGACGAAGACTTTAGCGCGGATCGAATCTGTTTGTACATTCAAAAAACGTGGTCTTAAATGTTTGATGTACAACATTTTGTTAATTAAAGAGTCAAATTTGTTCCTTTTGTTGTTTTAACACTTTGAAACAACAGAAGATGACGTGGGCTGTTATGGCCAACCAAGTGTGCATCCAGATGTCCACTACAATAATTTCGTCTGTCAATTGTGCACTGATACGCGGTATGTTTGCACATAATTTGCATGTAAAACCACTGGTAGGTATCTTGAGGTTTTCGTTGTACTTCGTTTCCAAGCAATAAGCCCAGTTCTGGAGTACGATCTTATTTTACTCTGGAAAGCTTGATCGGTAGACCATCTTCACCATCCGACACCAAAAAAAGCGGACATCAAAGCTAGGCATGTTCCTGTGTACTATACAAGCGTCATCACACTGTCTTTAAAGCTGTCCGTAATCAAGTCATAAGGATGTAGTTTTAGCGAATTTCTCCGGGTTAGTGTGGACGGGAGCCTCGCCTGGTTTTTAACTTCATGTGTCCCTAAATCAACAAGATTGTTTTGAGATATGATGATTTTTTTGTCGTCAGTTTCAGATACTATCAATTATTTGGACGTCCTTAAAATTGGGAAAGGGGGAGTGTAGAGTTGTATATCTGAAGGGCCCTCTTAAGACAATCCTCTAGATTCACCAGTGAATGGCCAGAAAGAAATGATTTTTTTTAAAGTGTTGCATATTTATCCCAATTAGGGCCCAGCCGGTCCACCCGGATCACCAGGAGCTCCCGGATTACCAGGACAGAAAGGACTAAACGGGAGGTCTGGTAACGTTGGATACATCGGTTACCAAGGCGATAGCGGCGACATGGGGTCCATGGGTCCTAAAGGATCGGCGGGAATGGATGGAGAGACTGGGGAGACTGGGCCGACTGGAGGAAAGGGTTCCATCGTGAGTAAGATAATCTTCCTGCGTTTCGTTATCGTATGCACCGAGAATTCAATTATGCTTAATTACATCAGATTAGAGTGAATAGAATTAGTTAAATGATGTAAGGTTCAAACAACGCAGTATAGCATACAGTTTGTAAAGTATTAGAAATTCTTCACAGGGTCATAAATTGCCGTAAATAACTTAGTTCTTTTGAAAAATTGAAAAGATTAAAACCACGTGTTTTGCGGATACAAGTACTCACAGAACTGACGTCTGACCGTTCTGATTTCCATGTTTAGGGTGATACTGGTCCTGCAGGAGAAATTGGCGGACAAGGGTCAGGCGGTAAAGCGGTAAGTCTAGACACTTTACTAATAGAGCTGTGTAACAACGAAAATTGATTAATTTTTCTCCAGATGTGATTTCCGTGACGTGTAGCTCCTATGTATAATCGGAACAATCACGTGACAGTTTAGGACGAGCTTAGTAGAGGAGCGGTAGCCTCATGGTTAGTGCCCTCGACTCCGGAATCGAACGGTCCGGGTTCCAGCCCTGGCTGGGGACATTGTGTTGTGTTCTTGGGCAAGACACTTTACTCTCACAGTGCCTCTCTCCACCCAGGTGTACAAATGGGTACCGGTCAACTTAATGCTGGGAGTAACCCTTCGATGGACTATCATTCCATCCAGGGGGAATATTCCTAATTGCGTCATGTTACAGGAACCGAGATAAGCGCCGGGCTGATGGCTAATATGCAGACTTGAACTTTAAAATATGACGAGCTTAGCCCTATATCAAAGTAACTCTTAAATGACCTGGGATTCGGTAGACTTTTCTCATTGTGAACTCATACAATTTATCACGAAGTTAACCATAAATTAGGATTTTTACCTTGCCAGACGTTAGCGTAATACGGTAGTTTATTGGTAACATTATCTCATGGCCCATACTTACTTTACCTGTTTTAGGGTCGTCCTGGTAATGTTGGATCCCGAGGATATCAGGGATCCCCGGTACGTACATGAATGGTATTACATGGCGCGATAACGTATGCATGGTATTTAATGACCGGCCCCACGGGAAACAGTGAGTTTCCCCAAGATCACGATCACGTGCGAGTCGAAAGTTGTTGTTTCCCTAGGGAGTTAGAGCTTTTTTTTTCTCCCTTGGGAGTTAGTATTTTGTTTTTCCTAGGGAGTTAGTGAGTTTTGACCCATGACACGTGACACGTTCTCTTCCAGCCGGAAAACATATTTGAGTTGGGAGGTGTAACAAAGTGGCTTGGTTGGCTTAGTTTTCAGTTATAAACAGGCTAGAGGTTTCATCTGGAATTCAAAACAGCATTCAAAATTCGAAAGGGGTTGATTTTCAGATTTCCCAAAATGGTTTCAGACTGCAAACGCTTTTACTGAAGCAAAAACTGTGATGATAAAATGAATCTGTTTTTTTCTGGCTAAGAGACACTAAATCAATCCCCTCTGCGCCACAAGAGAGATCAATTTTGTATATGATTAACAGATTTAAATTGTTTACCAGCTCGTTTTTGTTCCTGTTTAGGGCAACCCGGGAATTCCTGGATCGAGAGGAGAACATGGTGACAAGGGAAAACCGGTATAAAGTGTTTGCTATATCGTCTGTTTATAGTTAATTCAATGAGATCAGCAAAGTTTTTATTTTCCTATTTTGCTACCATTTTAGGGGAGAACCGGGATGCCTGGAGGACGTGGCAGGCCGGGACAAAGAGGAAAGCGGGTACGAATTTAAAATACACTTGATTACTCTTGGGAAACAGTTGGGTTTGTTTTCTCTTGAATCTGGATATTTCCAACAATTGCGTAATTGTTGTCCTCCAGGGCGACGTTTAGATTTAGCCATTACCCCGTGACCATAAATCAACCAGTAAGAACGCGCGTTAGATTAAACTTAACTCCAGCTATATAACAATGTGGTTTATTTGTTATCATTAACTGGCATGGATATGAAGTTTTCCAAACGTCAACTTTCCGTGTCCTTGTACCATTTGTAGGGAGCGACTGGTGACCTTGGCGCGCAAGGCATCATGGGAATAGTTGGTTCCAGGGTGAGTATCAAAGATACCGTAAACTGCTGCTTATAAGCCCCCCCGGCTAGACCCATCTACCTGTAGACAAAAAATACATCCGGTTTTAAGTCCTCCTCGGATGTAAGCCCCCCTTTAGTTTTCCTTGTCTTGTATTCGTTTTATTCTGATGTTTTCAGGCCTAATTACCAGTAAATGAATAGCCTTTTTCGATCAACATGTACAGCTATAGCTCGTTAACGAAACAGTTTTTTTATTCCGGTTATAATCCCCCTCGGATATAAGCCCCTCCTTTTATAAACCCATCTAAAATTCCTGGCGAGGTTGTACCAACCCAGGGCTTAAAAACGGCAGTTAAGGGTATATCTAAGATGCCTTTTTCGATGTTGCTTTTTCAATAACAGCATGTGTAGCATTCTACATAACACCACTTAAATTAGTCTATCGGCATCACTCTATCAGCATCGATCAGGAACCTCTCTAAATGGTGTCCCGATCGTACAGTAGTGATCGGAAAATTCTGAATCTCGGTTATCGCAGCCCTAGATTAACCAATTAATATCGCAAACTTTCTTTAGGCTAAGATATCTAAGATGATGTTAGTTTGAAGATTACAGAGGCGTTTTGGAGGAGGATGCGTGTTGGGGGGGGGGGGGGAGGGGGAGGTTCAGTGAGTAGTGCTCCGATAACTCTAATGCTAATAAGCGGCAGTTTAGGGTATGCTAGTTTTGTGCTCATGAGGCTTTTAGTTGCTAAAGATGTCGACCACTTTACAGGGCAAACCCGGACCGCAGGGAACTATGGGACCTCCTGGAGAACGAGGTATCAAGGTTGGTAATTTTGGTTAATTTTCATTTGTATTTTATTGGAATTTATGGTGCATCGCTTACAGTGTTGATATTTGATTCAGACTCATTTTTTCCCAATGTACGGTCAAGTGTTTCATATGTTATTTTAACTTGAGCATTGATTCCGATTTTCTTTTCTGGACGTTTTGTTGACGTTTAAATTATTCTTCCAGGGCGTGCCTGGA
Organism: Orbicella faveolata; assembly: GCF_042242905.1. Lineage (NCBI taxonomy): Eukaryota > Metazoa > Cnidaria > Anthozoa > Scleractinia > Merulinidae > Orbicella > Orbicella faveolata. Next base: position 3,217,568 of record NW_028301540.1, read on the forward strand.
ATGGAGGGACCGCAGGGACACTCTGGAAGACAAGGTGAAAGGGTATGTTTAGTGTCAAAGAATTGAGGTTCTTTTCACAGTGAATGATGATAAAAATGTTAATTTAATGTTTTAAGACAAAGATCGAAGCATAGATATGACAGTAGAGACCTCTAGATCCGTCAACGAGTACGACTTTGACCGCAATTTCTAAGAGAAAAATACTTAGAGACATATAACTGAACTAGTAAACACGTTAGCTTTAGATTTGTGCGCTATTTCTTGGTCTGGCATCACGGACATGAGATGATTGTAAAGATATATCTCTACTCATCTTTTGATGTCTTGATTTCGTCACGCGCGCACTCTTTTGTTATTGGTAAATCTATGGTCAAAGCTACCTAGGCAGCGTCCACACTATCCCGAAGAAATTTGAAAACGCAGCTTTATTTCTACGGCTAGGCCTACCGTCCACACTTATCTGTCACGAAAACGAAAATTTGAAAAAAGCCGGCTTTTCGATTAAGTGTGGAAGGAAACTATTTTGAAAACGGAGCTTTTCGAAAACGATGTAGTCACGGTTACCATTTGATTTCCAGGTCCGACCGCTGATTGTTGCGTTTTCAAGTTCCTCCGGCGTGGTATGGACGAAAAACATTTGCTGCGTTTTCAGAGTGAAGCCTCCGTTTTCAAATTTCTCCGGCGTAGTGTGAACGGGGCCTTAAATGCGTACACCTCTGATCTTGAAACATAACGACGACGAAAGAATCGATTTTTTTGCCATTAACGTTGCCATTTTAAGCACCAGATGATATTTTATCTTTATAGGGAGACTCGGGAGATTACGGAGTTCGTGGGGTTCCTGGAGAACAAGTAAGTTGCCAGCAGCGACGACAGCGACATAAACAAACATTTATTTTCCCTTTTACGCTTAATCCAGCCCAAGTTCAAGAGAGACAGCTAGGGCAGTGTTTGTAAAACAATTAAAATGCAAAGTCAATGCTAAAAGAATCATCCCCAGCCTGCAAAGAAAGTCCAAATACAAATAAGCTATCCAAAAAATACCGCAAAAGTTTTCATTAGGATAAGTTTGGAAGACTGTTATCGTTTGAGTTCTACGTAATGAGCTTTGTTCCAAAAGGTTTTTATTTTTCATATATTTTTTTGTCCAATAGGGAGCGCGTGGAGTGACTGGAAGGACAGGTAGATCTGGCTCGCCAGGTTTACATGTAAGTCTTACAAACCTTATTTATATGAACGTGCTGTTTGATTTTGTCATCTCCTTTTTGTTATGATATAATTCGTGGGGGCCACTTTTTGATGTACCTTTTTCTTTACAGGGCGAAGAAGGAGATTCTGGCAAACCCGGTAAAGATGGACCCCCGGTAAATATCGGTCTCTAGACTTTATTAAGTTTGTTTTGAAGTTCTCGGTATGGTAGACTCTTTGCTCTTTGTGCAGATTCAAGGACTGTGTGTACTTAGGATAGCTGTGTAGTGTAGTTGCTAAAAAACATGTGGGACGCTTGTTAATCCATCAATTTTTTTTAATGTTTGCTCTTTTAAGCAACATACATACAAGGCAAACAAAGGCCCTTGTTCCTTGGTTTGCGCTTCATCGGTTCGCTTGACATCGGCCTCGAGACCTGATTTGCGGTTCGTCGTGTCGTTGTGTGTCTTATGGTTTGTTACATGTGTTAATTGCTGTTGATTTGACGAAATAAAAGTAAAAAACCGCACCAGCACCAATCATCAAGACATTAGCGTGGACTATACAGTCACGTTTTGGCATCTAAATAAATAGAAAAAAAGAAAACAGAAACAAAAACAAAAATAAGTGAACAAACAAACAAACAAACAAACAAATAAGATGTAAAGACGTGCGCACAAAAGTAATCCATGATTTTAATGTGACAAAGGTATAACAACAACAATTTATTTCGTGCCTTTGCAATATTAAGAATTGTTAACAATTTACTCTGTTAAAATCTCGCTGTAGTCAAATGAAACTTTTCTAAGATATGATTGTTATTGACTTGCTGTATTTAAGGGTGTCCCTGGCGGCCCAGGAACTCAAGGCCCCATGGGAATTAAAGGAGAACAGGTACGTTTGACAACAACTTTAGTGAGTTACGAAGATTAAACAACAACGGCACATTGTCCGGGCAAAGAGAAAATGATGAAGATCCTGATGACGATGAAGATCACAACGATAACGACGACGACGAGGATGATGATGACGATGGTGTTGTTGATAATGATGATGACGAGGATGAGGACGAGGATGACGATAGCCATAGCGATGACGATAACGATACCGATGACAATGGCGATTTGATGTTTTATGATGATAATGTTAATGGTTAAATGATGTTGATTTTATTTTAGGGAAAAGCTGGTGAGATTGGCGAGCAAGGAGAAGCTGGGCTCGAGGGACCGAAGGTCTGTCTAGCAGCATTAAACATTTTTTATAAAATGACGATGGAATTACCTTTGTTCTGATTGGTTGTCCTGCCTGTCTTTACGAGCTTTCTTAATCTATATGAGTAGTCATTGGTCCACGATTCAAGTTCACCCAAATTTCCTGCTACTCTTAGACTTACCCTCATTTTTGCGTCAGGTTTGGCCGAATCACAAGTACTATGGGTATTAATTGCATTTTTAGTGCGTTCTGACTTGTTTCTTATCGTAAATATTTCGGCAAAATTGTCGCTAGCTTTACATTATATACAATTAGACACATTGTTCTGGGGCAACATAGCCCAGGACAGTTGTAAGAAAAGAGGTCACTGGAATGAGAAGGTAACATAGCGAAGACTGAACAGAATGGCGAGGTTTTACGACGAGAAAATAATGTACGTATCGTAAACAGAGTGCTTTTTTGGTTTTCTCCTGCTTCTTTTTAGGGTAGTCTTGGGCCCACTGGAACAATCGGAGCGCCTGGACTTCCTGGACAGCAGGTAAACGAAGCCTGAGCAAACGAGTGGAAATTTTAGCCCCTCACTTCCGGGATCACGTTTTTCGTTGCAATTTGGAATTGCAATTTGGCAATATACATGATATGATTATGGTTTTGTTAAAATGCTGTGGACACTCAGATTAAGCCACAATTTCATTTCGAATCGACAATGGGTTAAAATAGAAAATGTTCACGTTATATACGGTAATTTGTTGCATAAAGGCATAGAAAATAAACTAGCTTTAGTTCTGTTGTTTGGCAGGGGCCAGGTGGAGAGCTCGGTGAAACTGGTGAACTGGGGGTGCCAGGCGAAGTGGTGAGCTGCTAAATATATACGGCACAATAACGTCCATTATACAAATGCTGTACTATTCCTTTCTCCTTTCTTTCATCTGCTGTGTAGAACAGATCTAACAAGGCAGGAGGATGCAGCGTGGCCGAGTGGTTAGGGTGCCGGACTTGAAATCCGCAGATCGCGGGTTCAAGTCCCGTTCTGACCACTTAACTGGAGTTGTTTCTTGTTTCAACTCCTCTGTCATGCTTGTAAATAGCCAACTGGTCTGCCTCCCGCCAGTTGGGATTTTTAAGCTTATCATGTTTATTTGAAAGATTTCTTTTTTTTCTTTCAGTTTAAGTGGCATGCCTGAGAACCAGCTAGTTGTAGCTAAGAGCATCGACCACTTAAAACATTCAACATCTAACATCTAACACAATAAATGTTTCAAGACTTCCATCAGTCTTTCCGCTACCCGCTGACCTTTTTACATGTGTAAAAACAAACAAACCGAATTTCTTCTTCTTATTTAGGGATTATCAGGGTCTCCTGGCTCAACCGGGCAAGATGGAACTCCTGGGGCAAAGGTAACCATACAAACAAAACAGAATGGATAGAACACGGCGTCGATTCCTTTCCTTTTATTTTTAACTTAATTCTCAGGCGTGAGCAACATTGAATCTCTCCCTGCAATGCTAATAAACGGGCGGGCAAGCCATCAACGCGATATGTTGTTTTAGAGTCGCTCGATATTGTGTTGTTTTAATCTCTTGTTTCGTTGAGCCATTAATAAAGAACATTGGAAATGGTGCAGCTCGCCATTTTAGTGTAGCACCAAAACTGCAGAACCAAGAACTCAGACTAAAAGCTGAAATAAAAGAATTGTTCATATATTAGTGAAACCTTTTTAAATTTCATTTCAGGGTTCTAAAGGAGACGACGGCCTCAATGGTATCCCGGGAAGTCGGGTAAGGAAGTCTTAAAAATAAAATTACTACCAATGGTATTTTTCGCATATGAGGTATCATAGCACTATTTTTGGTGGACTGAAAGTTTTCTTTCGTTTGATTCTTTCAGGGTTTCGTAGGAAAATTTGGTGACAAAGGTGTTGGTGGAACAGTTGTAAGTTGCACAAAGCCTGTGTTTTTCTTGCTCATTTCCTTCACAAGGTTTCGTTGGACTGTTTTTTTTTAAATTAAGCATTTTAGATTCTTTTGTTTGTTTATTTCTTGCTGTTGTTTTTATCAAGGGTGCACCTGGGATATCTGGTGAACGCGGTGACCAGGGCAAACCTGGAAGAGCTGTAAGTAATGAAAAAGCAATCACATGCATTTGTCTCTTTTGTTCCAGGTTTCAAGTTTACTTTTTTCACAGCTTGCAAAACATCCTTGCCTCGCCCACTCCCCTGTACGCCCGTCGGCTCTAAGAGCGGCTACAAAGTTCCTCCACTCCTGTCTGTCACGTGCATTTCTCTCGTTGACTCCGCAGGTGCAATTTAGGCTTTGCAAAACATGATAAGGCTCAATTTCCTGACATTTTGAGGTCCTGCATCCTTTAATAGATGAAATCCAAACTTTCAAAACAAATGAAATTCAAATCAAGTCCAGCTAAACTGCAACGCATTCTGCAGCACAACTAAGCGCAGTTGACTGTAAGGATATACAAGGCAATGAATTTTACGTTTCTGCTATTCTTTTAACTTCCCGACTATCAACGCCCAATTCTTCTGTTGTGTTTAAGAAATGCTTATCAAATCTAAAACCATTGTAAGATTTCAGTTAATTTTCTTTTCTCTTTAATAGGGAGCTCCTGGCCCGGTCGGGGAACCTGGGTTACAGGGTCCTATTGGGCGCGTGGTAAGCAGTTATCACTCTGCTTGCATCTAAGAGAGTAAAAAAATTGTTGACAAGAATGGTAGTTGCGTTGTATTTTTCCATAAGTATTTTTTTCTTTTCAAACCAACGGCTGAATCTAGAGAATTGGTGTGTATTTTGGTGTCTTCTTTTAAACAACAACCTCAAACTCTGTTTTCTAGTTGCTTTCACAATTTGATTTGTACTTGTCGGTTCTAGGGCAGTATTCAAATGAGTGTTCGTAAGACCAAAACCAAACCGTAGTAAAACCAAATTAAAGTAATTACCTGATTACTTTCGACGTTCAATTGAGAACCCTTCTAGCCATGGTGTCTGCGGACTAAAAGGGGATCAGCCGTAGGGGACACAATTAATATTTCGTAGCTTTGGACTGACAGTAAACATTTGTACGGAACTCTAATATATTGGGTGAATTTATACGCTTATATTGTGCACGTGAACGTGCAGAGGAAATTCAGTGACGGACCGAGGGGAGGGGCCCGTGGGGCCCGCTCCCCCCTACCTTATTTTGGGTTAAAAAAAGAAACGCAGAAGGAAGAAAAACCGGCAGGGCAAGCCGGATCCGCCACTGAAATTCGAGGTATTTGTAACACTCTTTCATTAAACTCATACGTGTTCTTCTCGTACGTGGTCATGAGTTTATCGCGACGTGACTATTCAGCGAGGTTCCAAGTTAGTTTTTCTAGCATACTGTTATTTTTATTTTGCATTCTCTCCTTCCCAGGGTTCGTTAGGTCTGTCTGGTCCGTCAGGAGATGCTGGCTCTAAGGGTGAAACGGTAAAGTTATCATTATGTATTATAGACTACTAACAAACCAGATAAAAATCAAAGTTTGCTTTCAGCCAGGACTCTCTTACATGTAAAAGGTGACCAACAATTCCACGTGGCAGTTCAAGATCTGCCATAAAGTGGCTACAAATTTCCATGTAAAAAGTTACCTTTTTCGTTTGGAGTGTTGGCTTGTTGTAAAGTTAGCGACAGTTTCTTGGGAGTTTCTATGACGACGCCTGGACATCCCACTTTCAAGGGTAGCAAATAGTTCTAAAATACACTTGTATAGTGATAAAAATAGTGTTGCTTTATGATTAAAATTGATCTGACAAAAAAAAATATTATGTATTTATGTCAATATTTAGAAGTGATGAATTGACCGTATAAATGATCTCCAGTAACTTGCGATAGTTCGTAAGTAAACTTTAGTGCCGAAATTTAAAAGAGTCGAGAAATAGAATCGAAAAATGAGTTTAAATTCACAAACCTGGGTATTGTGAAATCAAACATGGTTCTGTCGTAAAGTGGTCAAAGGTTTTGGTGGAATATTTGTAGTATATGATCAGCTATAAGCTGAAAATTTAGTTTTCTCTGTTGAACTACAACAATATGGACCAGGCTTTCCCACTTGGGTGAGACCTGGCATGGAAGCAGCACCGTATTACACTACAGTCGACAGCTTCGCAGTTTATCTTATCCAGGATAAACCAGCCGGGCGACTCGTTTGTAAGAGGCTAGATCATAGGCTAAAAGACGTGACTTACTCTGTTGTTGTTTATTATTTAGGGTGTCAGGGGAGCCCACGGGGCCCGCGGCAAGAGAGGATCTAACGGAAAACCAGTAAGTCATCTATTCCGGCTTACTCATGCAGGAAAGTTTAGATCACGGTAGCGAAAAAATTTTCATATATACAGTGAAATTCCGTTAATACGGTCACAAACGGGCCATGAAAATTTGGCCGTATCACCGGGGTGGCCGTATTAACACTCACGACTGGTCTAAATTGAGTGACGTCTTAACAGATCATGATATCTCAATTGCACTTCTAAACGACTGTGTTTTAATAAAGATCTGAAATGCAGATATAATTTAACAAAATTGAAACTGTGATCAGTACAGACAATATTAACAAAGGAAAGATGACCATAACTGGTTTGAGTGGCCGTATAAACGGGGTAAAATTATAAAGGATTATACAGGTGGGGATTAACGGGTTGGCCACATTAACGGGGTGTCTTTATAAGAAAATGTATGGACGTTTCGCCGGGACAAAAAAAGTAGCCGTAATAATGAGGTGACCGTGTTAACGGGATGACCGTGAGGCGGGGTTCCACTGTTCCATTGTTTGTTAAACAACATAAATTGTTATTTGCAGGGAAACGACGGCCTGCCCGGGTCACGTGGAACCAAAGGAGACAGCGGAGAGAAGGTAAGAAATCAGAAGAAAAGGATCTCAATAAGAAATAGCTTTCTTGTCTTGTGAGGCGTTGAAGTGTTGAGCCAATCAGGTGGATAATTCTAATTGTGCCCGTGTTCCTTATAAGGGAATGGCTGGTGAGGTCGGTCTTCCAGGAATGCCGGGAGGCAACGGTGATGCGGTAAGTAATCAACAAAAACTTGTTATTTTGATTTTGCTTATTTGTTAGCGAGTGCTTTTTGGTTCATTTTCTATTTGTTATCTATCAGCGACGGCTTTTTTCGTTTTCCGGCCGGGGTCGCACTTAGCTTCTAGTTGTTCGAACTGTCCGCCATATCAATGATCACCCACTAGATAACTTTAGGCTCATTTACACGACTAAAATTTGTTGGCATGGCTCGGATAAAAACGAACGCGAACTCAAAAAAATATCACTGACCCGCTGTTTACTGTTTAATGATTCCTCATTAGTGCGCATGCCGCTACTTCATTGAAACATGCAAACGAGAAGTATTTGAAGTTTCTCGATACTTGTGAAGAAAAGAGAATTCGAAAAACAGCCTTGTCATGGTCTTCTCTCGAAAAGAATAGAAAAAGGCGAAGATACAGAATGTCTCACACCGGTGGAGATTGTGTGGCCTGTCACCCCTTACCAATACTCACCAAATGGATGAAGGCTCATCGCAAGAAACTGAGTTGGGCACGGTAAATCGTGTACACCGCACACTTATCAGAGCCGGGTAAGGTTTTCTGGTACGCGTGCCAATTTCACCCGTGCTCGGACTACCTCTCTAGGTAGTCCAAGCACGGGTGAAATTTTGGCTCGGGACGGATGAGGCAAATTCGTTTAGACGACAAAGTGTATCCGTGCGGAACTTTTTTTGGTTTGCGTATCATTTTTATCCGAGCCGTGCCAAACATTTTCTGTGTAAAAGTGTAAATGGCCCTTTGGTTTTCTTTCTTAACACTTAGCCACTAAATAAATATTTATCTAGTTGATAGAGTATCCACCCTATGAACAGCCGAAACGTGAATGTTTTCTTTTTCTCAGGGCCCTCAAGGTGATAGAGGAATTCAGGGCGGTATTGGATTTGAAGGACCGGAGGTTAGTGGAACAGCTATAAATTTTCAGTTTAATTTCTAAGTAATAGTTTACTTCTCATACCAGTGTTTTTGCTTGTTGGAGGGTATTGAAACTGACGGTTTGAGGTGTCGGGTCAGTCAATGGCGCAGGCCTTATCTTGGAAGTAACAACGCACGCGTGAGCAGAATACAACAATAGGAAAAGCAACCTAGAAAATCAACAACAACAAGAGCAACAACAAAATTAGCTTCAAGGAAACTGACTTTTGAGTGTATTTATTTCATATTATATTTCGTTTTGTCATTTTGTTAAGTTCTCATTTTTCAGGGAAATTCTGGGCCTGTTGGAAGCCGAGGACCGCTGGGCAATTCGGGAATTAAGGTACAGTGGAAAGAATGTTTGGCGCCCGCTTAGAACGCCATAACAAAATTCTTTTCCAGCGATTGCCTAAAACTGTGTTCAAGTAGTAACATAGTTAATCAATGCTGCCGCAAACAGCAATTCTGCAATTAGAAATTCAAGAGGGAAAGGGGAAACTCGCGATTCTGTTCAGCATCTACCAGAGGTTGCAAACTACACCGTCTTTGCATTGATTAGTCAACGGACGTATTGCTAAGGGTTTGATTGAACCAGACCAATGATTTAAGCGATAGTGAGAGCACTTGTTCTGTGGTTACATAGCCTCCCTTAAACACGAGCGGGATTCGGAGAATTCGAGACAGTTATGCAAACATGTCAAGCAGTTGAGAATTCTCGCAACCCTCCCCCCCCCCACCCCGCCCTGTTTATATGAGGCTATGTAAAGACGGAAAAAGTACTCTATTGCATTTGTAATATTTCTCAAAAATAAGCGTGAATCTAAAACGTCACAACCGTGTTTACATATTGTCTTTTAAACACAGCTATCGACCAACGAGAGCTCGCAGCATCTCAGCTCAGGTTTTTTCCAAAAGTCAATCGAAAACAGCTCAAGAATGACGAATAACCAGGGCTGATAGTTCAACCACGAGAGCGAATATAACTTTTTGTTGATCTTTATCAGTCCTGTTATTATCTGTTACAGGGATCGTTAGGAGAACAAGGATTGGTCGGACCTGCCGGTGAAGGAGGACTTCAGGTCCGTGCTATACCACCGTGTTATATTTCCTCACACACCTAATATTTATACCAGTTTAACGTTGTATGTTGCTAAAACGAATTGTTTAGCCGACCTGACTATATCATCTAACTGCAGCGAATATCGTTCAGATAACGTGCGAGATGAGTACAAATATACAGTGATATTACATAGTTAGTTAGATGTTTTCATGTGTAGCATCGCTGTATATTTGTAGTCGTTGTTTATGGCTCGTGAAAACACGGCACAACTCGTAAATATATGCAGCGATACTGTACATTAAAACATCTAATAAAATATATATAATTCCAGGGTGTTCCAGGAAATCTTGGCATAAAAGGCGTGCGAGGTGATCGGGGACCATTGGTAGGTACAGTAACTCTAGCTTGACGTATTTCACTTGAATGTCGAGAGTAATTCGCGTTTGCGTTGGTCTTGTATCTCTCCGCTTTGTGATTGGTTTAAAAAAGATTGTTACACTTTCTCAACCAATCAGAAACTCAACCAAAACCAATCGTGACTTGCTCGGACACGTTTCCCCACGGCCCGCCCTAGCCAGACGTATTTGCTTCGAGTTTTGATCGACCCACTTAATTGTCTGTGTCCTTTGGGACTGGCCAAAAAGTGATTACTTTTGTTTTAATTGATTCTATATTACTCTAGTGAAAACCATTCTCTTATGATTTGTTTTCTTCGGTTTCGCGTTTGCTGGCGTCTGCAAAATTTCTTGCTGTGTCAAATCGTGATTTACTCATGTGACTCAGTTCCCTTGTTCTGATTGGTTTATAACAATCAGAGCAAGGGCCGTAATGGTTTAACGGCAATCATTAAATGCAGTTAAAACTTATTTACAAACCATTTTCAGTTAGGAGTGACTTTTCGAATGTCCTTTTACTCTGATGACAGACGAGAGAGTGGTCTCTTAATTTCTATTGCCTTCTTCTTCGTCTTCAAATGTTAAAACACACAGTTATATATAGATACATTTCCTCTCATTAAAAGCGATACAGGTTACTTGCAGAAATATTCACCAAGGTGCTTTCCATTATGCCAGACCGACCGGTCAGAAACCAGCGGGACTAACCAAAGAGAATGGAACGACATTTTCCGATCAAACCGGGCCAACCGAGAGGAATGGCTCTTATTATTTTCTCTTCCTTTCTCGTATCCACCACTTAGTTGAAATCTACTGAAGAGAAGAAGGGCAATGAACCGGTTTGTCAAAATGGAACGGCAAATTTCAGTCTGACCGGTCCCAACGATAAAACTGGACCATCTCCAGACACCACCTCCAGAGGTGCTCCCGAATATTGCAGTTGGATGGAACCGAAACGGACCTTTCCATTTGACTTTCCGAAATTTTTGGCATAATGGAAAGCACCTTAGAAACGTCCCGTTCTAAAAGGAAAAACATCATTAAATAGCCGGTTATAATTTATCTTTGCACATCTTTCAGGGCGGCACTGGAGCACCAGGCGATATGGGGCCTCAAGGACTAATCGGAGATTCGGTTGGTACTTAATCTTTTACAAACAGGTTAAGACGAAATCCGATAGGAAATCGAGCAATTTCAGTTTTTAACGGACAAAACCCTTGTACCATAATAACTTTAAGTATATTACAGTCCTTTTTGAATTTTCTAAAAGTTAAAGATACAAACAGTTGCCTGAGATAACACCAAAAACAATTTCCCAAGGGAACTCAAGAAAATACATTTAAAAATTAGGGAAAGGTTTGATCGGTATGCTGGGGCAGTGATAAAATCTAAATGCTAAAGTAGTAACAACCTACATATGGTGGTCTCGCAGTGCTCCTGAACTTTAAAAACAAAGGACAGATTTACAACGGCTCTGCATTCTCATGCAGGAACAACCTTCACTTTAAAATATACTTCTATCTTTCTTATTAGGGAGAATTGGGTGGCGCTGGGAGACCGGGGCCAGATGGAAAGCCTGGAGAATCGGTGAGTGATTGACGGCGAGCTAAAATTATTGTTTAGTTGTTGGTTTTAGTTACGTGGTAGATTTCTGAGTTATTGTTTGTTCCTGATTTGCTTTGGTCTGACTTTTTCAGGGATCACGTGGTGACCGGGGATTGCCGGGAAGTAGAGGAGAAGATGGAAGACCAGTAAGAAAATAATCATACAAGTTAAGACGCTTGTTTGCTTTGGGAATGCTCACTGGTTACTTCTCTCTGTCACGCGATAGGGTTATCCTGGACCAAACGGTGTTCCTGGTAGCACGGGAGATAGTGGTCTGCAGGTTAGGCTTCAGAAACAGTTATTTACAATGCGCACAAAGTGACTTATGAGGTTCGCTATAAGCATCCTTTGTAACCTGTCTGGACACACTGAAGAAGCATCTTTCTCCTTTGTGAACAGGGTCAGCGGGGTAACGCGGGACCTCCTGGGTCAACTGGACAAAGTGGACAACTGGTGAGCATGAAATGGCGAAGTAATTACTCAGAGACATCAGTTACTAATTTGATTATCAGATTATTTTCGTACCTTAAATGATATTGATGTTGCTCTTTATCAGGGTCTTCCTGGATTGATGGGCAGTAGGGGTATCATCGGGGAACAAGGCTCCAAGGTAAGAAAAGAGGACCATGCACTCCTAAGACCTCTGCCACGTGGAATCTAGCTTTATTCCTTGTTGTGGCAACAGTTACGTAGTACACCAGTTGAATGTCTCTTAAGTGGTGTTTTGGTAGGAGGAGAGGAGAATATAGCAAGATAGGAACCTGGAGATTTGTACTTAAAGTTTTATTGCGGTTTTGGTAGATACATTTTGCTTGCACCTGCGATGCATTGATATTCATATACCGAGAGGTCCGCCAATGATGTCGCACTTTACTCTAAACAGGGTTATATAGGAGCACCCGGAGCTAGCGGTAAAGATGGAGAAACTGGGAAAGAGGTCTGTATTTTTTGTTTTTGTCATTTTTCCCAGTACGATACGCATTGCAGGGAATCGAATGAGTTTTTATTGGATTTGCCTGGGTCACAGATAGATAAGTTAATTTTAAACTCGCGTGGATTATTTATTTTTGACGTTTCAGGGTGTGGTTGGTTTGCCTGGACAAGCGGGTTCTCCTGGTGACAGAGGAAACGAAGTAAATATCTGAAAAATATTTGTATTAATACACGTACCCTGTTACTTGGCGTTAGGCTTTAAGGGATAACAACATTGTAACTGATTTGATTTTGACAAAGTACATTGCATTTTAGCGTGAAAAATATTTTAAGCTTTAATGGGATTCAAACCCAAGGCCTATACGACACCAGTGGGTTGCTCTACCAGTTTGTAGGCTCTAATGTCAACGCAGTCAGTCAGTCAGTCAGTCAGTCAATCAATCAATCATAAGGTTGGAATCCCCTTTTACCTTTTAATCCTTTTTCAGGCCAAAATAGCCATTTGCTAAATGCTTACATACTGTTAAGATCATTTTATTCATTTCGTGTTTCAACCGCAGTTCACATATACATCTTTCACATATCCACGACATGATATAAGCTGTGATTCAAGTAAATTTATCTTCATGTAAGCAATGGTGTTAATTATCACCAGGTATACATGTCTGGATTCATGAAAGCAGTGTTGAAGAAATCGGACCCTGCTTAAGTGTTTTTCTCGCAAGAGACTGCCTCCAAAGTAGAGGATATAAAAATTCAAAGGAATGTTTTTTTTTCCCCAACTTTCTTATCTTTCTTTGGTTCCTCATCTCTCTCTATTTTGTTCATCGCTTGGAGTGATTTTAACGCCTTTAAGAGTCGTGAAATCAAAGTGCATACGGGGGATTGACACGCTTTTCATAAATCCAGTCATATATATTTCATTACGTAAACAAGGAACTTTTTTAGGGTCGACCTGGACCTTCAGGACCTATTGGATTTCCAGGAAAAGACGGATTTAAGGTGGGATAAAAAGTTGTTGTTCTTCTCAAATGGTTGCAATACAAAATAGTTTTGTAGGCTGTTTTCCATGAAATGGTCGTTTACTTATCAAGCACATGAGCTAATGGTCAGAGATATATATAAGGAAATATTTTTCCGTGGAAAAAGGTCAGCTAATTGGAAAAACACATATAACTGCTCGATCCGCCATCATTGCTAAGGTCGAAAGCTTAATTCTCCCAACTTTTTGCCGGACATTTCCTTTAGTGTTGTAAGAATTTGACGTTGATTATGTTCTTCATCTCTGCAAAGTCGTCTGCTTGACAATGTCTTGATATTGCAAGGTAAAATAAGTTGTTGTTGGACCCCTCTTGATGAAACCTCAGAAAAATTGTTTCTCTAACAGGGCGAGGCAGGACAACACGGAGTTCAGGGCAAAACAGGGTTCCCAGGCAATCCCGGCTTACCTGGTAACCCTGGGGTGCGAGGAGGCATTGGACCGAGTGGTACAGACGTGAGTACATCAGAACAAACTGTAGTGTGGAGAAATAATACAACAGGTTTATAATTATTGTGTTAACTGCATTATACTCGATTAAAAGAAAGTCTGGCTTCTTTATTTTTCAGGGAAAACCTGGTCAGACTGGTGATCGTGGACCAAGGGGAGCAATGGGAGGAACAGTGAGTGTGTATAACGTGTTACTCACAAAGTTTCTCTTTACCTCGGAAGACTTATTTCCCCGTCCCCCCCCCCCCCCCCCCCTCTCTCTCTCTCTTTTCCTCTCTCTCTCTCTTTCTGGGAGTGCGTCTAGAAACCACCGAGAGCTACTGTCTACCATCCGCCTGCAAACCTTCTGTCTTCCATCAGAAACCTCCGGTGTCTAAATTATGCTTGCTCAAGCGACAAATTAGAAGCTACAAATTCGTCAACCTCTTTCCCCGGGTCTCTCATCTTAACGCCCCCCTCTTCGCTCGCTCCAGGGGGCGGTAAGATGAGAGACCCTGGGAACGAGGTTGCAAATTCGTGTTCGTCAATTTAATCACTGTCGAATTCTTAAAACGGCACTGTGCCTGATTGAGATCATTATTATTCATAGTATGCCCGTTAAACCAAGAGATTTCCACGGGTAAACCTCCCTCATCTCAAAGGTTAATTAATTCTTAAATTCTCGCATGGGGATGCAATGTAACCTGCAGTAGAGCTAGCAGTGCTATCGTTCGTTTTTGTTTTTAATTTAGGGAGACACTGGTGAGCCGGGAGGAGCAGGAGCAGTGGGAGTGGTTGGAGAAAAGGTGAATATAAATTACTGGGCATCTATTATACAGCAAGTACAACAAGTACTCTTTGAAGATTTCTGAGCCCACAGTCGTTGCTTACTCGCCTGTCTCGTTCATGGTTGTTCATCGTGCACATGAAGTTATGGACTGATATTTCCCCTCTTTTTTACGAAACCCTTTATTGTTCCGCGTTTTCCTTTCCTGTAAGGACGAAATACAACAGTGTAATTCGTATAGCGACTTATAGCGACAAAATGTTATCACAATTTTTGGAGTACTCTGCCTATTTCTTCTGAGGCGCAGTGACCTCATGGTTAGTGCACTCGTCTGTAATTTGGTTTCAAGATTCTATCTTTTCGATCTTTTCTTTTTTTTAAAGGGCGACCGCGGTGAACCTGGTCAGCAGGGCCCGCCTGGAGAATCAGGCCTAAAGGTAACATACAAAGAGCACTTTGATTGGCAACCTAAGCAGGTTGCACCACTAAGACATCGAGACATTTCGCCATGAGAGAAACCTCATGACCCCAGGGATTGCTTTGCATTAGCGGTCTCATCAGACTTACCACTAGTCGACATTCGGCACTAGCTAGTTCGAGTTACGAGCACTAGAAAGTGTAAGATTTTAGTTAAATATAAAGTAAACTTATTGCTTTCTTTCAAAAGGGACCGGAAGGAGCTGTTGGCAAGCGAGGAGACGTAGGGCCGGCTGGAGCAAGGGTTTGTAAACGATCAAAGACATTTAAATCTTGACTAAACATACACTTTTTATTTTTAAAAAAACAAACAGATGTTGTCTAGATGTGTTACAATGGTGTATATTGCACGTGCGAATTTTACCTCATAGGGCTCAGACGGATTGCAAGGATCTCCTGGAACAGAAGGTCCTCAAGGATTAGAAGTGAGTGTGTATTTCTTTTTTTTGTTATGTGGAGAACGAGCTAGTAAGCCCACATTTTCACTTTTTACTTAGATTTTTATTCGAGCTAAGTAAGAGTTGCTCAAAACACAAGCGAGGCGTCACTATAACTGACTACAAAAGAGTGTAGAAAACTAAGACACACCTTAGTTAAAAAAAAGCAGATTGGCTACAGAGACATATTCAGATGAAACAACAATCACATAATACTAAGTTATCAAAAAGACTGGACATATCTCAGACGAAGTAAACAACCTACTGAAATACACTATACAGCACGTTACGATAACAATACCATCAGGCCAGTTCCCGACAGTTAAAAGTTAATGTGAACCAAAACCAATCAGTTTTTTCTTTACGCCGAAGGTTCTCGCATCTGTATAGCGAGTCTATCACCTGTGTTTGATTATCTCTTGATTACAGGGCACTGAAGGGCCGCTTGGTTTTGCGGGAGAACGGGTATGAACGACTAGTTTGTTGGTCTTTGATTATCTTAGGATCATCTCCTTTTGAAGTCCGCGGAATTCACAACGGAATTTCATGTGGCTTCTAGCACAACAAAAAATTAAATGAACTATTGTTAAAATGTTGTGTCAAAACATAAGATTTATTGCATCCGTCTAACTTAATGACAACTACAAAACACTGAATGACATTTTTGTTTTCGCGATTCTTGGGTGCCCTATGTTTTTAAATACAATCGATTCTAAATCCTCCTCATGAAAACTTACTAAAATTAAAGGTCAAACAAAAACTACTACTTTCTGATCTTTTCATTCTATTTTTTTCTTTGTAATATCAGGGAGACCCAGGACACAGGGTGAGTAATGAAGATCACTGACCTTCATCAGAAAACCGTTCCGTGATAATTCTACCTTAACCTTGGGTCTAATCGCAGTTTTTTGTTGTTGTTGCCTACAGGGACCTGAAGGAGGAATGGTATGAACTTTAATTTTTTCGTATATCGATTACAAGACGAACGAAAGAACGTATGAATGAATGATTGGTCCTATTAAATGAAGGAACGAAAGAATGGACGTACGGACGGACGGGTGCATGCATGCATAGATGGATGGATGCATGGATGGATGGATGGATGGATGAAGAAATTAAAGAAGGATGGAAAGATGAAAGGGAGGAAGGAAGGAGGACGGGAATGAACGAACGAACGAACGAGCGAAAAAAATGAATGGATGAATAACAGGGTATTAGTTATATTACTCACAATTATAAATATTTTCCTTGCAGGGTCTCCCTGGGCCGCCTGGACCTCCGGGTCCCCCGGTGAGTATTTTATTTTTTGACTGTAGTGATTAAGTGGGGTGGGGGGGAGGGGGTGAGGGGAGGGGGGAAGCGAGGAGAAAAAGTGGCGATGGGAAGAAAGTATTGTAGAAGCACATTTCGTCTTTACCTAAAGGTTAGATATGATATCCTTACTGTGAATTTTCTTTTCATTAGGTAGATCTTGGAGCCCTTGGCGCTTTAACTCAGGTAAAAAAGATTTGTGGAAGATATTCCCAGTGCATGCTGTGTTAGTGTTGTAATGTGGATGTGTTCTACGTCATATGCTAATTAATGATAGAGGATGAGACGTCCTCTTGTCAGGATCCGAAAAACCTCATTGTTACTGTGTCTAAGTGCAAAAGATGCGAAGAGGGGGAGGCAGCGTGGCCAAGTGATTAGGGCGCCGGAGGTAAAACCCAGAGGTCGCGGGTTCAAGGCCCGCCCGGACCACTTAGCTGGAGTTGTTTCTTGATAGACCCTAGTTCAACTCCTCGGTCATGCTTGTAAATGGCCAACTGGTCTGCCTTCCGCCAGTTGGGATTTTTAAGCCTATTATGTTAAGTTGATTATTTTGTTTTTTTTTTCAGTTTAAGTGGCATGCCTGTGAACAAGCTAGGTGTAGCTAAGCTCGCTGATCTCTATAAACAACTCAGTACATTTGAACATTTTTGAATTTTCAACATTGCTCCAACAAGGTGGAGAACCTATACAATAATAGTTCAATTTGTAGAACTGCACTCGCCATTTACCATGAGCCCAAAAGAAAGCGTAAACGCGGATTAGGAAAGTGGACGGGGATTGAAAAAGGCTTAAATAGGAACAATTTTGAACAATGAGAATATGTAATTAAAAACGAGAGCTTCACGATTATCACATTGTATACTTGTTGTTTCAACTGTTTTTCTTCTCCAGCGCTGGAATAATGGACGATATAGCTCTTACGACCCTCAAACTGAGAAAGCCCGACTGTACAGAGGCTCTAAAGATCAGGTGATCATTTAGTGTAAAGCATCTGAGAGTCTGGGCACCCCTTGAATGTCTGTTTTGCGGTTTATTGTATGGGGCTGTTCATTGCCACTGGCCGAATTCCCCACGCGAAGAAAAACTGTCTTATCTTATGTTAGAGACGGGACTTAGTATCATGGTCTCAAATAGTGCCTTTCTGTGTGATCCCAGAGCTTATGAAGTATAAAACGTTGGGTCAGGCAACAAGAGAAATCTTAAAATTAGTTCACGAGGGTGACTCTTAGAAATAGGTAAAAACCGTTCTTAGCTTACGCCGTTAAATAGCTTAAGGGATTTTAGAGGTCTCTCAGGCACTTTGTAACTGGCGAAAATTGTTTCTTTAACTACTATATTTTCATTTTAAATTTCCTCTACAGAGTGGAAAGCCGGTAGTAGATCCAGTAAGTACATTCCACATGCTCTTGTAGCATATAGCCAAACTATTAACGGATATTTATACCAAGCACTCACTCATCAAAAGTTTGTCCACTGCATAAGTCCACTGTATAAGTCCGTTCAACCACTTATGAACTCCGTTACTGTAGACCGACACCTAAAAGAAGCTCAGTCACGTTACTTTGAGTTCTTTTGACCACGTATACAATTACCTTTAAATTGAAGGAGACCTGAAAGTAGTAAAATATAAAACTTGATGATGATCAAACAGATCGAAAACGTTAAGACTCAATTTTAACAGCTTTTTACCTTAAAGTTTTATACTTTACTTTTATCGACGAAATGTATATCTGAAAATAGTAGTTTACTAAGATAGAAAAACTCCAAAGAGATTATTAATTAGCTCTTATTAATCGAGCAGGAGGTCTGTATGGGAGAATCTTGACCGAGGTCGTGAGTACAGACCTCCTGCTCGGTTAATAAGATGTTTATTATATAGCAAAGAAGAAAACTTTAATTCTTTTAATGTAACTGGTTTGCTGACATTTTGCTTGCGAACGGCGATGAGCTTAACTTACACCTGCCAAAATTTGCTCGTCCTCTTTACTTTTTTTTGTGTCATCAGGCTTTTTGGCACTTCCATAAATGATTGAGAAGAAAATAAAAGAAAATGGTGAACATTTTTGTATTTTAGTTTGCTACTTTTTCAACGCAAAATGAAACCGGTCTAGATACCGGTCTAGATGGGAAAATCTAGACCGCGGTCAATATCGATTTCAGCCAATCAAATTCGTGAATTCGGTAGTTCCCAGTCCTTGTGAGACACAGCCATATAATAACACGGATTACAAACGATGATCTTGAAAAATGTAGGTTAAACTTTTCAAGATGCGCAAACCGTGGCGTAGCTCCTTTGAATGCAGCTTTAAGTGGGATCTCTAATTTTCTTTCTTCATCATGATGTTCTTGTTTTCGAGAGGGATTGAAAGCTCTGAAATTCGAATTCACCACTGTTTCAAAGTAGACCCATCATTTCTCATACATCTGTACTATGCTGCGAACTCTGCTCCTGTTTTGTTGTTCTTCAGGTAAAAGTCACTTTAGCTTTGCTTCATTACAAACTTGAACTTGTCAAGAAACCGAATGGGACCAAAGAATTCCCAGCCAGAACATGTAAGGATCTTCTCATGTGCTACCCTGGTCTACAAAGTGGTGAGTTAAATGTCGTAGTCCGCGATATACCGTATATACAAAGTAATTTACTCCACTCGTAGTCTTTTATTTATTCGCCTCCTTCGCCGTTCAACCGGAGGAGTTCTAGGATATGTGCAATTAAAAGGGTGCAGAAATTACCTTATGTCTTTATTAAGTTTGTTTTTTGCACCGTGTATTATGTAATGGAGTGATTTAATTAGTCTGATTTCCCCGAGTCAAATCGTAATAATTGTTACATGTAAACGTACAGCTGAATGAATTGTTTTTACAAAGGTCACGAGGCTAGAATGTTTTTTGGCTCATCGTAAGTTGGTTCAATGAAATAACATGTCTTTTCAAATGCGTTACATTTATGCCAACATGAACATTTGACAGACAAAAAAATTTTTCAACAGGTGAATTCTGGGTTGATCCAAATGAGGGCATAACGGAGGACGCTATCAAAGTTTACTGTGATTTCTCCTTCAACGCCACTTGTTTGTCCTCGAGCGAAGAAAATAAGGTATTTACAAACGTTATTGATGCAATGGAGATGTCTTGTCTAGGGAAACGAAGCCACGGAAAGATTGAAATGAGAGTGACCTGGGCATCTTTCCCTGCTTCACCCTCGTTCCCAATCCCCTACGTTTTGAAGAGAGTTGGAGAGGGTGGAACTCAGCAAAAATTTAAAGAACAATTTAACGAAATGAAAGCGCATTTCCCTCATCTTGTAATATTTTCTTTGTATTTTGTTTTTGCAGCCATTTGCATCCAAAAGGAAGAAGTGGTATTCAGGACCAGACGTTTATAAATGGTTCGGCGAAGATCTCGGAATGTTTCAGAAGGTGAAGACGCCAACATTTGCAAACTTCACAAAATAAGCGCACTGGCTCCTCCGAAAAAGAGATTACTTTCCGCAATTTATTAGACGCAGAGTTCCCCTTGTCTTTGTTCCTCATCTCAACGTAAAGAACTGTAATACATTTGTTTTAATATTATTTCATTCGATATGCTATTCTGAAATAATCTGAGATATTCTGAGCGGAATAGACCAATTTCGATGTATTAAAATTCTAACTTGGCTCCGAGGCTTAGGAAAAAAAAGAAATTAATTGTTCATCCCTCATCCTCGATGTGATTTCTTTTGTTTTATTCCCCTAAGCCTCGGAGCCAAGTTAGAATTTTAGCATATCGGAATTGGCCTATTTAGATAACAATGTGGGATTAAGTTTACAGGAGTCGCAAAATCTCCTTAAAGTACACACTCACCCCATCTCAGGCCGCGTAATTCGTTCTAATAATAAGTGTTCTCGAAGGGCAAAAACTAATCAATAGTTTCTTATTTCGCTCTTTCCAGATTAAGTACGTAAAATTTTCTAGTCAGCTCTCGTTCCTCCGTCTGCTGAGCGACCGCGCACGTCAGAACATCACTTACCACTGCAGAGACTCCGTCGCTTGGTATGACGAACAGCTTAATGACATCACCAAGTCCATAAGAATCAAGACCAGTAATGGAGTGATCATTGACTCTAGCTCGTCAAACAAGTTCAAGCCCAACGTCCTCACGGACAATTGTCGAGTAAGAAGAAATGACCTTTGCTTTTCAGACGCGTTTTAGCCTGTTGTTTCATGACCTTTACTTAGCAGACGAATTTAAGCCGGTTGCTTAGGCCGTCGAAAATACGGGTAAATTTAAAAAAAGAGCCGTAAACTCGGATGTCTCACAGGCCAGGCTACACCCAACAATTTACAGCTCTGTTAAATCTTTGGGAAGCCCAACGTGGCAGGTAGAAAAAAAGCTCAAGAACTTATTTTGCCATCTGTTCCGTCACTAAGTTTTCCTTTATTCTTCACTTTTTTGTGACAAGTATTCTTTTTTTCCTGGGTCAAAAATTGGAATAATGTTGCATACATTAATGGAACTACGGTACGGTTTGTGCATCTTAAAAAGTTTAGCCTAAATTTTTCAAGTTCGTCGTTTGTACTTCTCCGTCCTTAATCATCCTTGTTCCTTTATGATGTGTTATTATTTCTTTGGTGTTTTTCTATCTTAGTAAACTACTATTTTCAGGTTTTCTTCACTTTAAAGTTAATTTTGTATTTGGCTAAAATAACTAAAAAAACGTGACCGAGCTCCTTTGATCATTCTTTGTTTTGCTTCAAATTTCAAACATGAAAATTTACATCTTACTCAACGACAAATAAAAAGTCTTTACATATTTTATGACGACCTTTACAGCAGCACCAGTTACTTGTTATTTACTGTCTGCGTTTATTTTTAGGTTAAAAATGGCACATGGCTCTATACAATCATCCAAGTTGACACGTCCAAACCTAATCGTCTTCCAGTTCTTGATGTAGCTGCTTACGACATCGGAGATGAAAAAGAGGAGTTTGGACTTGAAATTGGACCTGTTTGCTTTTACTAGTTTCTCTCTTATACTATGCTTCGTCTTTTTTCTTTTTCTTTTTTTGTTTATCGAGCAAAATTCGTGAACGTGTAATATACGTTTTAACTTATTTTCTGAACTTAGTTAATAGTATTCACTTGGGGCAAACAGTTAACTAATATTGTTTCGCTTTTTCGTAGCTTAAATAAAGGCTTAGTCACATACTCCATTCCAATGTAACCTCTTTTGGGATTTGTATGAGTATATTGATTCGAATCCGCCTAAATTCCTGCATACAGCATGAAGATGCAGCTTTAAGTTATTTTTACGGTAGCTGCAAAATCCTACTGCGAAATTCGTTCTGATTTGACATGCGCGACCTTTCCCGGGCGTCATTGCTAAAGATTATGCTTTCCGCGCTTGATATCGGAGCTCTGGCGGCCCGAACCGCCAAGCGGAGTCCTATACTCATAGGGACCTGTGAATCGCTTTTCTCGTGGTAAAAATGGCTAGCGGCATTACTCGTGGGCGTGTGCGCACGACGACGACGGCGACGTCGCGCAACATGGTGGCCATACTCTACCTAATAGGTTGACCAGAGGGTTGACCGAGATATGCAGACTTGGGGTACTTATCATTTACATGGGAAAACCGGAAATTCCAGTTGGAAAATCGAATAGTTTGCGCCATTCCGTTAGGGAAGCTTCAGAAAATATGGGCTGTGATTTAGGGTGATGCTATTGTTCTGCTCTTTTAAGTCTCTCTAGTTGATGTGGATATACTTTATAGCGATTCCCTCTCCCGCAACGTCGCATTTAATTGTTTAATGTTTAAGCCTGAAATTTCCAACCGGATGGTTTTTGTTAATGGTACGCACCCTTGGTTTACAGCGTTCATCTTTGATATTGGACATCTATGTTATTTCCAATTGACACCTGTCAAAACAAGGTATCCGCTGACCAGTATCACGTGATCTGACTGCGGGCTTAACGAGGTCACATTTTTTCAAAGTTAACTTCTGTCCAAGTACTGGTTTTTCGTCAGGGCTGGATTTGGTTCGGAAGTCGCTCAACGCTAACCCAGGATCAAAAGTTGCCCAAAATATAAATTTTTCTTTTATAAAAATGTTTTGATGCTTATGTTTTGTGCAGTTTGAGGTCATTCAAACTCAGAAGGTCAAACAATATGAACGGAAAACCTCACAGCAAAGTTAAAAAAACTCAAATCAAAATTCTCCCTTATCCTCGGCTAGCTTAATCAGACTTTGAACAACCCGGCCAAGGAGCTCCGCTTTTAGGCTTGGATAAATCTATTTAGTACGTTTACCGTTTAAATTGTTTCGCGCGCAGAGGGAACTCTGAGAAACCTTCCACACTACGCCGGAGGAATTTGAAAATGGAGGTTTCACTTTCACTCAAATGTTTTCCGTCCACGTTACACCGGAAGGATTTAAAAACGCAACTATCACCGGTCACTTTGGATTTATGTTTGAGAAAAACTCGGTCAGGGAAATCACGTGATTATTGTGACGCCACCGTTTTCGAAAAGCTCCGTTTTCAAAATGTTTCCCTCCTTACGAAAACGAAAAGCCAGCGTTTTTCAAATTCCCCCCGTTTAAAGAGCGTTTTCGAAAAGTTCCGTTTTAGTGATGGATTAGTGTGGACGGTACACCTAACCGTAGAAATAAAGCTGCATTTCCAAATTTCTCCGGCGTAGTGCCGTGCACGCTATCTAAAACCCTCATCAACTTAGCTGAACTAGGGGTTTGATGGTTTGAACAGTGGTTTACGTTGTACATCGTTTCCGATTCAGTACTGAGCAAGTTGCACTAAGAAACCTGTATCCTATGTGGTTTCCTCCATTATCATGTTTATGAACCTGCTTCTGAAGATGGGTCGCTTTTGATACAACTTTCTCAAACTCATTAATGATTCGTCAAATTTAAACAGAGGAATCATGACCGTGACGGTGTTTGGATATCTGGTCTTAATCAGCATAGATTGTTACGATTTTATTTCACTCTTTTGTCCTTAGTTTTAGTTTCCATTGAGAAGATATATCAAACACTCAAGACAGTGTTTGACCAAATTTCCAAACATCTCGAAGTTCGTCAAAAATACTCCGCTACGCGTCGTATAAACTCTGATCCTTGGTGTTTGGAAAATGTAGTCAAACACGGTCTTTCATGTTTGATAGATTACATGAAAAAGATTTTGAAATGGAATTGAATAAAGCAACAGTCATTGACTATAAATAAAGTTGTCATAAACCGGTCTAGCATCAGTATCACGGAACAAGCATCGTTCATTGAAGCTACCAAAAGAAGTTCCGCACGAAGTTCAAATAACTTGATCGAGTCGCTAATAGTTCAAATTTCGTGAAGGTGCGCCGAGAGGAAATTGGTAGAGATTCCAAAATACAACAACTACAGAATACAGCAAATGCCGAACATTTAAAATTTGTTTTTATTGTGTTGTTTTTCAAGAATAACAAAAAATTTGCACCTTAATTAAATACAATGAAAAAGTTGTAGAACATCGCACCTTCCTTATATGAACAAAATACATTTATAAGGTTTAGTATATTAAATATAGTATATTTAATCATTATAAATAAGTTAAACAACAACAAAAAATATATATAGTGATGACTGATTTGTCCAGCGAGGGATAAATTAACGGCCTACTGAAAGTTTCAGAATCACCAAGTAAATTCCGAATAAACTTGTAAAGCCAAAAATACCGGTCCACAAGTATACAAACAAATATGCCTGCATATTTTGTTTAAGTAAATAGTCCACAACAGTAAAATTTCTGATACAGAGTACAAAAATATATGCCAGTAAATAATCAACTGTTTCGAAATTCCAACAACAATAAAAAAAACAGTTCTATACTGGTTTCATACCGACTAAATATCTGAGTTTTTCAAAGACAAAAAATGTAACAATCGTGTGAGGTCCAATTCGCATCCAGTTTGGTATGAATCCCTTATAAAGTCCCAGTATTCCTTCATGTCTTACAATTTTTTCTATACAGTGTATCGTATTTCTGTAAACTAACGGTTTTCCACTGGCATCTTTTTTCTGGTTCATCATGCGCGTTTTCACCACGTCAAACGGTGATGTACTGCAAGCTGTCACAAACCCAGCTATGACAGACGAGACGCCATGCAGCGCTGGCCCTTCTTCCATCAGCTGAGCATTTAAAAGTGTGTGCTTAGTGTGATCATACGATGGAATCTGTGCGGCTGTTAAGATGGCTGCGCGTTGAACTGTAGGTCCAACGCCTGTCCACAGTCCTCTTACACCTTCCTTTCTGGCAATTGTCCAAAACGCATGAAAAGTGTGTCGATATTCCGACTCGTGACCAGGGCCCACGGCTTGAAAACGAACCTTGACCAGGTCCGTGGGTGTGGCAATGGCGCTGCCTATAGTTCCTGAAGTCGCTCCAGCAACAATCTTTTTCCACAGCGGAGTGTGAGCAATGTCAGTGGCGCCAAGTTGAAATTTTATGGGCTCATATGCACCAAGGCGAATAGTACTGTACGAACCTTCTCTCATCATTGAAGGGACAAGACTAAAAAACAAGTGTAAACGTACACTGCGTGAAAGATTCCCTTATGCAGTTGATGCTAACTACAAGCAGTCCCACGTTTACTTAGTGCGTTCTGCGTGACGCAAAAGAAATCGCGAACGTGCAAACGCATATACATGTAAACACCAAGGTGGAGAGAGGCACTATGAGAGTAATTCGTCTTACCCAAGAACACAACAAATGTCCCCGGCAAGGGCTCGAACCCAGACCGCTCAATCCGGAGACGAGCGCACTAAATTAGGTTTTTACTGAGGCTTGATAACTCATTCAACTGTCTTCTAATTCCTTAAACTTTACTAATTATTGGCACTTTCAACTTACCCTTTGTAAAGGCCTCTGAAGCCTTCCTCTGAGAAGATTCTGATGGCACCTCTTATAAATCCTTTGTAATAACGGTCTTTGAAAATGTTCTTAGTGCTGATTTTTGAACCAAGTTCATTATCAAGCTGCATGCGAATCTTTATGACATCAATAGGATTTGTAACTGAAAATAAAGAAAAAGAAATTGCTCTTTGTTTTAGAAAAACTAGTTAATCAAAGGCTGATTTAGTTCACAAATAGGGCGAAGGTTTCAAAATTCCCGGTGGTACAATTTGCGCGCCACCAGACATATTGAGGAGTACGGAAAGAAGAGAATTACCCGTGACTCTGCTTTCCTTCTTCCTTCCCAGCAGCCTGAGAACAGGCTCCCGGCACCGGCGCGGCGGGGGTGTAAAACATTCGGCGAGTGAAGCGAGCTGATGAGCGCGAAACAAAAATTCGGCCACTGAAGCGAGGCGAGCGTGCCATTCCTTCCTCCCCAGAGCGCTCTCGGCTCGCTCCGCTAGTCCTAGTCCTTTTGCAATAGACTACACGCGGATAGCTCCGTTCTTATTTTTTCTTTCTCCCCCTATAGCAGTTCTATGGTCTGTTCACAGGCCACTATCATGGTGGTACATGGCGCAACGGTACCCTTATCTTGAGGAGTACTGTGGGCTCGATTTCCGCCCCTCTCTAGGGAGAGCGGGTTCTTTTCCCTTACCCGCACAGTGGCTCGCAAATCGAGCCTAATAATGTTTGTCTTCGGCATTCTTTATTTTCTCTCGAGACGTCGAGAGGTGGAGTACGTTGTTTCGCCCAAGGAACTCATCTGAAATATGGACCGTTATTCAGTCTACAACCGATGACAGAAGTAGCTTAGAAGGTTGTTAAAACCTCGATATGAGACTACCTATTACATTTCAATTTGAACTAAACTAACGCACTTTTTGTCCCCCGCTTCTCCATATCAATACGAATTTCTGTTGAGTAATAGAGGGTGTGACGAAGCCGTAAACCGTTGGTGAGCCACAACAATTCAAAAGGATCGATTTGACACGGATCGCGCCTTTGGGTGCCTTCATTATGCCAAAGCTTCCGGAAATTTCGGTCGGAAGTCAAATGTTTGATGTCGTTCCATTTTCCTCGGGTATTTCCATTGGCCTCTGACGTGACCGGTCGGTCCGGCATAATAGTCACCTTTTAGTTGCTCGTCCCATTCTCCTCGCCCACTCGGAACTCCGCCGAAGTCTTCGGCCTTCGGTGCTGAAATGTCGCCAAATATGAATGGTTTTCTCTGACTTCGCTCTGACTTGTCTGACTTTGCTACGCGCAAACGTTTAGATGATCATCTAACGTACCTTTCATTAAATCAACACATTTACTCACAATTTCCTGAATTTTAAGATCGCTTTCATGCCAGTAAACAGGAGCTTCATGCCTTCATTGTTGATTTCAAAATCATAACACATGTGGCCCGGAAATAATCACGAAATAGAGACATCTCACCTGCCCCTCCGCAAATGTTGGAAAGTCCGCTGAGGGCAAATCTTGTGAGATTGTCTGACGATTGCGTAGCCATACCAGCGCAGGTTGTGTCGTTTTCAGCCGCAAAAGTACAGATTGATGGCCTAAGACGACCTAAGACACGCGAAGAATGCTAATAAGTAAGTCATTTGCAATTCACAACTCCGGCAATATTTTCTGACTGGGTGGTGGTAATTGATGTCTGTCACCGGAATATTAATAAGAAGCTGTGGGTTTTTGTTTTGGAGGGATTTTACCACTTGAAAATCAGACCATTTGGCTAGATCTGATGATGGTCGATCGGTAAAGCAAATATTCTACGCGTTGTGTCTAATTCGACGCTCAGAGAGCCTAAGAACACGAGGAAAAGTCGAAAATTCGTGTTACTCACGGACAGGCAGAGAATCGAAGAGATATAAACAAATTTATAAAACATGGGGACACAAGGGAAATGTTATTTTTATCCCACACCCTGCCAGTTGTCAATCACCCCTTGTACCGTCCAATGAGAACTTTTTCACGCGGGTAGGGTGGACAAAATATCAAACGCCGAGCCAATCAAAAGACAGCAAGTTGATTTTTCTGGGGAGCCCACAGCCCTGCTTGCTTCGAGCTTCGCCGCCATACTGCCGTTTTCACGCTTTGTAGGGTGGGGAAAGTAGCGACGAAAATGGCAACTCCAGGACAGAAGGAGAGAGAGGCAGAGCTTCACTCTGTGCTCAGAGCTGCTAACCTGTTAGACTACTACCCAAGTTTCCTCGAACAAGGAGGCGACGACGTACAGCAGTTCTGTGATGCGAGCGAAGATGAATTCAAAGAAATCATCGCCTTGGTCGGCATGTCGACGAAGCCTCTACACACAAGGCGGCTGCAGAAAGCTTTGGTGGAATGGAAGAGCAAGCGAGGGCATTCTCCCGAGCGAGTTGCTCCAGGGTCTTGGATGGATAAGTGGACTTCGTCTCCTCAAGTTAACCGAACTCCACCGCCAAGCACTTCAACGCCAGCGACAAGTTCAGGCCGTAAAAGACGAAGTAGCTCCGGCTGTTCTCAAGGAGGCCCGGAGAAACGCGTCGTGGAACTGAAACTACCTCCAATGGAAGTTATAATCGACTGGGAAAAACTCGATCCCGAACGTCAGCAGCTGATCCGTGATCACTCGCGAATTTATGGCCGAGACATCAAAAAACGTAAGACGAACACGCTCAATTCGCACGAACAAATGATCAACGAAGCCGCGGCTCAGCTTTGCCTTCGCGATCCAACCCTTCTTGTTCGGCGAGACGAGTTGTTTACCATGGCAAGGCGAGTTGTGCGAGACAGTGGGTTTACGTTTGTCCATGGGCATTCCAGGTCCAAGTTTGTCTCCGAATCAGACGAGGAACTGGACGGTGAGTGTTGTATGAGTGATGTGAAATTTGGTTTGCCTTCCTCAAATTTACTGTGTACATTTGTAAGCTAATTATTATTTGGAGCCCTGTTTGAAATATGACACTTAGATAGTGACCTACCAGTTTCTCGAAATTTAGGTTTAGCTTACTTATGTTTGAATCAACTTACTCTGTTTCTTTTGGTTGACAAAAAGTCGAACTCCTAAGCTGATTAATTTTGGTGGGTTTAAAAAGTGATTTAACAAAAGTGGAGCTTAGACATTTTTAAATCTGGGCTTAAAGCTTAATATTAAGCTTATTAATTTATCAGTTCTTGCCCATGCAGTGGGTGTGTAAACAAAGACAAACCGGCCTGCAAGCAGTGGTCCCTTTATTTTCCATTAGTTGGTCAGACAAGTACTGTAATTTACAAAAAGTGCTAGGAAAATGTAATTGCACAAACGCTTCAAAAACTTGGATGGGGACAGGTGTGCAGGAAGTGAGGGACCCCCGTGGAACTATCCTTAGAAATTTTCTACATTGGAGTTTGCTGCCCAGTTCTTTAAACCCTGACATTATTTCACACCAGAATACAAGATAATTTACATCATTTCCACATCCATTTTCTGATTATGGCTTCTAAAACAGTTATCTGATTATCTCTGGTTTTACATCTTCCCTGGCATTTTCAAAATAAATGCAGGAGATGCCAGTTAGGAAATTATAATCTGCCCAAGTCATGTCAATTTGACTATGCTAAAACAGAAATTGTTATGAGAGAGAACCAGAGACGAAACCTTAAGTTGTGAGTGAAGGAGGACTAGCAAAGGAGCCATGGTGTAGGGAATCTTCTTTGATATCACCATGGAGGTCATTTCAAATGAAACCCCCAACTCCCTGGAATTTCCTATTTTTAGACACCAAAACCCTTTTTTGTAAGGAATGATTTTTGCACAGCCACTACATCAGTACTTGAATCCATATTGAATCGAAGGATATCTGGAAACTAAAGCAATCGTCCACTGCCCTGCCCTCGGGCAATTTCTGGGTCTTGGTCTTTAACCCCCACCTCTCCAGAATTTCCAATTCCCTCCATTGTGGAGTACATGTATGGATATTTTCTGGAACCACAATTTC
The DNA here is from genome assembly GCF_042242905.1 of Orbicella faveolata. Taxonomy (NCBI): domain Eukaryota; kingdom Metazoa; phylum Cnidaria; class Anthozoa; order Scleractinia; family Merulinidae; genus Orbicella; species Orbicella faveolata. The sequence continues at coordinate 3,247,325 of NW_028301540.1, forward strand.
TATATGTACATGCATATTCTGTTGGTTAACATGTACATGTAATTGCTGTTTTTACAGTGGCCAAGAAGAATCAGGTGTCTCAAGCAAACAAACTCAAACGAGAAGAACGTCTAAATGAGATTGACGGCCTGCTACAAAACAACAAGGAATTACAAGAGCAGATAATGCAAAAACTAGATGAAGCACGAGCTTTAAGCGCAACAGCAGAGGTAGGGTGTCTTCGTTAAAGAGTCATCAATTAGTAAAAAATTCACTTTGGCATATTAAATTTTTTCTCACTGAGGAAGTTGATATAAAAACTGGTATTTCTAAAAATGGAGCAGGACAACAAACAATTTTGTATGTTGAAGCCATTATTGTCACTTTATTTTTCAAACTTTTTTTTACTGTTAAGCTTATTTTAACCTGAAGAAGGCTGAATAGCCGAAATGTTGTTGTTTTAAAGCCTGAACAGTCAAGAGTTGGTCTTCATCCTCTTCAATTACACAGATTTTTAAAAATCTAATAATATATATAAAAATCTGGTCTGTTTCTTTAACCAATGAATCTGGACTGTGTCCAGAGCAGAAAAATAGTAATTAGAGACATTGTGATTTGTTGTGTGTCAGATTAATGAGCTACAAACCGACCTCAGCAAACTGCAGAGTCAACAAGTGTCCCTTCAGCTTGAGCACAAAGAGCTGAAGAAGAAGCAGCGTAGATCTGAAAGATATTACACAAACAAACAAACAAAAGACTCAGGCTCACAGAGCACCGGTGTACATGATGATGATGTGGACATGGTGGGAAATGTGTCATTACAAGGTGAACTCACACCAGATGACCGCTCTGAGGAAGGTTGGTATAGATGAAGCTTCAGGTACATGTAGCTAATCAGGTACATGAACCAGGGGTTTCCTTAAGGGCTGGGTACCATGCAAATTGATCAGCTGTGAGGATGATTTTGCTTGCCTGGTTTGACAATCCAGAGGAAAGAAAGGTTTTCTTATAAAGAAGTTCAGTTCAGAAAGTTTTGCCTCCTTGTGAAAACCACAATCCCGAACAAAAAAGTTGGGACACCAAGCAAGTTCCCCCCATCCCCATTTACAATGTTGATAATCAGGTGATTTTTCTCCCTTTTTGCTAAAAAAATAAATTAATATATATAAATAAAAAACAAGACATTTTCCAACATTGATTGATTAGGGAGGATACAGGAGACTGGTGCGTGTGGTCCAGCTCAAGTGTCCCAACTACTTTTGTCGGGGATTGCAGTTGCCCTCCTGCTGAAAATGTTACTGCACCTTTCAATAACATGTGGACTCTAAAATTCAGAGCTCGAGCGCCAAATGCGTTTTTCGCTATCAACAATCAAATGTTCGGCAGCTCCTCCCAGTGACTTCCGACTACGACCGACGCGCGGTAATCAAATTGTTGAGCACAGTTCAGACAACGAAACAGTGCTTGAAACGAAATGAAATGAAAAATTGCATAGTTACTAGTAACATAATTTATTAATGAATTTAAATTTGTTTTTCTTGACCAGGTCTTCCCACTGAAAGTGTGCATGTGGAGGGGGAGTCACAGGTCACCACTGTTGAGCAGTCCAGAACAATGCAGGTTCCTGAAGCTGTAGTGACTCAGATATTACCCCCAGCCTCAGGTACATGCAACAACTGTAGCAATGTCTGTAGTTCTGCACATAGGAGGGGGTCTGTGATCACTGTATTCAAGACTCCTGCCTGCTCTCTGGTCCCCATGATCCAAATGATGTTGACTAACATGAAAATGTATCTTGTTGCCTGTACATGTACATAATTTATCAGTAATCAAAGAGCTACAAAGACACCATACCATACAAACAAGTTAATATATTGCCTGTATGACACAAAAAAATGTGTTTTTATCATTCTTTGAACCAAACCTTAGTATAAGTGAATGGATCTGCTTGTATAACTGGATAAGAAATTTACTGAAATAGTTTGTTCCATTGCATTTTTCTAATGAAGGAATTCCCACAACATCAACTAATGTCACAGTTAACCTGCCTCAACGCCAGGAAGCACTAAACCCTGAAGAGGAATCATCAGTGAGAGCACTTTACACAGCATTTATGCCTCAACACTTGCAGGTTAGAAATGATGCTTTTTTTTTTTGGTCAATAACATTATAGTGTTTAAATGGTTGGCTACATACATGTACATGTACACCATATACAAGTATTGTACTAGTATACAATGTACATGTACATTTAGCATTTCAATAAAGTTGTGCCATGTGAAATAATATACATGTAGGTGTCAGCTTTGTCACTGACATTGTATCTTGAAAAAATTACCAAATGAATGTTTTTCAAGTCTGTTGATGTAATCCTTTATGTTCTTCAGTAAGAACCATTCTTGTTAATTTTGGGTTCATTACATGGTACATGTAGATTGGAAAAAATGACCTAAAATATTCTTGACATACATGTAGTCCCTTAATTATTAGTTACAAATGTATTCATCACAATGTTGTTTGTTTGGCAGACTGAGGTTGTGCAACAAGTCCACCAGCAAGCAGAAGGAGGTCAAATGATACCTGGTTATTCGCAAGCACTTGTTAGCGCTGCTGTATCATCAGACCCTACCATCAATGCCTTGTTGAGTCTAGGGGCTAAAGACAAGGTTCTCCTACCAGGAATGCTGCCGCCTGGTGTGTCTGTGGCTGCCGTGCCCGTCACTACAGGTGTTGTTGCAACCACAAGCATGACACCTGGTATTACTGTGGTAATGCCTGGACAGCCTCTGCCAGGCAATGTACAGTGGTCTTGACTTTGATCTTTGACCTTGCAGGAGTTGTTGTATGGTAGCATGTTTTGCAGTCTGGACTTACAGACATCTCTGCACTACATTGTACTGGTAGTTTAATTCTTCTCCTGCTTGATTAGATTTGACCAGGGAAATGAAACTACACTGACGACACAGATATACAGAATCCCTGTAGTATCTTTAAGCGGTTTCTGCTTGCACTGTGCAAAAATTCAAAATTGAGCATTTTAACAACAATTTCTCTCTATGCTTACTCTACACACATGATCAGTACATTTATATGGGATATTTTGAGTTGAATCTCACAAGTGAGGCAGGCAGACACAATTTTACAGTGTGTCTACTCCAACCAAGGCCACCAAAGAAATGCTTTGTGAATTGACCCAGTTGTGGATCCATACCAGTTTCAACCATTTTACAGAAATCAGTTTGATTTTTTTGTTTTGATTTTTTAAGAGGGGACTTAAGGGTGTTAAAATCCAAAACATTTTCTTGGGGAGCCCTCTGGAAGCTTGGACTTTTGGCACTTGTTGCCATTTGTTGTAGATCTACACCTGGACCAGTAGTGTCTGAGTGATTTAAAGAATATTTTATAAAAATGGTTGACAAATTTCTTGTTTTTGTACAGTAGTGTGATTCAGCTGGCTAATTTGCCAGAAGTCTACTGTTAATAAAATCATCAAGGTAATTTCAATGAATAAATCTGTGCATAATTTTCTCAGGTAGCCTTGGCTGAAGTAGTTGAACTGTAACAGGTGCAAAAAAGTACATTGTAAGGAAAAGGGCATTTTTCAACTAGTTTAAACATGAAATGGGATGCCTTCCTTTTGATCCTTTCTAAACCTGCCACTTAAAATGTGTAGATGGCTGATAAAGATGGCCTTACTCTACACTAGTGCATGATGTTCATGTCCATACATGTATATTTACTTTTAAGCATGAAGGAAGAATATTCAATTGCACTGATTATGCTAACAAGTTAAATAGCACTTATTTTAAAGCAATCAACGTATTAGTTGAAGTAAGCATGAATGTGTATGGTATAATTGCAGTAGGCTAGATTTTACTGTAGATAAGTTGCTTTACTTGTACCGTTAGCATTGCCATTACCATCTCTGTTGTAGATGTACCAGTGATGTAATTTGAGAAACATTCCTGCATTGAGCCAGCCATTTAACATTCAAAGGTTCTTTTTAAAGCTATCATTGTATCAATATTTGCTCTTACAATCATAATTTAACCTTCCAAGTTCATGAACCATGTCATGCAGATGGACAATGAAATCTCAATTTCTGGAACCTCCAATGGAAAACGAAAACTGGTCTAAAAATCGGGTAGTTCAAGAAATCGGGATAAAATTATAGTGCTTGACTGAGGGAAATGACCTTTTGTTTGAGTTACTGGGAGGTTCCAAAAATCAAGGGTTTGAGAGTTCCACTGCACTTTTATCAAAATAAATGTGTAGTTCCCGAAAATATCCATACCTCTCCCTTGGAAGGGATTTTTTTTCTAAGACCACCCAACCCTCTGGAAATTCCACTTAAGTTTCATGCGTATATTGAGACTTTGGTCTTACAGAACCTCCCACCCCCAGGAAATACCAATCCCTTCTGTGGGAGGCGGGGGGAGGAGGGGGGAGGAGGGGGGAGGAGGGGGGAGGAGGGGGGAGGAGGGGGGAGGAGGGGGGAGGAGGGGGGAGGAGGGGGAGTATCGATATTTTCTGGAACTACACATTGTAATTCTTAGAATTGAGAGGCTGATTGTAGGGAGGTCCTATATGGGAGAATTTAAGCATTTCCACTGTTACAGATGTTCAGATGCAACAGATTTATATAAGAGATGTAACAAAGTGATCTGTTGCATTTCCAAGTCAAAGTTTATTGGGACCTTTTCTGGATCAGCCCGTTGATTAAGGTGTAATTTCCGATAGTTCATTAGGTTTCCTTGCTGTTGATTTCAATGAAACAATTTATCATATTTACTTGTATGTATAATAAAGGGGCAGATGGTGTCTTGGAATAGTCTACTCATGTGTCACTTACATGGGTTAAGCTTGATAGACACGTTGGTTTATGTATGACGCTAACTTAGTTCGACTAGTCAAACAGCCTGATTGATTGTTGGCCGGCTGCATTGTCTTGGGTTCTTGGGGGAAGCACCTTGCTTACACAACGCTTTTTAGTTCTTGCAAATTTGAGCAACCTGACAAAAATGCTGAAGACTTGGAAGGGAGGGGACTCGGGGTGGAGGGGGGGGGGATGTAACTTTATGGCAGAGTACCATCCCATCTAGGACAGTGTAGATACCCCTAACCGCTTCCTGCCATGGAAACCAGAGTTGAACCCAGCATGGAGGAACAGGCAGCTCTGTGGAGGGCAATGCGACCTGTATTCCAGACTGTTGAGCCACAAAACAATTTAGTAGTCAAATGATGACGCACGAACCAAAAAAGGCAGTTCTGCCTTTACTTTATTCCCAAATAGCTGATTTAAAAGACACTTGATTCCTTTTTCAGTTTATTTAAGCAATTTATCCAACAATTTGTATCAATTTGTAGATTTCCAGTACAGTGGATTTTTATTGTTATTAACATCATCATTATCATTAGTATTATTAGAGCGGTTTTCAATTGAGTGTCGAAAGTAATTAAACAATTACTTTGGTTTTGGTTTTGGTTTTACTACGGTTTGAGATTGGCTGAGGAGTCTAATTGGTAAGTAATTGGTTTGGTTTTGGTTCTATGACACTCAATTGAAAACAGCTCTATTACCATTAGTATTAGCTTTAGTAACTGGACCTATAGGTGGAGTACAATTCAGAGAGTAATCTCGGGAGTAATTGCAAAATTGGAAGAGCGCGAAGCGCGTTGTCGATTTGAAATTACGATCAAAACCATTAAAGCACGCACAATTTGATGTGCGAATTTCGTAGGTATCCAGTTACAGGTGTGCAAAATGTTGTTATTGGATATCAGTAATTAGACACCCACGTGATCGCCTACCGATTACGTGACAAATAGGCGCGCGTAGAACCAATCAAGATCGAGAATTTTGTTGTAGATACGATTATTATCATTATCGTTATCGTTATCATTATCATAATGGAAGAAAACTGTTTAACATGACATGAGATGTAGAGAACATGCGAAGGGGGAAACTGGGCGGGGGTATGTTCTGTTAAAACACATTTACAGTTTTCACAATACTTTAATAACCATATTTTCTATTATATAGTCTTTCCTAAAATAACCCGAGCAGGACTTCCCATTTTAACGGCGGCACTATATCTTATTTTCGAGGACAGTTGAAGCACTAGGGAAAAGAAACGGTGTCTGTCTCAAGCAAACGTTCTTTGTTCAGTGAAGCACAAACGTTCAATTTCTATTCCAAACTCCTCGCCGCTGTCTCCGATGTCATACGCTGCTATGTCAAGGATGGGAAGGCGATAAGGCTTAGGCGTGTCCACTTCTAAGACAGTGTGGTGCCATTTTCCATCCACCTGCGAAAGACACCTTCAATTGCAACTCATACTTGGCTACACCGGCTAGCGCAATTACAACTTATGTGTCAAACTAGAATGGAACGATGATATCTTGGGGCGCGGATGATCTTTTCTTTGGCTTACTCCTGTCTGGAATAGCGTATCATAGCTACTTGCGGAAGTACGCTCCTTGTATATTTAGGTTGTTAATTGCGACCTAGTCACCCATTAGCCAGTCAAGAAATTTTGTTTTTTTCTGTACGTAGCCTCGTCACCTTAGAAGCAGAAAACAAACTTTTACTCCCCGAACAGTCATCTAAAATGAGCTTGGGTTCAATTTGTTTGAAGACCCAGCGTGCGTTTCAACTCCATTATCAGCTTTGATCTTAAGCGACTTAGAAAATCCGCTGTCTTCATCGCCACAGGCCACTGAGTTCTTGCAGTTGCACTTGATTCTCTGGCAGGTGCGGTCACCCAGCAAACGGAGAAATTCTAATTGACTTGGTTCAGTGACATATTCAATCTATAAAACAGCAGGAAATCAAAGAATATAGCAGTACGCCTTTAAACTGAACCTGGTCTATGGTGGTCTATGTTGGAGTTTGTCTATCGCGTAGAGTCGAGTCTTTTTTCCTTTATTCCCTACGTGTGTGTGTAGTTCTTTTCCTTACGTTTTTAAAATGTTTAAATCTTTCCCCAACCATTGATCTCCATCTTGACCTGTATAACACTTTTTTCTTTCTGTTCTGAAGGGCTGGAAATAAAGATACGTGGAAGAGACAAATAAGAAAAGATTTGAGATAAGAGATTTTTCAAAGATTTGCTTTTTAAAGATTCAGTTATGGCAGTAAAATCTACAACAACATAACATCTTAGTACCTGACTTTTGTTTTGGGGATACAGACATGACGACTGCGTGAAATGATCACATTGGACTCTTATTGCATCATCTGGAATACCATCATTGGGATCAATCCAATAGAAGCCTAGAAGATGACAATTAAGATATTATAAAAACGTTCAGCTATTTACGTCGATACGTTTTATTCTGAGCAATGACTTCTAGCAAAAGAGTCAATTCATGCCAAGTGGCTCAGTATTAAAATCTCTGTTTAATTGACTAGAAACTTTAGCAGCTTTCATCGTTTGGAAGAAGTCTGAGGCGACGGCGTTAATTCTCCTGATGTAGTAAGTAAGTAAGTAATAAGTAAACTTTATTTGATAAGTAGGTTGTAGAGGGGATTTGGCAGCCGAAGGGCTGATGTGGACCTACTATACACAAAATATAAAATTTTACAAACACGAAAGATATTTCAGAATGAAAACTAGCGGTAAAAAACGACGTTTCGGTCTCTCTGAGATCATATTCAAGTTGAAGAAAAAACGGAATGAAATATACACATATAAGTACAAATTAGGGCGTGAGAATGTCAAACGATAAATTATGTAAATACAAGCGCTAAAATGTGTTAAAATAATAAAATACTATAAAAAAAACCTATATAAATAACTTTGCACGGATTGAATCTGACTGTTTGTTCAAGGTTAGCTTAAGCCCCTTTATAAAGAGTATTTCGTAGATCAAGCAGTCGAATTTACTTTGGCGCTTTAACAACCTTGAGCCAACCTTGAACAAACAGTCAGATTCAATCCGTGCAAAGTTATTTATATAGGTTTTTTTTATAGTATTTTATTATTTTAACACTTACATTTTAGCGCTTGTATTTACATAATTTATCGTTTGACATTCTCACGCCGTAATTTGTACTTATATATATGTATATTTCATTCCTTTTTATTCAACTTGAAAATGATCTCAGAGAGATCAAAACGTCGTTTTTTACCGCTAGTTTTTATTCTGAAATGTTTTTCAAAAACACTACTTATACGAAAGATATTAACAAAATAATAAAAACTATGTACAGAGGAAAATTAATAATCATATATACATATTTGATTCACTAGAACCTAATTAAGACAATATTGCCAGAAATTAGACAGATCAAAAATATATAATATCATCTTTTTTTGCAGTGATCAAAGTCGCTTCCTTGCTGAAAGAAAACCCAGCAATGTCCTTGACGTGTTTCTTTAGTATCTGCTTATAAGAGTAAAAATTTTCAGGTACTTTAACTAATCTATTTGAAAAATTCCAGATCACAGTGCCTCTTTACTGTAAAGTGTTTCTTCCAGTATCAGATTTAAACCCAATGATATTAAATTGATTGGGAAAGGGAGATGACCTAGAAGTTGCATTTTTAGAGAAAAGTTCACAAACAGATTGGTTTGAAGTTTCAAAGTACACTTTGATTACGTACATAAGACGCCGCAATACGATTGGTCGTTCAAACTACAGTATTCCTTAAGTTTATAATCGTTCTTCTGCTGTGTGGTGTAATCTTACATTCCTATCATCTTGCATTTCGAAGAGTAGGTATACATGTATAAAAGAGAGAATCTCTTGATGTATATCAAGTTGATATCATACTGCTCGGTAGGTCAGGATATGACATACACTGGTCTTTACTGGTTCTGGCTGGGAAATGTTTCGTGTGGGGTAGGCCATGGCCTACCCTGTGGTTTACCCTATGGCCTACAGGTGGTCAGATTTTTAAAAACATTAACAAAACATCAGTGAGAGTCGAACGAGTTAGCTGGCATAAAATTATATCTCTCTAATAGGGGCATACTAAAAAGCCACTAACATGACTCTCAACATCAGAGGGAACGAAACAATGCAAACCTTACAGCACTCAGCCTTGAAACATCCTATTTCTCGCTGTCTTCGACATCTAGCTTCCCCAGCCAAGCAATCAACCATAACGGCAGGTTAGGAGGGAGGGAAGGGCCCGGGTGGGACTCTCATAAAAAAGACGGGGTTGCTGGTCGGAAATTTTAGAAAGAACCCCTAAGAGGTACCAAAACTGCGTTTTAACCCATAAAAGGTATGGCAAGCATCCCTGTCATTTATATATGGGATTCCCCACCCCCGGGAAAGGGCCGGTATTACGTGGTCGCTGAGAATGTCCAAAATGGCTGCTCCACGATCCATACCGGTTGTCAGTTTGCAACATATTGTGGAGTGCTAGTGTAAACATGTAATGAACAGCGTTAGTGACTGTTAGTGTTGGTGTTAGTGACTTTTCGTATAGCCCTATTAGAGGGATACAAGAAACCACGAGGGATATAATTTTGTGCCACCTTACTCATTCGACTCTAACTGTTGTTTTGTTTATGTTTTAAAAATCTGACCACCGGTAGGCCATAGGGTAGGCCGCAGGGTAGGCCACGGCCTACACCATGGCCTAGGCCATGGCCTACCCCACGTTTTGTCCACACCCAAAGAGGGTCTTTATGCACGATGTCATTTTACTAATTGCCGTTTTGCTCGACAAATAGAATAAAAAGTCACTGCTTAGCACATTTCCAAATGAAACTTAAATTGATCTTCTCTTGTTTAAGCCGTTTAGTTCAAGGAATCTTTGACTGCCTACCACCGTTTGCCTCTCTCGCCATCCACGTCGCCTTCACTAGCAAGAGAAGAAGTATTTTCAGTGGAGACATAATAAACAAGGAACAACCGAGCTGGTCAAAGTTTAGCTGCAGTTTGCATTAATCCACTCTCGACCGTCCCTTGCAACCTGCACTCTCACCACTTTTTCTGTAAACCAGGGTGTTGAGAAGTCCTATGTGAGGAAAACGTGATCGGCCTTGAGCAGTCGCTACTTAAGATATAGGTTAAAAACTGAAAGATGCATTTGTCAGTACAGACAGCAATCCAAATGGCCTCCTTTTCAGTGGGTAGGGAGGTTGGGGGCGATGACATTAGCTACTTGTAATCAAGATAACTGAGGGTTGTTGGCTGGCTGCTCTGCCTTATTTGTTGAGGAATCGTCGTATTGATTCAAATACCGTACGGCTGGAGGTTGCTGACGGTATGACTTTAAATTCAAAGCAAGTACATGGTAGTAGAAAGCAAATTCAATGAGAGGCGCTAAAGCCAGAGATAGTAACCATGGCGTCTTACCATTTTTCGGCAATATGGTTACCACTCTTAATTTGCATTTCAATTAGAGGACCGGAACCCATGAAAATGGTGGTTTGAATTTAATCTTCAATCTTTCTTTATTTGTACTCAATCTTGCTAAAGAAAAAATTACAATACTGATTACAACGAATCCACCAATGGGTGGTTAGAACCACCTTAAATTTTCAAATTTTATGATGGCTCTTAAAAAATTATTTTCCGCGAGCACTTGTAATTAAAAAGCACTTAGGCCAAAATTGACGGTGTTCTGGCAGGTTATACAGTCGCTTTATTTGTTAACCGTGCTTCATCAAGCAAATAACGCATTCTTTGGGTCTCCCGGCCAATAATGTAGCCTCAACTGGTAACTGAAATGGTAATAACTCATTAAAGCGTTTAGGGAAAGAAACTGCTTTATTCTGTCACCAGCCACCAGTAAATACTTCTGCAAACAGGTCACGTTAAGAAGCTGCAAATCGTGGGCAAGCTTGGGCAGTAGCGCAGCAGTTGGTTTCTTACACTTTTCTTATATCTTGATACCTACTAATAAATAACAAATTGATTCAACCTCTACCCCTCTGATGATGATTTTGTACCCTTCACTCACAAACCAGTTTAACTTTTGACTTGAAGAAACCTGTGAGCAACTTTCAATACACAGATCGAATAAGTACTTACAGTGAGTTTTATCCGTATTCTTTGAAAAGTTCTCACTTGCCACTTGTCAGTTGGTAGAGCACTGCACCGGTATCGCAGAGGTCATGGGTTCGAATCCCGTTCAGGCCTGCATTTTTTTTCAGGCTTTAATTTCACAACTGCTTAATCACTTGTACTGTTCGGTCATCTGAGGTCTTGGTATCCGAGTACAGTCGGTTAGAGAAGAAGGATTTTGTCAACTATCCGGAATGCCTATATGTTGTTTTTCACTCATGAGTCAAGGGTTCTCAGTTATAAATCAGGCGAGGGTTTATCATAAGACGAGTTAGGATTTGGACGATCCCGTTCTCGTCCATCATGGTCACCTTTCGATCTAGGTTTACGTTCACGGTGATAAACTTTCGTCGTCAGGTTAAGAGAAACGATCGAATGCAATTGCAAGCAGTGTATGTCGAGCAATTACCCAAAGGTTGCCGACCATCACTCCAACATTTCGAAAGTCGGATTTTTCAACATTATCTAAGTCGAAAATTTCCGTAGGCAGTTGGTAGACCAAAAGCACTAGACTGCCTGCTGCCTTAGTAATCAATTAAGTACTCGGCCTAAAGGACTGTAAGAACGTCGGCGGGCAACTGCAATTTTGTAAGCCCTAGATTGAAACTGATTAATATGTACCATGATGCACTAATAATATACATGAACTGAAATAACTCGATGCTGATCGGCAGGGCAGCGTGGGTATTATCTTAAAGGCGGTCGAAGTTTGCCCGAAGTCTTTCTAAGATAGCCGAAGATAATTTCCGAACAGTTTGCCGAAGAACGTTAGGGCCGTTTATTCACCCTGCGCAGGAGGCTGGTAAGTCCAGGGACACGAACTTTCTGATGTACAAGAGTAACAAAACAATTCCGCCCTATCGACACACGATGTCGACCACTCTACTAGCTTATTCCCATTTATGATGACTTCGATGATGTATGAATGAAGATTGAACAAACAAACAAACGAATGAATGAATAAACGGATGAACGACTCAGTGAGTGAATAACTAAATGAATGAATGAATAAATGAATGAATGAATGAATGAATGACTGAATGAATGAGCTAGTGAATTGCTCTTAATGCCAAAAGAGGAAACAAAAATACCAAAGCGAACATGTTAAAATCATGTCAGTTTGTACCGTCGGCTACCGTCTGGACGTCATAGCGTCATAACTGTCAATCATTAGACGTAACATTGAAGCAAAAAGACCATGGCCTACTAGTCTCTTGGTTGAGGAAGGCACTAGGAATGGAAAAGAGAATCCTTGGTAAGATCACGATACAAACAACACGCACAATTCTTAAAATATAGGCACGTTCTGAGCTAAAGGAGGATAATTGGTAATGCGATAAATCTCAACGCCTTACATTCATAACATTTTAATCGCATGGAAGAGGGTCGGTAATGTTTGGATAGCTTATCCATTTCCTTCCAAATTTAGCGTTTTTTTCTTTGGTATACATTTTTCGAGCTCACGTTATCAGTGCTACTCCGATGCGACTAAAACGTTTTGTAATCAACAAACGTTATTTGGTCTGTTTTCAGCGGCTAAGTCGAGACTTTGGCGTCCTTGTAACTTTACCGGTCTGTTGCATTTGTCACTATTATTGATGCGCTAAAAGTGCGGACTTGCCATCATGGGATTAAAAGTAGGCTGATGTTTTGGAACTTAAGTGACTTAAGGGCGTAAAAACCTGACGGGCACTTGGCAAAATAAAACGTTTTCAACATTTTTTAATTTGGTCTCCGGCCATATCCATATCCGATGATTCCAAAGATCTCCAGAACATATAACCTTTCACCTGCACAAGTGACAACAAATTGGGGGCATAACTGAATTTCCGAGTGTTGCTGCCTGGATGACAAAAATAACTGCAAAACATAGTTTCACGTTTTACAGGTTTAACAGAAATTCATCGAATCTACATTCCTCCGGTATTTTTGTTTCTATAAAAAATTCAGCGAGCGTGTACGTTATGCGAAAACCATACAAACCCTGGCTAAACATCATCTTTTCTTACGAAACAAATCTCAACTTTGGACATGGAAAGTTGTATCAAACGATCTTTTTTACTAAGGGCTCCTGAAGTATCAAGTGCATTGTTAAAATCACTTAGCTCAAATTCCCGCCAAGCTTTTTATTGGCTAACCCACCAGAGAGAATAAGGCCAAGGCGGTTAGTCAGGGCGTTAGAAACGTGTTCAATATTTGTTTTCCAAATTATCGCTTTTGCTCAGTGACTACTAACACTTCATGTATATGACCTTCTTAACGAAAACGTGAAGTTTTGTCATGATCGATGACAAACGGCAAATTTTGGAATTCCGATCGTTGTCTCTCATCATAGGGCTTCGCTATACATATAAGACAAATAACAGAATTGACTGATAAATGTCATGGCAGACGGAATTTCCCAAAATTAAGATGGTGCATAATACGTAAATGGCGCATTCAATTCAACCTGTCGTTAAACTAGCCTTTATTCCTTTATACGTCTCTCTTTCTCAGAGGTACCGTAGAAGGGTGCGAAGCCAGGAGGAGGAGGTGGGGGGGGGGGGGGGGGCACCTCACGCTTTCTTTTCCTTCTTCCCATGCCTGCACGTAGGAAGCCTCTGTGGGGAAGAGATTCTATATACCAGGAGAGAAACTAGAAGACAATTTACCAAAAGCAGTGAAAAATGGTGTAAATTGTAAATAGATTGAAAAATTTTGAAAATGGCTTGACCTCTTTAGCGACGCGGTCGTCAACGCTCATTATGACATCAATTCCAGTGTTATATATTCCAAGCGAGGATATCCAGTTATCATTTCGAATGAGACGGCGTCAAAACAAAATTTTTCCAAGCTGAAAATCAGGTCGATAAAAACAAAATAGATTGATCTGTTTAGCGACATGATCGTCAACGCTCATTATGGCATCCGATGAATTCTAGTATTATATTCCAAGCGAGGTTATCCAGTTAGGAACAGCGTCCAAACAATATTTTTATAAGCTAAGGTAGCTGAAAATCAGAAAGGTTATATTATAATCCTTTAAAAAAAATGGCGAAGGAAGCAAACGTTCCCAACAAACTTGGATTGATCACGAACTGTTCGAAGGAAAACATACTGTAACAGAAAGCTATCGTAACACTCTTTGTGGAAAGCTGTCATCTGAAAAGTGTTTTCATCTTAAAATTAAAGTAAGTCGTTCGTGTTTTTTTTCGTTTTTTCCGGTATTCAAAAATAATTTCCTTTCTCCTTGAAAATAAGTATATTTTCAGTCGACGAGAATGTTTGTGGTTGATCAGGGGTTTCATACCATTTCACTCGGTTCCATTTCTGGTTAGCCTGCGTCTCAGACAGTCTAAACCGCCGGCATAGTGATCTATATCGAGGATTTTATGACACGTCCGGCTTCAACGCAGGCTATTTCTGGTTTGCCTATATAAACAAAGAAAAGCCGAAGAGTGGGTTGTCATTCATTTACTAATTACAAAGTCATACCATTTAAGAGGAATGTTTGGCAGTTTGCTCTTTTCTTTAAAAACATGGCTTTAAACTGGACCAGTCAGGAAGTAATAAACACAGATATATTAAAATGACACAAGCCAACATAAGTTATTAATAAAAACCATTTTGTCTCAATTCTTGTATCTAGGACAATTTTCGTGCATTCTCATACACATTTTTCAACGGTTAAAAATCGTTACGTAATTACCTAATCACGATCAATCAATAACAGCGTAATCATATACTAAGCTTGGGCCACTTGTGAAGAAGCAACTGCCAGAAAATTCAAATTGTTTGCAGTCTGCGAATTGCATGACATTTTTGAGCATACGTTGCTCTGCTCTCTTTTTCTCCGGAAGAAGACTGGGAAATAGTGAGATGTGTATCTGGGCATTCATTGGCACCTTTCGTAACATGCGTTGAGGCGGTTTTTTTGTTTTTGTCTTAGGGTATGATCGCAGATGTTTGAACGAGAGCATTTGTAGGGTACAGTTACTTCACTGACTCAAAACAATTGATTACAAAATCAAGCGATGACTGATACTCTTGACTGTAAAGAATTTTCGATCATTAAGTGTTGAGAGGTTTTAAAATTAATGCGTCAAAACAAAGCTTCGATAATGAAAGCACCTTCAATAGTCATTCAGAGATGAAATGGAAGCTGTATGTAGTCTACACACTAAAAACACCCTTAAACGGTTTAGACACGCTGATGGAATGTTTGTTTGTTAGCAGCCTAACGCGCGTCTCCCACGCCGAGGCGCTGGTAGAGCTCAAAGAACGTTTGCGTGGGAGGCTGGTGTAATGCTGGCTTTAAAGATTTTCTGGCTGAAAGCTGAGTTAATTTTAAAATTTCCTTTTGTTCTTCCTCATCCCGATTAAGAAAGAAGTTGTTGTGGGTTATATATTCAATAACCCTTTTTAAAATACAGCAACAATTACAATTAAGACCTGGAATTAATTATGAAAGTTCTTTTTTTTCAAAAATATGCCTAGGCGGTTGTCCTGGTGGGAGTGAAAACATTCAATTATTGGAATTTCAGATTTGTAAGCAACCAATTAAATAAGGACGCTTTGAACAGACGCCACACCCACACTAACAATTCAAATTATGAAAGAGCCCCTTGTGATTTAGGTTTTAAAAAAGAGAAGCCCAGCTCACTGGCACTCATAATTTCGAGCCTTCGACAAGACATCAGAAGCCTGACTACTTCAGAGGGAAAAATATCAATTCAACGAGATGGCAAAGTTTCAAGTTGCTTTTTGTCTGCTCGTGGCCTTTACTGTTATGCTCCAAGTGGAAGCCGGATATCTTTATCCCCGAAAGG
The DNA here is from genome assembly GCF_042242905.1 of Orbicella faveolata. NCBI lineage: Eukaryota > Metazoa > Cnidaria > Anthozoa > Scleractinia > Merulinidae > Orbicella > Orbicella faveolata. Next base: position 3,263,140 of record NW_028301540.1, read on the forward strand.
AGTTTGATGGTGAGTCGAGTAGTCCAAAAGACCGTACAAAGCACACTAAAGCTAATGTCCCTATTTCATGCTTTTATCTCCGATACGATTCCGTACAGAAAAAAAGAAAATCAAATTACTTATGCATTATTCAGTAGCATTTCAAATACAATTGAAGTGCAAGGTGAGGAAATCGCGTTTCCAAGAACCCTTACCTACTGCGTTCGAAGAAATTATCTAATCGGTTACTCTTTATGTGTTTGGACCATTATCTTAACGGACATGGTTATAAATAATATTTGCGAAGGCATAAAAATTCCAGGAATAATAACACACTCAAATGAGATCAAGAAAGACTGGAAGCGCAGAAAAAGGAAAACCGGAAGACCACAAACAACGTCGAAGTCAAACTGTTTAAAATTTGCGTCATTCCGGCATCCCTTGACTACAGTCAAACCTTCGAGCGTTAGCCCTTCGTCGGAGCGAATCCTTACTCCTTACTCTTTATTTACTCTTTCTACAACTGCCACCTCTCCTCAACGGCCACTTTCACGCTCAGCTCTGTCTCCAAGGTGACCGTACGTTTAAAAAAAAATGTAATCTGACGTAATTTTATCTTCGTTTGTTCCCAGCTGAGGCATTAATGGATGATCTGAGAGATATGGATATGGATGACGTCGATCGTTATGGTAAGCGACCTGTATTCCTTATGTGCACGTGCTAGATTATAGACCCAAACTAAACAAACGGTGGTGAATTTTTTGCTTTGCGATTCGCGCTATGCAATATTTTTGGTTTCGCCGCTAGCTAATAATATATCACAGTGAGCATTCAGAAGTCTCCCTTCAGGAGTCTCTCTCAATTGACGTAGGAAAGGTCTGAAAGCTTTGAAAGATTTGACACATCAATCTACAATTACTTAAAAGTTAGCATGAAAGGTCAGCGTCTATGTTTTGACAAACTCCTGTAAAGCCTCACTACCGAGGAAGTCCTGGGCCGAAATGAATTCCTTGCATTTTCTCGCCTGTTCTACCACAGGCGACCCAAGCTCACATCGCGTGGAGTTATTATTACTTTTTTAAAATCTTTATGCGAACGTTCAACGCTTGAAACGTGACATATTTACCACCGACATCTACTATTACATAACGACCGAGTTTGGTTATGCGAAACGTGACCTCCGCTATGGCAAGCCGTTTGTAGCAAAATTAAATCCTTGCAATATATGTTTAATCCTTTAAATAACGGTTTTATTTAAAGATAGAAAAAGGCATTCAATCCAATGGTAAATAAAATTTTTGGTTCAATTCAATCTTTTAATTTTCACGATTCAATCCAATACCTGGAATATTGATTCAATCCAATACCTAAAATATTGATTCAATCCAATACCTAAAATATTGATTCAATCCAATACCTGGAATATTGATTCAATCCAATACCTCGAATATTGATGCAATCCAATACCTGAAATATTGATTCAATCCAATACCTCAAATATTGATTCAATCCAATACCTCAAATATTGATTCAATCTTCCTGGGCCGAGCGCGGCCAACAGGAACGAGAGTAACTGAGCACTAGAGAGCACTGAAAACATGGCGGGCGAAGGAGAACTAGATTTAGAAGTTGAGTTTCCTAAGTTTCTTGCAGACATCTTGGATAAAACGGAAATAATTTTTGAGAATTTTGACTCAGAAGTTGGAATCATGGAAGACCATTTCGTAAAATTCCTGTTGAGGTACTCGAGGAACTTTGAGGACTAGGATTCATCTGGACAACGATAACAAAGATGATTGGAGTTTGGAGATGGACAATTCACAGAAGATTGACAGAGTATGGCTGAGAAGATATGAGGGGTTTCAACAGCTTACCTGATAAGGAACCGAAATCATTCAAGAGTATGGATATAATTTCATTGCAGGTTTCTTTAAGTCCATTGGGTTACGGGTTCAACGGAGAAGAATAAGAGAAAGGCTAGCAAAATTAGATCCCCAAAATACTGTCTTGAGATGGGGTGCGTAAATTCGCTTTGGCATCTGGATGGACATCACTCTCTGATCCGACGGAAAATACTAATTCGGCTCTATAGACGGATTTTCTCGGAGAATAATGTTTTTGAAATGTAGTGCCAACAATAAAGCAGAAACAGTTCTTGAATTGTTTCTGGATGCCGTTAAGAGAGACGGAGAATTTTGGCCTTCCAGAGTACGAGTAGATCATGGTGTTGAAAACGTTGGTGTGTGCGATACAATGGAGCAGGTTAGAAGAGAGGAGAGGGGCTGCTTCACTGCAGGGCCATCGACACAACCAACGAATTGAAAGATTGTGGAGGGATGTTTCCGTTGTGCTTCCCACTTGAACTTTTACACTTTTTGTGGTATGGAATTGTCAGGCATCCTGGACACTGATAATTCAGTACATCTTTCCACCTTACACTTAGTTTTTCAACCAAGGATAAACCTTGCTCTTTGCCAGTTCACTGAAGCTTTCAACCACCAAAATGTAAGAACAGAAAAAAAACTGGTTGCCATACCAAATGTGGCTTAATCATATGATGCAGCCTGAAAACCCCCTTTCAAATGGAAAGTCATATGATTTTGAATACTATGGTGATGATCCTGATGGTCCAACTCCATTGGACAGTGATAACAATGTTGTAGTTGAAGAAATTGACCTGGGACAACATGATTCAGTGCAGTCATTTGTATTGGAAAGGCTAGATCCCTTAAGATAATCAAGTCAAATAGGAGTAGACATCTTCCAAGAGGTTCTAGAACTAGTGACTGTTAAACTTGGGCAACTGACAATTGCATAATACTACATATGTGTGGGCTGGGTAAAGAAGATTATGGCCCTTAAAGTATTTTGGCAACTCAGTTCACAACAGAAAACCTCACCCTGTATCAAGTAAATTATTTTCTCATCTTCCTTTTCATTGATATACAAAATTCAGAAACTGCTTGAATTACAGAATGCCTAAGTTCTAGCAACACAACTAAACTGAAGAGAAATCAGGGCATTTGATAACTGCCATGTGCACTACTCTGCCTTGTAGATTTTTCAGGTGCTTATCAAAACAGATATTAAAATGTTGCAAGGTTAATTTGTTATCTTATTTTCAAAAGTACCCAGGACACAAGACTAACCTCTTGGTGCACTGGCGTAATGACTACTAACAGGACTCATGTCACTAGGCAAAACTAACTTTGCACCAGCCAGCCTTTTTCATACACAGCTTCACTGACTTTTTTATAAGAGTGGTCAATCTTGGACATTTCTTGTTGCATCTAAAATGTTAATAATAATCACTAAGAAAATTTCATTCCCACAAACACGAATCCTGCTTTTCTTGAATATGCTTATGTTCAATCTCTGATGTACTTTTATCAGTGTTGCCATTTTCTTTTATCTCCCTTTAATAGTTAAATATTTATCATATGCTTATTAAGGCAATTATTTCCACGAAATCCACTCATAGTTTCCCTGTTTTCATTAGTTTCTATTCTCTTCAGTTTTACTTTGTCAGGATAATTCTCAATTTTGTTTTCATCCAGTAGACCAGTACTCCATTCCATCATGATTGTCACAACGGCTAGTGAAAGTGCAAAATGCACTATTCAAAACTGAAATGTGTGGCTAGTTGGCAGTAGTGTTAGCCTTGAGCCCTTGGTACCCGATATTCACAACAAATTGGTGCCATGTTTGTCATAGAATATCAAGAAAAACATCGTTTTTACGAAAGAAGTACCACGTGTGGGTTAAATAATGCAAAACATGAGACAACAACATTGAAAAACTTAAAACACATCCCAATGTTCAATGATTGCTGTCTTGTAAAATGTAAAGGTTCTTATTTCAAAAATAACTTAAAGCCAGGTTTACACAAGCAGTTTTTGTGAGAAACATGTTTGACTGTGCACACGGCACAGCAAAAATTTTGTTTACAGTTCAAAGTTTAGTGTGCCAGTAATGATTGGACAGCAGAAATATGCACAATACCAAAGACCAATGTGGTAGCAAAATTTGCCACAGTTTATGTTATTTGCCACAAAAAGCTAGCACACACAGCTTTTAATAAACAAATATGTTTGTCACATAAAAATTGGTTAACTTACATCTACAAAAGCGGCAGTAATGGAATCTAAATTTTCCGTGTCCCTTGTGTCTCGGTTGTAGCAATGTCTCATTTACCTAAGCACACCAATGGTTTGATCAAGAACTTCGGCGTGCGCTTCTGCAACTTCTGAGTCAAAATTCTCAAAAATTATTTCCGTTTTATCCAAGATGTCTGCAAGAAACTTAGGAAACTCAACTTCTAAATCTAGTTCTCCTTCGCCCGCCATGTTTTCAGTGCTCTCTAGTGCTCAGTTACTCTTGTTCCTGTTGGCCGCGCTCGGCCCAGGAAGATTGCATCAATATTTGAGGTATTGGATTGAATCAATATTTCAGGTATTGGATTGCATCAATATTCGAGGTATTGGATTGAATCAATATTCCAGGTATTGGATTGAATCAATATTTTAGGTATTGGATTGAATCAATATTCCAGGTATTGGATTGAATCAATATTTTAGGTATTGGATTGAATCAATATTCCAGGTATTAAAAGATTGAATTGAACCAAAAATTTTATTTACCATTGGATTGAATGCCTTTTTCTATCTTTAAATAAAACCGTTATTTAAAGGATTAAACATATATTGCAAGGATTTAATTTTGCTACAAACGGCTTGCCATACTCCGCCCTGCAGCATATGGTGGTGTTGTGTTACAACGGTTTGAATTTATAAAGGTTTGTATGGCGGAAAAACGGTAATCGACACGATAGCTGAAAGTTTGATATTTTTGACATAAAAATGGCTTACCTCAATGCCTTGTTGTCTTTTCTATTGTCATCTCGCTTCTCAGCTCGACCTGAAGCCTTTAAAGCGAGTTATCGCTTTTTGGTTTTCCTCTGCTAAGAAAGAGTACTCCACGCAATGTGAGTTTGGGCCGCCTGTGGTTCTACAATTCCAGACCAAAAAGCTGGGACACGAAGCAAGTTCTCCCCTCCCCCCTCTTACAATGTTGATAATCACAAGGCATAAAGGTCAAAGGATGGTGTGTCTCTCACAGCTTGAGCTCGGCACGTCTAGCATACGAAACGTCAAGTTTAGCAAAAACATGAGTCGGTACAATGTTTTTTACCACTGTTTGCGTTATATTTTTAATCAAGTTACGATGGCCTAAGAACTATGGGTAGCTATTAAATGCCTGCGCAACTGGTTTGAAATATACCCTGGAAAAGTTTAAGAGATTCTCAGCGAGCCACGCCGAACGGTCTCCTCGAGGTATAATGGCCCTAAATACGGATTGTGCAGCTTCTCTGCAAGTGACAGACCGCAGAAAAGCTCAAGCAAAGTATATGTAACGATGGGATAGACAATTGCAATACACTGACCAAACATAGGGTATGATGCGTCGTGTGTTAGGTACTACTGATACGCATGCGCTATTTTCGTAACTTCTTTGTCATGAAGCCCCTAGTTTGACCACTTACCACATTAAAGGATCTCTTTCTTCCCACAGAACTGAGCAAGAGGTCTTGTGCCGATGACCCCTACTATGCACCGATATGCAGAATGTTCAGTGAATCACACTGCAATCGTAAAACTTTCTTCACTTCCACTCGAAATTACAATGACTTCCATACATGGTGTAGGCGAACATGCCACGTGTGTTTTTAAAATCTGACAGGTAGGTCGTGTGAAAATTAAAGATGATAATGTGAAACAATGTTTGTGGTAAGTCTGACGCCGGGCTTTCGTTTCGTCCCGGCCAAGGGACTCTTCCCAGACCTTTCTGCTTGGCAAACTCGTTGGGTATCGCGCCCAAAGTCTCGTTCGCTAACAAAATGATGACGGCATTCCCACCTTATATCGAATAAGGATTCCAGACATCACAGATTCTCGATTAAAAAACGGTTATCATGTATTATCACAAGTAACTGTCAACTTTTACTGTCAGTGTGAAACAAATGGAGTTTTTTTTTTTTTTTTTTTTAAAGTAGCTACGTCACAGTTTGCGCATCTTAAAATTTTAGTCTAAATCTTTCAAATAAAATTCGTCGTTTTTAATCCGTGTTAATCTTGTCCGTACTTATTCCTTTATGGTTTATTTTTATCTCTTTAGTGCTTTTTAGTGCTTTTCTAGCTAAGTAAACTATTATTTTCAGGTTTCCTTCAATTCAAAAATAATTTTGCACGTGGCCAAAATAACTCAAATACGGTGACTGAGCTACTTTAACATCAGCACAAGTAACTGTATGTAGACTATTCCCTGACGATTTACTTTTATTACTATTACTATTATTATTATTATTGTTGTTGTTATTATTATTATTATTATTATTAAAGGACAACAGCACCAAACCTCCATTTTTGTGTATTTATAAACACAAATTTACGAGTAATTTTCAGTTTCAAGAGTAGCGCGTACGATCGCTGTCTACAAGCGATTAGTAAAATGCTACTAATATACTAACACAAATGCTACAATCTGATTTTGCTCAGCCATTACACATTACCAGCCATTAGTGTGCAGAAGGCTTGGTGTGGTCGACAAAATTGCAAAGTTTCCTCGTTCCTCCGAAGTTTTGAAAGAACATTTAGAAACAAATTACTAAACAAAATTCCTAAAAGGAGGGCACTTACGGTTTCTTGGATTAAAAAAGCTCGAAATTTTTTAAAGAAACTGATAAGCGCGCGAACACAACTGTAAATGCCACATTGACAATTAATTCAGTCCGCGCGAATTCTCTAAAGCCTGAAGTTTAATACTAAGACCACAAATAATTGGAATCGTTATTTGAAGGAAATTTCAGTTAGAATTATACTAAAACAATGACATTATTCCACTATCACCTCATAGAAATCAAGAGCGAAAAATCTAACTGTTAAGTGCGAACCAATCAGATTCGCGGATTTCCAATGGAACACAACTGATCCGCTTACTGTTGTTTTTATTCTTAACAGGAAGACGAGAAGACGACTGTGATTTTATCCTAGCATGAATTAACTGTAAATCGAATTTAGATTTAGTAATCGTTAGTGTCTGCACGTTCCTCCAATTTCTCAGAATTGCACATAAACTGAAAAAGAAATCTTGCATGGATTAAAATAAATATGAATAATATACACGTAGTAACGTTTTTTAGGGCAATTAAGTAGTTCCACTGTATTTTGGTAACTTTCGAGGAGCGTGGTTTGGTAGTCTTTCTACTGTAAAGTGCTTTGCCTTTGTTAAATAAAAGGAATAAAACAGTTACTAATGTAGCCTCACGATATTCGTTTCGTTTTAATAAAAAATTTCTCGAAATTAAATGTCTACAAATCTTCGTTTGTCATACATCTAAGTCTGTCATCCTGTTTCAGTCTTTATTCTCTCTTCTAGTGGTCAGGACATAATGTGTTGGTTCACTTCAGATCTTTTTACTGTTGCTAATTACTCATACCCTTGTGACCAAGCTCTCATGCTTCGCTCACCCACTCCTGTCAGACCCCTCACCTGCTCGCTTCGCTCGTCGACGGCTTTGCTCGTACCGCCAACGATGAGAGCCTGCTCGCAGACTACCTCAGAGTTTGCCAACTTGTTTGGGTTCATATATCTTGGAGCCTCTTCATATGAACCCGGTAACCGGGCTGGCTCGGTTATCGGGACGAGTTTTGTTTTCTGTTCATATGGGAAATTTGAGCCCGTTCTGCCGGGATAAAATCCAAGGAACACAACCAAAATGGTGGAACATTAACTTGTATCGTTCGCGGCTGTCGTAGCTTTGTGGACTCTTGTAACTTTACTAATAAAGACAAAAATTATGCCATTTTGGTAGCTATGTTGCGAAAGCGTAGCTATTTTGTCTAAAAAGTTTCGTCCCGATTACCCGGGCTGGAGTGTTCATATGGGAAAATTTTCATCCCGGTTACCGAGATCTCGGTCGCAAAAACCGAGATCTCGGTAACCGGGCCAGCCCGGCTCCTCATATGAACCCACCGACATTTTTACGAAGGAAAGAGTGGCGAGGCGAGATCTCGGAAACCGAGCCAGCCCGGAGCCAGCCCGGTTGACCGGGCTCATATGAAGAGGCCCTTTTCAAGCCAGTATAACAGATCTTACTGAGTCGCAGTTAAGCTAATGGCTTGCTCTGTTTTACATTAGCTGGAAGTAGTCCTCTTTTATGATGATTTCCTAAATGAGGCGGCTTGATATTGATTTTATATCCCAATGTTCTGGACAACCAGTTAGTTACAGCACCATACGACATTATTCCCGGCGTGTTCAATCAAGAAAATTCGATATCGGAAAGCCGTTTTTCATCGCTTGTCATGTACTTCAGTGCTAAGCTCGTTGGGACACTGAGTCACCTTAGGCCCTGGTCAAACACCCGCTCGTAGGCTGGAGTTGTAGTTAGCGCAAATAACAAGATCATCAGAATCGAGCAAATGAGTTTCAAGAATATATTTTATATAAACTCTGGAGAGGATTCATCAGTTCCCTTGATGCACTATGATCCGAGTCAGTGATCTCGGATCACTGATCCTGATTCGGATCATCCTTAAGGAACCTACCCCTAGTATAAATCTGTTCATTTTCTGATGTTTCGTTGCCCTAAAATAAGTGGAGTCGTTTTGTGTCGATAAAATCGATAGGTTCGCTAAAATCGATAGCATTAATTTAAAAATCGATAATTATCGATTACTCTCAATGTATCCCTTTATCGATTTTTATCGATTCCCGAGACAATTTATTTATTTCTATTGTTATTGATGTTATCGATTAAAATTATTGATTGAACACGTCGGGTAATACTACAGCTAAAATGTTCTAACAAAACAGCCAAGTAATAAGTCTAAGAGCTTATTACAAAATACTTCTTTTCGAGGTTTTCTTGCGCACATTTCCTGGAGCGCTGTTAAATGTTGGAGAAGTAAGGCTTGAGCAAAGCAGTTCAGTATGAAAATAGGCAGGTAATTAAATAACAAACACCATTTCGACCTCGTCAAGATGTCAGTGCCAAAGTTCCAAAATGCCAAGGTTGACGATGACAACTTGAAACTTGGCAATGACATCTTGAAGACGTCGAGAAGTTGTTTGTTTTTTCGCTTCTTTTCATATTGAAGTGCTGTCAAATGCACTGAGCCAGAAATATTGCTCCCATACTATAACACGTTGTGCAACTTCAAGTAAAAGAAACTGGAGTGCGGAGCAAAATGTTTAATCTTAGGAAATTGAAACGCAAGGTGAACGAAGTGTTCTAAAAACCGCAAAATCTCTCGTTCCTGTTTTCCCGGCTAGTATAAAATTAATGACGTTACCGCTTGGCATTTGCCGCGGCTTGTCTCTTCGTTAACCTCACCAACTGATAATGTGGGAAGCCCAAACGTTTTTAACGTAATTCATGAATTAATAAAAGGAATTGGAAATAAGAGCGATTTTTAATCGAGTGCCGAAAAAACCAGAATCAAATGTAAATACCCTGGCCGGTGAAAAAGGTACAGACAATCCAGTTAACAAATCAAACATTAAACTCCAACAGAATACATGAAAACGGCACAAAGCGCGAGACAAAGTGTATGAGCGAGTCGCAGTTGATTTATTGAGCCAATCACAAAACGTCGTAATGCAAAACCAAGATGCCTGACGTGGAATGAGCAATAACCACATTGACTACCAGTTATACGTTTGTGCCTGTCAAAACATGTTCAGTATTCTTTACTTTCAATTTCAACGCCAGCGATTCGGGTTTTGAGCTCGTGGAGACCTGGGGCACCTTCCATTCAACCAAAACTTCCGAAAATTTCGAAACGGAGATAGGATGGTTCGAAAATGTCCTGGAAAGGGTTCCAGAAATTTCGGAAATTGTTGAATTTCCGAAAAGCGAACCATTCAACCAATTAAATGGAAAATCGGAAATTCCTGGTAATAAATTTTCTCTTCCAAAAGTTTCGGAAATGCTATTCCATTAGTCCCTAGAAATTTCCGGAAATTCAAACCAAAAATTTTCGTCGAAAGGAAAGAGATCCAGGTATAGGTTATGAAATGGCGAAGCCTCTTTCCCTCAAGTTTTCCATCTCTACCTGAATATTTGTTTTATTCCACGTAGTGATTGTCACTGGGAAACCTTTTTTAAAGTTCTAAAAATGAAAGTATTTCTTTGATAAAGAACGTGACTGATTTTATTTTACGGCTCGACAACAGTTTGAAACGTATTAATTTTGACTCGACAACACTGGTGCAATAAACTTGCAATGCCTATGAAGGTCTATGAAAAAAGAAATAACTTAAGGCCTCAGCTGAACATTGATCCTAAGGCACCAGTCCACACTACGCCGGAGAAATTTGAAAACGCAGCTTTATTTCTATCGTTAGGCCGAACGTCCACACTCAGAATCCATCACTAAAACGGAGCTTTTCTAAAACGGTCTTCAAACCGGAGGAATTTGGGAACGCCGGCTTTGCGTTTCAGTGCGAGCTTTTCCAAAACGATGACGTAATGATAATCACGTGATTTCCTTGCCCGAGTTTTCCTCAAACACAAATCCATAATGACCTATGACCGTTGCGTTTTCAAATTTCTCCAGCGTAATATGGACGGAAAACATTTGATGCTTTTTCAGAGTGAAAAAGGCCGTTTTCAAATTTCTTTAGCGTAGTGTAAACAGGCCTTTACAAAAGAGACTGGATACTATGGTAGTCAATTTCAACTTCAGACTTAACTGCATTTGAAACAACAACAACAACAACAACAACAACAACAATAACAACAAAACCCAGTTACTTTTGTATGGACAAGAAAAAGTTATGAGTGGCTTTTGCATTATGTTGCACTGCAAATGACCAAACACATCCTTCTCATGCTACAAAAAAAAAAAGAAATAAATAAAAATAAAACAGCATAACATAAAAAAAAATTTAAAAAAATTATATCGAAGAAATTATTAGACCCTCTTATGAAACTTTTACTGATACATTTATTTACAATAAGAAATGCAGCTAAATTTGAAATCATAAATATGTCATCGCTAATGCCTCAAGCAAACGTTGAATGTTATTTACTGGATTTTCAGATAACAGTCCTATCTAGGTTTTCTTTTTTGTAAAAGGATATTAATAAAAAACAACAACCAAGGAGGAATATAGAGGATCAGTGAAAGAGTAGAACCATTAAATGGTTTACTTCAGTCTTCAATTTGAGGCACTGAGGGCCGGAGTCGCCCTCTCAAAAGAAGTTACTCTGTTTTCTAAGGAACATAAGTTGAGTGAATTTAATTCAAGGCAATACGAAACAATTGTGTTGTAACTTGAAATTAAGCTGTTTGGAGCACCGAGGTTATTTGCTAAGAGAAGCACAAACGTTCAATTTCTATTCCAAACTCCTCGCCGCTGTCTCCGATGTCATACGCTGCTATGTCGAGGATGGGAAGGCGATAAGGCTTAGGCGTGTCCACTTCTAAGACAGTGTGATGCCATTTGCCATCCTTTACCTGCAATTAACCAAGCGGAGATGTAATTATTACACATGAAGTTCTTCATAACCTTAAGCTTGATTATTTTGACCGTCCTTATCCTAGACATACCTCTTTTTACCTGGACGAAAATACTATTTTGCACTGAGTTTTTCTTTTTTTTTCCCCATTCATATCAAATGCTCATAATATGACATAACATCATTTCAATATTATAAGCTCACCGAACACCCATCTAGGATGAGCTTGGGTTTAAATTTGTTTGAAGACTTCGCGTGCATTTCAACTCCATTGTCAGCCTTGATTTTAATGGACTTGGATAACCCGTTGTTCTTATCACCCCAGGCCACCGAGTCTTTGCAGTTGTACTTAATTCTCTGCCTGGCTCGGTCACTCAGCAAACGGAGAAATTCTAATTGACTGGGCTCTGCCACATATTCAATCTGCAAGGAAATCACAACTTAATTAGTATCTGGGCAAATGTCAAGCAAACGGATTGATAACCCTGAAACTAGAGCCCCTTAAGCTCGTTTACTAATTACCTCTCGGAGCGTATGAAAGGGACTGAGGAAATTATGTTTTGCCATTTGAACTCGACAAGATTATTATTCACGTTATTGCAGGAAACATTCATCGGTCCGGAAAAGTTTACCGCGAAAATACCAGAAGATTATGACAATAATCAGTATATTTCAAAAATTTTGATTCCACTTAAAAATTGAATAACCAAAATAAATAAATGAATGGGTAAGTCAACTGATATGTATACTAGAAATATGTTGCATATCCATGCATCGAAACAATATTGATAAGCTTAGAAGGCTTTGATTTTATTTGAGCTAGTCTTTCAATGAGTTTTGGGCATGGACACTTTGGTTTCAGTCAGGTAGAGTATGCAATCAACTTCATATGGATATAAAAAATTGCAATAATTATAGAGGAAGCCACATCAGCCTTTTCATGCGGGTTCTCTATCCTGGTCAATTGGAATTTGGAGATGTTGGGTTTTGTGGAGGGAGGAAAACCCGGGTTCTCAGTAAGAGCCCACAACAAACTTAACCCACATATACATTCCACCAATAAACTGTACGTACATTCTTAAGCATGCGCAGATCCTCTCTGAGCCACTTGTATCCATCAGCGCCCGTGAACCATTTCTTATTTCCTGTAGTGTACGCCTAGAGAGAAGAAGCATTTGGGAAGAAGACATACAAGACGAATCAAGAAGACACAAGACACAGTTTCAAATGAGTTATAGCAAAATTAATATGAATATAGTCGTTTCTTCCTCCCCGTCGTCATCTCAATCATGACCGGTAAGGACACTGATGACGATTGGCACTATCCATTTAACCAAAAATTCTGAAACTTTGAAAGAGAGACAGATGGTGCGAAAACTTCCTTGGAAGTTTCCGGAAAATTTCGAATATTGCCGAATATCCAAAATGCGAACCATTCAACCGAAAATTCCTGTAAGACATTTCGGTTACAAGAAATTTTTGAAATTTTGGGTATACTTCGCGAGGTTGTCGGGAAATTCAAACGACAATTTTTCATCGAGTGGAAACGACTGATAACGACGAGTGCAGGTGCATTGAAACTTCACTGAACAGAGGCATTATAATGCTAATTTTAGAACGAGCTGAAGAAATTTTCACAACCCACTTTCCTTCTGTCACGATTTTATCAAGAGACTACTCCCGCCTTAGTGTTGACTTCGCAGGGCGGTAGCCGAAAGAAAAAAAACAAAAAAAAACAGAGATTACCTCGCTGTTGTTTACGGGATACAGACAGGTTGATTTAGTGTGGTATTCGCAGCGGACTTTTATGGCATCGTTAGGTAAACCATCGTTGGGATCGATCCAGTAAGAGCCTTTAAAAAGAACAAAAAGTATAATAGTATCAAATGGTATACACAGCCACCGGTAAGAAGGTGGATGATGAACAAATCTAAGATAAATTGTGAAGTAAAAACAGCATTTCGTTGTTATGATTCATGGTACTTGGTTAAGTTGTTTCATATATGTATACCCTGCTGTAACATCAGCGTTTTGAACAAAAATATTTCATATAACTAATAGGCTATAATTATCATACCACTTGGAAGGTCAGGATAAGACATGTACAAGTCTTTACAGGTCCTTGCGGGGAATTTATCTGTGCCATTTGGCTTTTTCAACATTTCAAGTTTTTCCTTCACTAGAGTGACAAAATTTGATAGCTGAAATGGAAAAACAGGGATCAGAATTACGACAATTGAAAGAAACAAAAACAAACAATAACAAAAAAAGTGAAACTGTAAAACTAAAACTTACAGGATCAACGTCCTCCTCTTCAACCTTTAATTTTTAAAGGATAAAAAAAATATATTTACTCCGTTAAATTTTATTTGACATAAATTATAAGAGATTGTAGTCAGATGTAAATGAGAAAGATGATATGATTCTGTGAGACGCTCTATTGTGGAGTTAAGGACATACATTACAGCTTCTGTTGGTTGGCATAGCGCTCGGTGGTTGGTTTTTAAGTTCTGCTTCACTTGCTGAACTTGCCAGCTGTCGACGATAACTTTTGATAGTGATACATTTTTTTAGACCTTTTGACGTTAACAGCTTTAGAACGACGTGGCTAGTTTCCGTTAAAGGGAGACGCGCTTAGCCAAGTAATCGTTGGAAAGAGCACTAAATCTAACCGCTTCGGAGCTTTGCAATAACGGGTAAATAATTTATATTGCCCGTTGAGGTAGGTTACAATTAAAACCGCCCTTTAATTTTGCTGCAATTTGTAAATTTTCGAATACAAGTACTGCAAGTCTTTAGCGTAAAGAGACCTTCGAAAACAGAGAAATATAACAATCTACTGTTGCAAACTACACAATTGAAGTTCAATGACCTTTGCTGTCTGTTGGCTTCTGTAAAGGTTTACTGTCCCTGCTTTCTCGGCCGTAACTGGTGGGTCACGTGATGCCTCAGTAAGTTGTCCGAAACCAGTGTACCCTGAAGAAGTCTAAGAAAAACGTCGTCATTGCAGTTTAGGTAGATCCGCAGTAAATACCCAACACAAAACTACAACAACAACAACAACAACAGCAACAGCAACAATAACAACAAAACAATTGAAGATACTAGCTGGTCGCTTACCACTAAATCTCCGATGGAAACCTGCAAAGGAGACAAAACCAGACGACATTAAGCAGGCAGCACATATATAACACGATATCCATTCCGTGGATGGCAATCAGCAGATACAACATAACTGCATGTTTCAACCGAAGGATAGCTGTAGAACTTCTGATATAACTCCATTTGGGAGAGAACGCTAAACCATCAACTAATCGATCTAAGCAATGAAAAATTTGCTGCACTTTTGCACTTTACGTACCTAAATGAAAGTGAGTCCATGATAACTTAGAGTTTTGTCAAACTCAACAAACAGAGGGACAATTTTACGTGTTTTATTTTTTGAACTTAACAGTGTGAACGAAGCGTACTTTTAACTGCTTTACATAAGTAGGCCATGTTACTTGGTAGTTACAGGTATAGATATAGGGCAATCAAGGATTTACACTACTCGTGATATTTGAAAATTCTCAAATATCACGAGTGGTGTAAATCCTAAATTGCTCGAGTTTTTACACGATTACTCATTTATTACATGACTGAGGAAATTACGGACGCGCGCGCATAATATCCACTGCAGTACAAATTAAAAATTCACGATAAATAGACCTGCTCTCAGCCAATCACATTGAAGCGCTTTTTTGAGTCATAAAATGGAAACCACGATGGACTCGTGAATTCGACAAACGAATACGTACTCACCGGTTGACCTGGAGGTCCAGGAATTCCAGGATCCCCCTGTGAAAGGTGAAAGTCAAGATATTTCAGCACGGAACAAAGTCAATATCTACCTTGCCACCATTACATACCCGATATAAAAATGGGCCGAATCCTCAGTTTCAAAAACAAAAGGTTTTTTAAAACAAAGATTTTCATTCAAAATAAACCAAACGTATCAACCTAACCTTGGCCGCTGAGCCAATTTACCAAGTTTACCGAGTTTGTTTACCAAGTCGGTTGCCTCTTCATTGTCTCTTTACCTGACAAATGGTGATCTAAAATTAATTTGATGGTAACTAACGATGACCCTACCCGTAAACCTTCGTCTCCCTAGAATAAAGAAGAAACGCGAATATTAGATTGTTTCGCCAACGTCATTAATTATACATGTACATGCTAATAGTAAAGGAATCATATTAAGGGGCCGATTTCGAGAGATTTTAAACTCCAATTTGGCTCTGGAACTCACATCATCCCTAAACCTCGATGTTATTCCTTTTGTTTCGTTAACTTGAACCTCGAATCAGAAAGTATTAAAGGCAATGTAGTTTGTGGACAAAATTAATCAACAAGACGAAAAGGCCGTTCGTGTCTTGAAAACTGAATAGTGCACACAAAATGAGTGTTAAATGAATTATGTTTTTTGGGGGGTGGATAGATAATGCGTGAATGGTTCTTAACCATTTACATTAATAAAGTCCTGAACTGCATGAATGAGTCAACTTTTAGGGCTCCACTGGGAAATACCTGTCTTCCACGGTCACCCTAAGGAAAAAACAAAAAACAAAGATACCATGAGTTATTAGTGCAAAATCTGGGTACCGTCTGTATGCGCTCGTTGAAGATAATTAATGAACTTTATATCAAGTGGAATGGCCTAGCTTTAGTAAGAAAATGGGCACAAAACTCGGGGGTGGGGGGGGTGGGGGGTTGTCGTGGCAAGTATTAGCATGATACGCCACCTCAAAAAGAGTACTGACAATCGAATAGGTTTAAACGTTTGATCTAAAAAAATCTACTACTATTTACCTTCGTTCCTAATTGACCAGGTGGACCCATTGCACCCTGTAAAACAAAAAAAAAAGTTTATCTAAAACGTTGGATTTTCCTCCGCTAATTAATTAACGTAATTCCGTGTTCCAATTGTGTATCACACTTGATGGGGTATAGATTATTAGATTAAGTACATGGAGGAGGAGAGAATCCGGATAAAATTTATGAATGTAATGCGACCAAAACAAACAATTAAAAGAGTTTGCTTCAAACTGGTAAGCGTCACATTCTTATTCTAAATTGAAATAGTAAATAGGAGGTAAAAGACTTTTTAATTGACATGCCCGTAGCTCTAGTTAATTGGTTCGAAGATGGAAATAATAATACGTGAGCAAAACAATTCAGTTGTATTGTCTGCTATTTTCTATCACAATAAATTACCGCCGACTATGTAAATCAAACCATATTCATTCCTTATCATTAACGTTATCGTTGTACCACTTCGCCTTGTTCTCCGTCGTTTCCAGCAAGTCCCCTCTCACCGTCAGATCCCTGAAGGAATAGAGAGGAAATTACCGCCGGAAACGATCAATGCCATGACTCATTACATACTAACGTGCCATACAATGAATTTGATAACGATGATGATGATGATGATGACGACGATGACAGAGACAATGATGCTGATGACCCCACCGATGGCGGTGGTGATCGGCATATTAAGGAAATTCATGATTTAGGTAAACAAACAGTAAAATCGTTGTGTTCATGTTAGTAGATTACGTTCAAAAATTAATGTAAGGTGCCAATAGTCAGTGGCTGATATTTCAATCTTTATATCACTACCTGTGCGCCTTCCTCTCCATCATCGCCTCGAGGACCAAATTCTCCTTGCTGGCCCTGGTAAAGATCCACAGGAAAAAGCGAGGTCATATTTAGATGCCGTAAATCCTCGAATTAGCGCCCCCACCTCCCTCGAATAAGCACCCCCTTCGAATAATCGTCCTTCCTATCGCTCAAAATTTAAAATAAGCGCCCCCCCCCTCGAATAAGCACCCCCTCCCCTTCCCCTATTTTATGGACGAGTACTGAGACAACGAAGGATGTATAGTTTTCGTCATGTAGCATTAGGTTTGCATTATTTCAGTTTGTGAACACGTTAAGTGAACACGTTGAACACGTCAGGGTACTAACGGTGCCGCGATTTAAACTTTAGGATCAGCTTTTTATGTCGATAAACAGCTTATGTTGTTGTTTAAGCGCAGATGGTGTATTAAAAAAGTGATCATGTCAGGCCACGATTTGGGAAAAATAAAATAAAAGCCCCCCACCCCCTCGATTAAGCGCACCCCTCGAATAAGCGCCCCCCATCTTTTCCTAAATTTGAAATAAGCGCCCCGGGCGCTAATTCGAGCATTTACGGTAAATAAACTAAACAAAAAAAAAGACGCAAATTTATCAACGATATGTGTATTTATCATGATTTATTGGATCACATATGTTAAAACTATAATTCTGTAGCCGTCTTAATTACCAAAATGAAGACTATTGCACCGTTCTTAACAATTATTACCGTCTTTTGCTAAGTCAAAATAATGTGCTACATGCTGGCGAGTATAGCTAACGAATGAAAGAAAAAGTATATTCTGCCACTTTGCACTGAAAAAAAAAAAAAATAAAAAAAAACACAAACAAGAACAAAAGAAGAAGAGGAAATATGTGGCAAATTTGGGCAAACAAGTACTACGGTGTAAAGGCACATTTGTTGAATAACATAGTCTCACATGTGTGATGCAAATCTGTGAAGTGTTAATATTTTGCCACTTGTTTCCTCAAATGTTAGATGTGTAAAATTACGCGGCGTTCAGTGCAACAAGTTTATCTTACGTTACCTTAGGTCCAGGACTTCCCGGCGGGCCTGGATCACCAACCACTCCCCTCTCTCCCTAAAAATTGTAACAGTTCGTTAACATCGTCAACATCGCTGATTCGTAACTGGACAATTATACGGCTGTATGTGAATTGAAAGTGGCATGCATACAGTAAAAAGAACTTAGCTCCTGCTGTTGGAATACCTTCAGCACCAACAGTGCTATTTTACATGTTGGAGGATAAAGCTTGTGATGTTGACAAAAACGGCATACAAGAATATCGGGGGAAATAAAAATATTGTCTTTGGGCGCTTTCAATTCGTCCAAATGTCCACTGGCGGAACAGCATTTTTCGCAATTTCCAGAAAAGAGGACAACCTCGCTAGTGATACCCAAATTTCCGAAAATTTCAACCGGGAATTTCTGTTTTCCATTTGATTTTCCTTCCTGGATTTCTGGAATTCTCGGTTGAATGGCGTGCATTTCGGAAGTTTAACAATTTTCGGATTTTAGGGAGACTTTCTAAGGAAACTTCGGTACCAATTGTCCCTGTTTCCAAAGTTCCTGGATTTTTGGTTGAATAGAAAGCGCCCTATAAGACAACATGCGGTTGTATTTATTTTTGGACACATTTGTAGATAATATTTGGCAGAAAAAAAGTAAAATGATTATTACCTTCTGTCCTTCCAATCCATTAGCACCCTTTATTCCAAATCCTCCAGTATCGCCCTGAAAATTGATCAGGAAATTTGTAAGTTCTGTTTTATTACATAATTTTCTGGCGATTTCAATAAATTTGTAACTAATGTATATAAGGTTATTTGTTATGCACTCTGTTACTATATAATGTAACTGCAGCTATTTAATATATGGCGCTCACAGTCTCTCCTGACGATCCCACAGTTCCTTTAGGTCCATCCACACCAGGCCCTCCCTGGAATAATTAAAAAATAAAATAAAAATAAATAAATAAATAAATAAATAAATAAATAAATAAACAAATAACTCGACGACCAGAAGGAGAAGAATTTTAAAATTATTTAAATTTAGTTATATTTAATTCAGTTAATATTTAATTCAGTTATATTTTAATTCAGTTGTTAAAATAAATGAAATGAGGTAAACATCGCAATGTTTTGTTATCGGGAATTCTAAATTCGACACAAGTAACGCAAAATACGTTGTGACGTTACCTTTTTTCTGCATATCGAAACACACGAAAGTAAGTGTCTTAATATATCTTTTACCTTCGTTAATAAATTCCATTGGAAAAGAGGTCTTTGGGTATATTCTTGAATTATGTTTACTCAACAAAATGTAAGTTAATTAAGGCTTCATCGCAATTGCTACATTCATAAAATAGCCAACAGCTTGTGCCATAACACTTACGTCATCACCGCTTATTCCATCATTACCCTGCTCGCCTTTCGGCCCAGCAGAACCTTGGGGTCCCTGTGATCCTTGCGGGCCTTGTAATCCCATGTTGCCTTGGTCTCCCTGTGGTTATGAATAGAAATGGACAATGACATAAAGGCCGAGTAACAAGAGCAACGTTCTCTTTCAACTTACCGCGCGCGCACCATATGTGCATCGCAAGTTGAAAACCGTTGTTATGCGTATTACCATCTGTTGCAAGTTACACAGCTACTTTTTACTCAAAGTAGAACTCTTGTCTATTTCAAACAACTTGTTGCTGCAACATGCAACACTGGAGTCAATATGCGCAGTTACGCTTCTCAACTTGCGATGCAACAATGGTGCGGGACAATTTTAAAGAATATGTTGCCTGTATTACTTCGCATAATGCCCGGCGACGAACTGAAAAAAAAAAAAAAAAGTGACGAGCGGCCGGGAGGTCCGTGTCTTGAGTTCGGTCAAAGGATATATTTATAAATATTTATGTTTTCTAACATATATACCTTGGATCCTTGAGCACCAGCTGTTCCTCGCTCTCCAACTTCACCCGCTTCACCCTAATGAAAAAATGAATGAATCACTCACTCACTCACTCAATCAATCAATCAATCAATCAATCAATCAATCAATCAATCAATCAATCAATCAATCAATCAATCAGTCAGTCAGTCAGTCAGTCAATCAATCAATCAATCAATCAGGATGTTATAAATATATAAAAGAGAAGGAAATCCTTTAACCCAAACCTACCACTCCTCCAGGTTGTCCCGGTTCGCCCCGCGAGCCCATCGCTCCAACGTTTCCCTTAGAGAGAAAGCGAAAAAAAAAAATGATAATAATGATTCTAAGTAAACAACGATTAAATAACGCAAACGCAGAGAAAACAATTTCCCACCTAGGGAAAAGTAGCAACGGAATAAAACGGTGATGATCATATTTGGAACAAGTTAAATTATTGAATAGAGAAAAACAGCGTCAAGATCAATGACTTACCTCACTTCCAGGTTCTCCGTCTTTTCCGTCATTACCGTAGTCTCCGGCTTCGCCCTGAGCAAACATTAACGAAACAAAAAAGCGCGGCTTTTACAGACAACAAAATCTTCGTAGAAGGTTTACTAATCTAAAATTAAGATTTTACAGCGTTTGGTCTGCGTGTAAAATATCTGTGAGTAGTGCTCAAAATAAGGTTTAAAATATTTGTAAATTTAAATCCCCAAGCTCGATATCATCAAACCTCTCTAAATTAATCTGAACAGTTCTGCACCAAGAACTCTTTAAATTATATTGACTACCAAAGCAGTAGATTAGAAACGCAATTCAGACCTTCGCTCCAGCATTCCCAAGAGCTCCCGGTAATCCAGTCAGACCAACGCTTCCCTGTTTGTGACAACAAAACAAACAAACATATAAACAAACAAACAAAGGAAAACAAAAAACAAAGTAACTAACAGATCAATAATAGTAATAATATTCTTTGAGCAGGGTGTGGTCATCACAGTCGTGGTTTTCAGAACGGCCCTTTTTTGCTTTTTATTGAGGTCAATGAGATCATTCCATCTAAGACTAACGTATAAGCAAACCGCCATGAATGAATCGTCTCACCCGCATCCCAGCAGCCCCTGCAGGTCCGGCTGGCCCTGTGAGTCCAGCTATACCCTGAATAAAGAAGGGAAGGACGTATTATTATTCGTTTTAATTTTCTTTTCAACTTGTAAAATTCCTCATAGATTTTGAAGGGTTGTACTCACTGCAATTCCACCAGATCCCAGTTCCCCTGGAGATCCAGGTTGACCTGGCCGACCCTAACGTTGAAAATAAAAACAACTATTCTTAATGAATGAATACATGAACGCATACGTGCATGCATGAACAAACGAAAATAGATACAGTGCAGTTTTGCTTACGTGAGAGAGACGACATTATTTTACGGTAATGTCGTCTCACTTTTAGTTACTTTTGCCGCGCCTGATTGCTTGAAAACTTGCCATGACAACACAATACTGAAATAGGTCAAATTTTAGGACTTAAAGCCATGAATCGCCGCTAATCTCTAACTTGTTGCCATTTGCACAGTGTAGATAACTTTTACTGCACACTACGTACATCATCTCTACGAGTTTATATTTACTCAGTATAATAGTGAGTTTTATGTAGGAGACGAAGGCAGGTAACCGTGTTTAATCATTCGAAGTCGTCGGTTTGCAGTCACTGCGCGACAATACGAAAATATTTTTTATCCCAACTAGCCGCCAATATAATGCTTTAATGCATTTAGTTTATATTAATCAAGTAACTATATCAAGGGAAGGACTGGGTTCGAACTTTCAGGGCTGTTCTGAGGAAGACACTGCTGTCACTATAACTCTCAGAGTGTCATGCGTAAGACATTAAAGCAAAATGTGACATCAAAGCGAAATGTGGTAACTTTTAAAGAAACACGTAGCAACGTGTTTAACGATTATGTTATAATTTGAGTTACTTGTCAAATTTTCCGTCTGAAAATCAAGTGGTCTCCAATGGCAAATAGTTTGCAGAAACTGTAATGAGCAAACATTGTGTTCGGGAGGGCGGGGGGGGGGGGGGGGGTGTTACAGAGCTCTTAGTCGTCTCATGTTCCAAGGTAAGACTCTGAAAATCATAACTGAAAGATATAGGCCAAAGAAAGAAACAACTTGAACAAGAAAAGTGTAAATACCATAGCTCCAGTGGCTCCTCTATCTCCAGGATCTCCAAAGTCACCAGCTTCACCCTAGCGTATAAGCAACCACAGATGAAATTGTGCTTTGGTTGACCAAAGACACAACATCTTTCAATAGGCTAGCGCGCGATTTGTCTAAACGCGTCGGGTGGCTGAGTATGCCCCAGCGAAAACTGGGGAATATCTGAGTGATATTCTCTAATTTCAAAACTGCGCGTGTAGCGAGAAATATTTGAAGGATAATAAACACAATAGACTCCATTTGCAAGAATATTTGTCCTTGGATAATAGCTGTTCCTCAGAGCTTCTCGGAACAGATGATGTCCGCGGACAAATATCGATTAATTAGTGACCACCAAGCTTTTTTTGGGATTCTTCAAGTGTAAATTCGATCCTTTGCTAAAGTCAAAAACAATTCTAATACCTTTCTGCCTGGACGACCATCTCTACCAGCGACTCCTTCGCTTCCCGCTGGCCCCTATGTAACAACAACAAAGCCGATTATTAAAAATATACAAAAACGTTTCGTTATTAAATATAAATTGCAGCCGGAATAACATTATGAGCTGATTTCCCCAGTAGGTATAAAACAATAGTGAAAATTTCGCTGGGAATATGCATATCTCTTGCCTAAAAGAGCAACGCAAAAAAAGGCAGTTTTAAGTTTTGTCGAAATTGAGAAATAATTAAAAATTATTGGGCGAGGTTGAGCAAAATATCGCGACTTGTCAGTGGCGAGCAGATCAATTATTTGCAGAACCAGAAGGATGAGGCAAATAACTGATCTGCGAGACACTGACAAATCATGATATTTTGCGGTAACCGAGTTCATTTGATCACCAAATTTGTTTTCATATTTAAATCACTCTCGGACAGCTCAGGGAAGCAATTTGCCAATTTTCACCCAAGAGCGTGGTTACAATTACACATGAGCAGAACATTAGTTGCAGAAAAACACGTTTAGATGGTAATACGCATGAGCAGACCATTATCGGTGGATAGGTATTTGCAAGTCACGTGGTGGGCTCTCGATCAATGAAGAGAAGGAAACAAATGCATCGAATGAAAAGGTTTTTTTAATTCTTACCGATGGTCCTGGAAGTCCCGAATTTCCCATCGATCCTCGTTGACCAGCCTCACCCTGTATAAGACACAAGCAGAATAACAAAACAATGTCTCGAAATAAAGTGCCACCAGTCTGTAATCAGAGGTAAAATTGTGTTAAATAACCATTACTTCTTCTCCTGAATCGCCTCGATATCCCTTGAGTCCTACACTGCCTATGGAACCCTGAAAAGGGAAAAGACATTTCACATTTATAGTTTATAGACAATTCATAATGCCAGGTATTTCCTCGTATAGTTTGACCCCGCTAATTCGAACTCGGTTAGTTCGACTTCCCCATTATTTCGAACCCCAAACCATTTCCCTTTGGATTAGCCCTTCATTACAATCGGCTATTTCAAACTATTTTTCGTTTCCCCTGAGAGTTTGAAATAGCGGGGTTTAACAGTATTACGCGGGATGTCCCTCGTGTGTGCGTTGTACAAACGCTACAGTAGGTCGCATCAACGCCCCTGAAGTTACTTTTTTGTGGTGTTCTCGTCTCTTTAAAACTGGCGCAGTGCGGCGCGCAGTGCAAAAAACACAAGACCCTGACCCATTCCCTTCTACACGTTTTGATCGCCATGAGTTTAACACTCCTTTTTGTAGGTGATGCAAAAAAGTCCTTTCAAAAA
This sequence comes from Orbicella faveolata, assembly GCF_042242905.1. Classification (NCBI taxonomy): domain Eukaryota; kingdom Metazoa; phylum Cnidaria; class Anthozoa; order Scleractinia; family Merulinidae; genus Orbicella; species Orbicella faveolata. Next base: position 3,287,179 of record NW_028301540.1, read on the forward strand.
CCAGCAACAAAGGGGAAGGGTGTCTAAACGGTTACTTTAATTCCCTGTAATGTTTTTCTAACGCAGGACCCTAGGAATAATTTCTGACTTGTTCTCGACCCGGTTTTGTACAAAAGCCAAGACAATAAGCACGCCCTCGTTGGCCATTATAAGCCGTTAAAGTCTGGCCCAGTTTAAAACCCGGAAACCTCATGAAACCATTGGAAAATCAAAAGTTTTTCTCTTATAAACTGCCAAGAACGCGCGATTGATGAAGCTTATCACTGAGGCGAGACATGTCTTCTGTTGCTAAGATACATGTAAATTCTGGCGAGCGTGCTGATAACTTTACCTCAGCTCCAGTAGAACCTGGTCCGCCGCCCGGTCCTGACTCTCCAGTTGCACCCTGATAAAATGAAAACGTTATTAAACCGTTCAAGATCTTAGTTTTTTTTTTTTTTTAAAAAAGAAAAGAAATCCAATTCACGGGAGAAGAATTCCTCTAGAACATATTTATTTAACAAATAAGCCCAAACACGACGGGCATTTGAGTGTATCACAGTGTAAAACACGGCTTAGGCTTTTTCATTTGCTTTATGATATAGAGGTAATGTGGCGAAAAACAATAAAACACGCTTTTTATTTGTTTTATACTCTGATAAAACATGGGTTTTTCACTAATCAGAGCGCGCGCGGGGTCCTATCTATAATATAACAAGGAATAAAGAACTTGTTAGGTAGATGAAGCTATATATACACGTTTTTGAAGACACAAATCTGTAAGCCTAACATGTGGATTGATATGTACATGTCTATAGTAAACAAAAAAGAAGACATTAGTACAAACGAACATGTAGACGTAAAGAAAATAACGTATGGCATTGTGAGCCAGGTTAAATTCAAGAGGCAAAATAGACGAGCTTACAAGGTTTTAAAGGAGCTACGTCACGGTTCGCGCATCTTGAAAAGTTTTGCTTAACTTTTTCAAGTTCGTCGTTTGTAATCCGTGTGTAATTTCTACATCCTTAACCATCCTTATTCCTTTACGGTTTAATATTATCTCTTTAATGTTTTTCTATCTCAGTAAACTATTATTTTCAGGTTTCCTTCAATTTAAAGGTAATTTTGCACGCTCCCAAAATAACTAAGTAATAAGCAATAAATATATCTTATTAGATGCTCTGGTGTGTAGTATCGCTGTATATTTTTACGAGTTGTGCCGTATTTTGACGAGCCCGTAGGGCGAGTCAAAATACAAACAACGAGTAAAAATATAAAGCGATACTACACACCAAATCATCTAATAAGAGATTCATTATCCAGCTGCTGTAGTCAAAGAATTTATCAACGAAAGAGGGACAGTGTGACAGTTTTGCGTGCGTGCGCCAGGTTTACTACTGTACAAATAACTGTACAATATTGCTGTATATTTGTACTGTTATGTGCACGGTATTTGCTGCAGTTGGATAACAAGTAAAGCAAGCAATATGTCTACTATGAAAATAACTACTGTGACCGAATGGCCATGAGTGTCCTGCGGTGCACGATGAGGGATGATGAATGCCACTAAGCTCCTTTAAAGTGACCAGCAATCACGAAAATCATCTACAGTAATGGATTGCAATTTCACTCACCTTCACTCCACTAGGTCCAACAGCACCCGGCTGGCCTATTGGACCAGGCGGTCCCTAGAATGTGAATAATATCAACAGCTCTTTTACTTACAATTTAATATATTCTACCTGGCAGGGTTTTGAAGATTCGAAGGCCAGTCAGTTAGCCCGCCTCCAGATATGGCCCGCACAACTTTTGGAGATGTGCAACTTTAAAAATGCTTTCTCCTTCGCTTTCTGGTGATTCGATGTATATCTCGACAGCACCTGAATGGTGACATTTCTAAATTCCAAATAACACAGAATGGGCCAATTTACACCCATTGGTTAGCTGACGCACTTGCCTTAAATGGCACACAGAGTATTCAAGTTCGCATGATGAGCTTTACTGTTATCAAACGGGACCTGCTGGGTCAACAGCTGGGAGATTGACAATGCTAAGATGAATTAAAAATTACGATCTTTTAAATCTGCGAATTTGACAGTGCTAAGAAATTTGTTTTAAAAATATGGGTGGGGTGATATAATTGTAGGCCTGGTTCTGTGGGTCAAAAGGAACCAAAATGCTAGTTGTAGCTACGCCCCTGATATGGTGAGCCAAACTTACTGCGCCACCCAAGTAGCCTGCTTGTCCGCTTAGTCCTGGATCACCTCGAGGACCCTGGCGTATGAAACCAGAAAACGTTAGTGACTTTCACGTTCACGTTTACCTATCCTCTTCATCTCAAGTGGCACATAAGGCCTCTACACTTTGCCACCAACCAGCTCTTGTCTCCCTTGTCAGCCTCCGCAATGAACAAGTCGTTCTAGCTGGGTACTCCATGCAGCTGGAGCGAGATGGACATGGCATCGATGCAAGAGTAACAAAATCTAGCCTGTGAAATCATCTTGTCCTTTAAAAGCATATAGTAAGGAAATTGGAAATGGAAATGGAATGGAAATGGGAATTCTGAGTAATAGCCCCCTAATTAGCAGCTAAAGTGCAGCTATGCTTCTCTAAGACATCTTAGATAGGTTCGTTATGTCGGGATTGTATGTCTAAACTAAACATCTTTATGATTAACTTTTTGAATTAACACATCTTACCGGGTCGCCATTGGCACCGGACTGTCCACCTATTCCTCTGTCTCCGGAACTGCCCTTTAATAAAATTACAAAAGGAGATTAAAAAAAGTTTTAAAGGGAAAGCGAGGCATCCCAAATAATTCAAGGAACATTTTTCTTTTAAATTGACTTTGAGGCTGATGGAATTTAATTTGAGGAATGGTTGGGGTAGAGCCGAGACGGAAATAGCATGCATTGCAATCTGCTACCTCTGTTCGATTGTGTCTGCGTTTGATTAGGTCAGATTACAATTCATTCCAGGGATCGGAAACTGTCGACTGCACTTCGATTTTACGTGATCCGTAACGCCTGCTTTAAGACTATATATGAATGATAAATGAGAATAAGGTTTATATCATCAAAATTCATTTTCAAGTCAATTTTGAGCTGTATTCATTTCCACTGTGGTAAACACTTGCCTTTATTCCCATTTCTCCTGGCATTCCCTGTTCTCCTGGATCACCATTGGCACCCTAAAGAAAACGTAATTCCAAACTTAGCACTGAAGAGGGGCAAGGCCCGAAACGTCTGCTAATAACTTGATTCTTTGGCACAATTTTTATTTTCAATGTATAACTTTCGTTCTATCCACGTGAACTACATACTGTGTTCGTTACTGATTTCCATGTCTTTTTCAAATCCTGTAGTGCGCTCGCCTCCAGATCGAGCGATCAGGGTTCGAGCCCTGGTCGGGAACATTGTGTTGCGCTTTTCGGTAAGAAGGTGTATAAATGAGTACCGGCGAAATTAATGCTGGGGGGTAACCCTGCGATAGACTAGTATCCCATCCAGGGGAGAGTAGAAATACGCCTACTGTGGCGTGCAGAAACCGGAGATGCGCGCCGGCTTGATCGGCCACTGGCTCGCCTTCAGACTTTACCTTTACATTTTCCAAATCAGGGAATAAAGGCTTCCTTTCAATCATTTTAATATGTGACAGAGGATGATCGTTAACCGTTGAATTTAAAACCATAAATATGGCAGAAATGATTTGACTACAATCATGTCTGACTACTGAATGGTCTATCAAGCTTACGATAATGCTCTGCGCATCCTGAACCTCATACTTACCCCGCTGCCATCACCGCCAGTGCGACCGCGGCGACCAACTGGCCCTTGATCTCCCTGGAACATGATAACAGAAAAAAGGGATATTTTGAAGCAACATACTTCTCTCAAACAAAGTTATCTTCTGCGACAAAAAACAACATATACTATAGCTTCACAGAAAACCACGTGGAATATGAGTGATACACAAACATAGGACGGGATAAGGTTAATAAACAGTAAATCATTTTCACGTAAATCAAACGTTGCTTTTGTCTTCTTACGTCTTCTCCTTTCGTTCCGGGTGGTCCTGTTGCTCCCATTGGTCCAGCAGATCCCTTTCATAAAAAAATAAAAATAAGAAAAAAACGGAGACAGAGACAGAGAAGAGAAGGAAAGAAGACGGAAGGAAGGATAGAAAAAAGACAAGGAAAACAAAAGTAAAAGTGAGAGGTAGAAAGAAAGAGAGAAAGCAAGACAAAATAAGAAAGAAAAAAGAAAGAGAGTGAAAATAAAGAAACAGAGAAAAACGAAAGAGAGAAAGGAAAACAGAAACAGACGAAGAGAAAAAGAAAGAGAGACAAAACAAGCAAGTTGGTAGTTGGCTAATAAAGATTATGTAAATTCATTTCTGATAGTTTTCGTACTGTCTGTCCTTGATTTCCGACACTTCCTGCATCGCCCACAGGTCCTTGAGATCCCTGAAAGGCGAATGAAACAATAATAATAAAAAATAATAGTGATAATGGTAATAAAAACAAAAACAATAACAATAACAGTAACCGCAACCGCAACCGCAACCGCGACCGCAACCGTAACAGTAACAGTAACAGTAACAGTAACAGTAACAGTAACCGTAATAGTAATAGTAATAGTAATCATCATCATCGTCATCATCATCATCATCATCATCATCATCCAAGGACATAAAACATCCAATGTTTTGTAACAACTAAAGCTATATTTTTTGAGGTCATTGTTTAGAGTAGCCATTGTGTGTGCTGTGGCAAACTAGTCATAAAATATCGTGGTCCATTCCCGCAGGTTCTTTTCATTTGTAGGACTGGATTGACTTATCTTACTGCACTTTTAAGGTTAGTTTGCAATAATTGGTACTCACTGGAGGACCAGGTTTTCCTTCGTCTCCTCGTTCACCAATTCGTCCATCTACCCCCTACAGGAAAAATAGCAAGGTCGACAATAACATCATTTTTATTTTCATTTTTTTTTTTTTCTGAAATTGAAATGTGCTCTGGACTCACTTGATCTCCAGAAAGTCCTTGTAATCCGGGAGTTCCAGGATTTCCCTAAAGAGAAAAAAATATCATTCGAATAAAATCCACTTTGATCACGCTTCAACTCGCACCCGAAATCACCGTCTTCCTTTCAACCCCTCCGTCGCATACAGCTTTTTAATACAAGGGGTTACATAAAAAGAAAAATTCTGCCCGGATAGGTAAGCAAAGCAAAGCCAGTTCAGTAACAGCAACATTACACTGTTCAACGACGGCTTGGCACTTCCTCGCGTGAGATAAACTACTTTATCGCCTCTTCCAAGCGTCCAGTTAGTTGGGGGTCAGCGCGAAAAAACGGAGGAGCGAAATAAAGAAGAGAGAGAGGCTTGGTGGGCTTCTCCCTTATTATGTTGTGCGCCATTTTTCGCGCTGCCCCCAACTAACTGAACACCTGGAAGGGGTTAGTTCGTTTACAACTTTAATATCGAAGTAAACTGATCAATAGAAATAGATATAGTTATTATCGTACCCTTTGTCCAGGTGAGCCGTTTGTACCAGCATTTCCCTTTGGACCCTAGAAATTTAGAGAAAACACAGTCGTTAGGTTTGTATCTAAATGTGTGAACAATATATTCTTGCTAGCATTAATAGCTTTGTGCACATTGGCCCTGAGGATGTCATGCGTACTCAGTCGATTCTATTACAATTACAACCCCGTTGACATGGTCACCAACAGGCCATGAAAATTTAGCCGTATTTACAGGGTGGCTGTATTAACGGGGTAGAGTCTAATTTTAAGAATTCACTGTGAAGGATGAGGATATGACTGTTGGTTTCTTATAAAAAAATGTGTGGGCGTTTCGCTCGAACACGAAAAGCGGTCGTAATAAAGAGGTGACGGTATTAACAAGGTAACCGTAAGGCGGGGTTCTACTGTAAAAGGAAAACAAGTAGAAAACGACATTTCTGTAAATTCAATGTGTGCAGTTATACCGTAGACGCTCTAAAACGAGAAATTCAAGATATCGATGAATAAGATTTAATTTAATGTTTGTTTACACGCTTGAATATTATGAAGCAACTATGAACGACAAATGTAAAGTCGTTCGCGACTTCTTCTGATTAGTTTCTGATTAGTTTCTGGACAGGTAGAAAACATGTACCGTGTTTCTATCGAGTGTAAATCTACTGGCGTTCTATCACGAATGCCGTTCTCTGATTGGCTACGCTATCTATTCTGTGATAGATAGTGAGTAGCGTAGCAATGTACCCTTGTTAACAAAATGACGGCCACAGGTATTGAAATTGAACTAACCTGTCCTCCAGAAAAGCCGGCTGATCCCTCATTTCCTGGGGATCCCTTTTCTCCCTAAAGATGTCAAAGGGGAAGGGCAGACTAAAAATCAATAAATCAGTGTCTAAACAGTAAATGATTTGCACTCACTCGCCCCCCCTAAAAAAAGCAACAGCAACAAAACAAAACAAAACAAAACAAAACAAAACCAGGAAAAAACAATGAAACTGGCAATAAAATTGATTTGCACTCACTCGCCCCCCTAAAAAAGCAACAACAACAAAACAGAACAAAACAAAACAAAACCAGGAAAAAACAATGAAACTGGCAATAAAATTGCTAGCTGCACTGATCATTGTGTCCTCGACGGAATAATATGAAAAGGCACAGCCCGAAGAACTAAAGATAAACATTGCATGGTAATAGTCGCATTCATGAACATTGAAATCGTCACGGTGATGTAAACATATACTATATTAAATGTCTTCTTTCAACCAAAGCAGAACGTTGCTGCCAGAAAATATTAGTGTTTTAAAAAGAGAAGTTTCAAAAGTGAAAAAAAAAAAAAAGAAGAATTTTAACAGATGTTTGTTAAATCGTAAATACCAGGCTTGAACAGTGAAGTTAATAACAGTTCTTTAACTCGTCGATCTGTCCTACAATTAGACATGATTAGGCTGGAGGCTAACTCGAAAACCTAACGGTTCATTAGGTCTCTAGTCTCATTAAAACAAGATCACCGACAACGGATACCTTGTATGAAATATACTATACATATCAAATAAACCAAATGCAACAATATTTGTATTTGCATATATTGAGAAAAATAACGACATTGTTGTTATTTGTTGTTATTCGTTTTAAAAAATGAAACGGATGAAATGTGTCTTTTGTTACGAATGGCATAGGAGCTAACCTGGTCACCCTCGCCTCCTTCTGATCCACTTGAACCTTCGGGGCCTAAAACACCCTAATGATGAAAACATGCAACATATTATGAGTGAAACACGCAATTGGTTGGTCCGTAAAGAAGACTATTAACAACGCCGTAATAAATAATGTACGTTGTAATCCATCAGATATTTTCGCTACCTAGAAGCTCACAGTTTTCCTCGAACTTCGCTCTAGAAAAACCTATTCTGCTCGCTTCTCAAAATACAGATAATGTCCGCGGACAAATATCCCAGCATATTTTCGCGCCAAATGGAGACTAATGTTTTCATAGCCAACAAACCTGGACCCCCATCGATCCTCGCGGGCCTACACTACCAGGTACTCCTTGCTCGCCCTGTGAAATGCAAACACAAGGTTTTGATCAAACAATTAGCCACACATAGCTAGCTATCCGATTCTTATCACCCACTATAATCGAGATAAGTTCTGTACATCTTACCTTTTCTCCTGGGAGTCCTACTTCTCCATCGGATCCCTGTAAGCCTTCTTGACCCTGAAAAAAGAGAAAAAAAATAAACTTTATTATATAAAATTTAGTGCTATACCGAGTGGTAGCAAATTGATAAAAACGCTATCCCACATGTGAAGATATCATTTTTACCACGCATGCGTGATATCATTTCTGATTTCATTTTCGACCCTTTAACTGTACTTAAATCTGTTAGTGTATGATCGAAACATCTTCAGATCTTCATCAGACGTCTTCGGTAATCTTCGGAGGTTTTCGGAAATTGTTCGGAAACGTTCGTGTGGCTTTCGGACAGCTTTTGGAGAATCTTCGGAAATCTTCGGAAAGTGGTCGGAAATCTTTGGAACATCGTGGGGATTTTATCTGGCGCAGGATCAGTACTTAAAATCTGAAAAGTTGACATGGAAATGAGGCCCTCGAATACCTGTTCTCCTTTTATTCCTCGCGGACCGACAGTTCCAGCAACTCCTGTCTCACCCTAAATACAAAAAAAGATCAAAGAATAATTTGAACTTGCCGTGGCCAAGCTAAGTAAGATGCCAAGTAGTAAGAAGTAGTCTTTGAGTCGACTTTAAAATAAGGGATCTGTAATGTAAAATGTATGTGATGACTACCATCATCACGTATTATTAGTAAAATCAAAGACGCGCCTCCCCGTCCACACTACGCCGGAGAAATGAATTTGAAAAATGATCGTCGGTTTTTCAGGATTTGTGTTTGAGGAAAACTCAGGCAGGGAAATCACGCGATTATCGTAATGTCATCGTTTTCGAGCGAGAAGCTCCGTTTTCAAAATGTTTCCCGTCCACACTACAAGGCAAAGCCGGCGTTTTCAAATTCCTTCGGTGTGAAGAGTGTTTTCGAAGAGCTCCGTTTTCGTGACAGATCAGTGTAGACGGTAGACCTAACCGTAAAAATAAAGCTGCGTTTTCAAATTCCTCCGGTTTGAAGAGTGTTTTCGAAGAGCTCCGTTTTCGTGACAGATCAGTGTAGACGGTAGACCTAACCGTAAAAATAAAGCTGCGTTTTCAAATTCCTTCGGTGTGAAGAGTGTTTTCGAAGAGCTCCGTTTTCGTGACAGATCAGTGTAGACGGTAGACCTAATCGTAAAAATAAAGCTGCGTTTTCAAATTCCTTCGGTGTGAAGAGTGTTTTCGAAGAGCTCCGTTTTCGTGACAGATCAGTGTAGACGGTAGACCTAACCGTAAAAATAAAGCTGCGTTTTCAAATTCCTCCGGTTTGAAGAGTGTTTTCGAAGAGCTCCGTTTTCGTGACAGATCAGTGTAGACGGTAGACCTAACCGTAAAAATAAAGCTGCGTTTTCAAATTCCTCCGGTTTGAAGAGTGTTTTCGAAGAGCTCCGTTTTCGTGACAGATCAGTGTAGACGGTAGACCTAACCGTAAAAGTAAAGCTGCGTTTTCAAATTCCTCCGGTTTGAAGAGTGTTTTCGAAGAGCTCCGTTTTCGTGACAGATCAGTGTAGACGGTAGACCTAACCGTAAAAATAAAGCTGCGTTTTCAAATTCCTCCGGTTTGAAGAGTGTTTTCGAAGAGCTCCGTTTTCGTGACAGATCAGTGTAGACGGTAGACCTAACCGTAAAAATAAAGCTGCGTTTTCAAATTCCTCCGGTTTGAAGAGTGTTTTCGAAGAGCTCCGTTTTCGTGACAGATCAGTGTAGACGGTAGACCTAACCGTAAAAATAAAGCTGCGTTTTCAAATTCCTCCGGTTTGAAGAGTGTTTTCGAAGAGCTCCGTTTTCGTGACAGATCAGTGTAGACGGTAGACCTAACCGTAAAAATAAAGCTGCGTTTTCAAATTTCTTCGGTGTAGTGCGGACGGGGCCTTAGATTAACTTAATTGTATATTGGACAGGATATATGTATAAATAAAAATTACCCTCTGTCCGGGGGACCCAGCTTCGCCAATCTCTCCTGGCATTCCCTTCGAAGAAAAAAAATATAACGTCAGTTGTCTATTTTTAGTGCGAAAAAAAAAAAAAATCGTGGCTTGCTTGCAGATTTCCCCTATTTTCCCGCGTGAAACAAAAGAAAATCATAGACGTCTGCACGTCATCAAACACAAAAAATGTAACCATTTAACTTTTAATGAAAAAACTCATGCAATCAAAGTCATGATCACAAGCAGCAGATCTATGTGCATTAGCTACTGGACAAAACTGCGAGACTTGTTTCAAAGGCATCATCTCACAACACCCTTTATACCAAATAAATACTTGGTCGAAGTTCTCCGGCAATGGGATTTACCGTCAACCACCAAAAGACCAATATGTTAGCTGTCAACAGTCCAAATTATAGGAAAAGATGCCGTTAGCCGTCAAATAACCGAAAATCATACCCGTCAACCTACAAAAAGCTATATTTTTTAACCATCAACCGTCGAGGGTACCCCGTCCCTCTATTGAGATCCTCCTTATCGACTTGTATCCTATGAATTTGTAGTCTCTGGGGCAGACCGAGGGTTACATGGTGATCTTAATAGTTTAATGCCCCATTTAGCAAGACCGTGAGAACTATACTTTTAGTACTGTACGTTAATTGAGTCCCATTGATTTTGATTTTTTCAATTCTTACAGCTGCTCCAGGTGTTCCTGCTAATCCTTGTTGGCCTCCAGAACCTCTCCTACCCTGCAGATCAAACATAACTGGATAAGGCACCATCCCCAAGCTTGCAGTGACATTACGAAGTTTAAGGTGTGATGTTGAGAACGCTGACCAAATTGAAAACATTGCTAAGTTTATTAATAGCACATAATTTGCTGGAAAGAAACAGAATAAAAAGAACAAAAGACACTAAACCAGGTAAATATGTGGATTTCGGGCCGTCTTTCAGTTCATCTCATTGTTCGCTTTGGTCACTTGTCAGTTTTTAGCCAGTTTGTTTAGAAAATTTACTTTGCTGCTTCCTTATTTGTTGCGTAATTGTGAGTTAAAAGCCAGCATGTCCTCCTATTATTCAGAAGTGGACAATTGTGATCCAAACAAACCAAACTGAATAGTACTCTACCCGTTCTCCTTGCGGTCCTGGAACACCAGGCAAGCCTTGCACGCCCTGAAGAAAAGAAAACTACAATTTAGATACGTGTTGGTATAAAGTCACTTAACATGTTCTTTATTTTCTTTTAACATGTTATTATTCTTTATCGAAGATAAAACCCCGGGAATATCTACCAAACGATGGCTCTCAACAGCAACGAACTTAGACCATGTAAAATGACAAGTAAAGAAGTTCTAGTGTCGTTTTTTTTTTTTTTTCTGGACTACGCAAGAAAAAGTTGTAAAGCGAAAGCTCATAAGGATTTATAATGCAATCTTCCTAAAGAGTTGAATAGAGATCATGTATCTCGGTGCGATAAACACGTAAATGGAAGAAAAGGAAGACAAGGCATTAGAAAGCTAATAACACAAATGCATTGTTTGTTTATAAAGACTGACATTTCGCTTCCACAAGCAATTTTATTTCAACGGTTTTCCTATCCCACCCTGCACATAATTTCATTACCTGCATACCGGCTCGACCTCGGGAGCCTCTTGATCCTCGATTTCCAACAATTCCCTGAAAAAAAAAAAAAACAGTTAAAAGTAATCTCAAATTAAATTCACACGAAACAAACAAAAGACACACAAAAAGTGAGAAATATTAACTGAAATCCCTGCAAACGCCACGCCGACTTTTCAACCCAGCAAATACAGGTTGCGGAGCTATGTAATCACTGATTATCAGGCAAAGAAACTCACGTAAAGACTATAAACAGGTTGTGGGAGCTACATTTTCAGCTGTAATTAAAGATGCTCGTCTACAGATAACCTGCGTAGCAAAATTTTCCTCTCCATTTTCCGGGCGTGGAGATCGAACAAGCGAGCAAGCAACCACGCGCGCCTGGGGTGAAAATTTGCTACACAGGCCACTGTAAAGACTTTGTGAAGGTTGTAGGAATTACATTAATCACCTACAGTAGGTCAAAGATTTTAATGTAAAGACTATGTTCATCTTTACCTCTATTCCTTGTGCACCATTTGGTCCAATCACACCCTGGGAACCTGTTTCACCCTAAGCATCAAATATACAAACGAGATGAAGTGAAGCCTTTTTTGAGCGCAAATTAAAGGTACGCTCGAAAAAGCAAGAATATTATGTTCTTTTCGAGTTCTGTACTAGAATACTTACCCTTGATCCTGTATATCCTGGGATACCACGAGAACCGCGGTCTCCGGATCCACCCTATAAACAAACGATTACAAGTTGATTTTTTTTTCGCACCGGAGAACACAAAACAGGCGGTGTTGCCGATACTTCATCTCAACAACGTTTGTTACTTTTTGACCATAATTCCATATGTCTAACCAGTTTCACAAAACCAAAATTCTACACGAACAAATCCATGAACGTACAACCGGGTTACAGAGGTTCTCACTCAACTTATACTTCATGTAAAGTCCTCGTAATGTCAAATCCGATTTAAGATAACACTACCGTTCTGAGGCGGTAACAAGCAGCTTTCTAAAAGGCATATATAAACATTCTCAAAAACAAACACATTAACGAAGTTAGTTGCATGTTAATTACTTGTCTTGGTTTCATTTGTTTCTGTTGTTTATTTTTTTATTTTGCTCATCAGCTTAAACGATGAAGCTTCGCAGCTTCGATGCTAACGAAATCCACAACAACATGTAACAATTGATTAGAGCCCACTCACTCTCCGTCCTGTGGGACCCGGAGGGCCTGGGCTTCCTGGACGACCCATTTCACCCTATCCAAAAAGATATTTAAAACATCAGTTAATGTGCATACTGCTTCCTTGTTATCTTTTATGAAAATATCTTTAATTTACAGGACATTACTCGTCGCTTTGCTTGCAATTTTTTCAATGGTATATAAATGAATCGCTAAGACTAGAACTGAACGGGATAAAACTAGGCCAAACGAACATTGATTTCTCACGAAGGGCATCACGCAGAGCACGAGAAATCTCGGTTACCAATTGACTATTGGTGCCACCGCAATTTTTTGTATCTCATTGTCTTAGTCGGTGGCGTGATATAGGGCGGATCAAAACAAAGCCGAAGCGATCCCAGATTGCGTTCGACGCGCAAGAAGAAGGCGTTGTTATTCGATATTTCAGTCACTAGCTAAGCATCTTTGGGTAAAAGAGAAGGTCTTATATACTGAATGCTGTCATAGCTGTTAACTTTTCTCGTGTGCTGTGCGAATGATATTGTGGATGCAGAAATAGCATAACAAGCAAATCTTTCGCGACGCTGAACACTATTTTTGTCAGTTTTTTATTCTTCAGCGTTTTAACTATTTACGGTTATTACCACCGAGAAATTTCCAACTTTAACTCTGTGTTGAAAGCACTAGATAAGAACGAAATAACAGACACATAATTTGCCGAAAACTTCAGGCGTTAAAATTTCGGAGGTTTCATTTTACACGTCTCATTTCCGAAAAATACTTCGGACAAAAATTTCGAATGCTGACGTGACATAGCTTAAGTAAATTTACACCTACAAAATCTGTGAAAAAGTAGTTTTACTGCAGCCTCAAGATTTTACAGATATATCGACGCGAAAATTAAACAAATTCTGTCTCGCCGTTAGGTGTATCAAATTGTCCCTCAACGTGTAGCAACAGCAAAACGAAAGTGATACAGCCTGGTTTGACATACCTCACTTCCTTTGTCTCCAGTAAATCCTGCTCGACCAGTTACTCCAGCAGAACCCTATGCGAAAGATATAATCACTTAAAAATGCAAAGGTAGTCGCTCTGGAACTGATAGTTGCCGAAAATCATCCAATATTATATACATAACTGAGATCATTTAAATAAACTTCGCTTACAAGGCTTCCTGGGCGTCCTGTTTCTCCGATATCGCCGGGCTCACCCTGAAGCATTCATGTAGAAAAACATTGTCAAAAATGGAAATTTTTATACTGGAGATATGATGAGAAACTATATAAAATCCTAAAGCCGCTATCCTGAGTCGTCTATTTTCAGAAAATACATAATAGTATGGCTACTCTTTTAACCCTTTCGCGGTATAATAGAAATTTCTCCCGCTATTTGATCCCTTTTTACGGTAAAAGATAACAGAGAAAATAAAGAAGAGAGATGTGTAAATTATATGCCACGAGTGTAGAAATTAAGAAAAGAATCTGGGACGACCTGGAGTAGAACGCTTGGATGGCCTTTCACTGAACAGAGCACCAGGGAATCCGTAGCGAGTCTCCCTGTAGCTTATTATGACCAATTACTACTACGAAATGGCTTACAAACTATCCCTAAATGAGCCTCACTTTAACTAAGGGTTAGAAAAAAGGACGATTTCGAGGCGAAAGAAGGCAGGGGCCAAAAATCACGTAATCGTCAAGTTATATATCAGTTCAAAACGGAAGCGTAAGCTTACATTTGTTAGTGGCCGACACGGATGTTAAAAAGACAATTAACACAAACTTGTTTCCTGTTTAACCTGTTCTCCAGTGACTCCTTGTTCTCCTTGTTCACCCGACGGCCCTGGGTCGCCCTTAGGGATGGAATAGAGTCCGTGTTTAAACGTAAAATGTTTATTACCATAGAACCTTATTGTTTTGTTTTTAACTTTATTCAAGGCAGAAACGTTGACCGTGTTTCAAGTTTTTTTTCGCGTTTTATACTCTCTGAGTTTGAGTATACGCTTAACCCCCACTCCCTTAAAGCATTTACGAAAAGCACCAAAGAAAAAGAAAGTAACTAATGGAGACGATAATAGACAGTTGAATTATTCAGAACGTGAAACTAAAATATTTTCACTGAATACTTTTCGGAATACTGAAAAGGAAGAACAAAACGTTAGCACAGAGAGCTTATTAAGTAAGTTGTTTACAAGAGCTTGGTGGCGATACTTTCAGTCCTTTTCCGTGGCCCAGCTGTTTTTCTCAAGGTTGATAACGCTGTCCTTCATTCGGATAAATTCCTATCCAGTAAATACGTGTTGACAAAACAAGTTACGATATCCACTGGATAGTGACTAGATTATCCCGTGGAAGGTATTACCCATCGTTTGATTAAAACCAGGGTCGAATGTACAAAATGACTTTCAGATTCTAGTACATCAAACCTCAAAATGATGGTTTTGTAAAGAAGAAGATACCAAAGAATAATGATAATCTGAAAATACTGTTGGCAAAGTTGAAAAAACAGGTCAATTTTTGCAAGATACCTGGTCGGTGACATAGACCCTCAAACGGATTTTAAACAAAGAAATAAAATTGAAAATAATTCTTAATTTCAATTTTAGATTCTCACCGTTGCTCCCTTCGATCCTGTTGCACCGGGGCTTCCTTGTTCTCCTTCTTGGCCATTTATCCCAGGGTTTCCTTGGGGCCCCTGTTCCCCCGTCATGCCTGTGTAGCCGCTTTCACCTTGGGATCCTGGCCTGCCACTGGAACCTTTAAGACCCACAGTGCCGGGAGCTCCTGGAGATCCGGACTGACC
Source organism: Orbicella faveolata (assembly GCF_042242905.1). Classification (NCBI taxonomy): domain Eukaryota; kingdom Metazoa; phylum Cnidaria; class Anthozoa; order Scleractinia; family Merulinidae; genus Orbicella; species Orbicella faveolata. Next base: position 3,302,366 of record NW_028301540.1, read on the forward strand.
GGGCATACCCTGAGTATCAAATAACATGTTTTCACTGACTTAAAAATGCTCTCCGAACTAATATATAATCTTAGTTAGTTTAGTTTAATATTTATTCCCAAATATACAGTTTACTTTGTTATTTTGCTTTCTTGCCGCACCTGTAAACTAGCTGGTGCGTCCTGTAGACTCTGCTTATCAAGTCTATGAAACGCACCGTTGCCATAGGTAAGTGTGCGACCAAGTCATATGTCTATGTCTAGGTCTAACCTCTCATCTATACCATTTTTTGGAATCCATTTTTTGGGAAAAAGTTCAGGTGGTCTGGTCAGCCCAACTGCATGTACTCGAATATCTGACTGGAATGGTTGAATGGAAGTGTTCGAATTTACATTTTTCACGATTTTTAAGCTTTCAGTTACACTCAATTTCAGTCAATTTAACAGCTGTCATTTTATTTGTAGTTCTCGGATCTCTGAGCTATCTGCTAAAAAAAGCGTGTCATTTCCCTGCTGATAGTTATAATTTTGACCATACTTCTTAGCTACTAGCGAAACTCCTAATACGCACAATCTTCGTCAACAATAATGAACTGAATATTCTTTGCAGAAGACGTTACGTTTTGGTTAAACGTTTAAACGTCTATCGTTCAATTTTAGACAGATATATGACCAGCTTCCATGACGAGATACCAACGGTAGTAATCAGCCTGATTTTGCTTCATCTAGACACTGAAAGATTGCAACCGTTTTCGAAAATAATAACGTAATTTGTATAAAAAATAACTAGCTTTATCTCACCGTTAAACCAACAGGTCCTGGAGAGCCTTGCTGACCGTCTAAACCCTTATTTAAACAGAAGACAAAAATTAGGTACGACAGTTAGGATCAACAATCCACTTATCTCCATGTACTTATCAATCAACAAACCACATGTCTTTCCTTCTTTCTTCTTCTTTTTTTTTTTTTTAATTTTTTTGTGGAGAGTTTTTAACGTGAGTCTCTGGCTCGGAACATTGTGCAAACGCTCCCCACGTTGGTCTGTTTTAAACAAAGGTGCTATTACTATTATTATAATATATCTAGTCGCTACTGTTGTTATCTGCCCAACAATTCACTTAGTAAACTATCCAAGCCACTTTGTGCCAACGAACATATCTTCTGATATCCGAGTAGGTCTGCTAAGTAACTTGGTAAAGACAACTCTTGTTCATGATTATCATAATCAGTATCACCTGCGGTCCTGGATAGCCAGCGGCACCAGTTGCCCCAGTCTTTCCTTGCTGGCCCTACGTCGTCATAAGAAGGAAGAAAATCAACGATTAAACACTGGGCACCCTCCATTCAAGAAAACGATATTGTTCGTTCTACTCTAAATAAATATTAATTGTTCCTCGAAATAAACTTGAGCATTGTTAATCTTTGCAAATAAAAAAGGAGAGGAACAAAAAACAAAAAACAAAAACAAGAACAAAAAACCTACCGCGGTTCCTTCCACCCCTGGCTGCCCAACAGAACCACTCTCTCCCTATGTGTAAACAAGTTAACAATATGGGAATGGAAATCATTACGTTGTTACTTTTATCATGTATTAAAACCAAGTAAATACACCTACAGTTATTAACCCAACAATACAGCTAGTCTATATCGACTAGTATTGTTAGGCAGATAAACAGTTATTGGTAGCATACCAGATCACCTGCAGTTATTAACCCAACAATACAGCCCGTCTATACCGACTAGTATTGCTAGGCAGATAAACAGTTATTGATAGCACACCAGGTCACCTACAGTTCTTAACCCAACAATACAGCCAGTCTATATCGACTAGTATTGCTAGGCAGATAAACAGTTATTGATAGCATACCAGATCACCTGCAGTTATTCACCCAACAATACAGCCAGTCTATACCGACTAGTATTACTGGGCAGATAAACAGTTATTGATAGCATACCAGGTCACCATCTTCCCCTGGATCCCCTTGTGATCCAGTCCTTCCATCACGGCCAGTTGGACCCCTTGATCCTTGGAGCCCCGTTCCACCGACATCGCCTACAGGTCCCTGAAAGAAATGTTAACACATTAATGCAAGCTCACTTGAAGAGTGTCGATTATCCCATGTCTATTACTATTAGTAGCATGTCGACAGACGTTGGAGGTATGTGCCGAGAGCTATGAGCCAGTTGGGCCTTAGAGGCTTTGTTTACATTTTGTTTATCATGGATAGGAAATCTTGAAAAAGAAAACGCCTAATATTCTCAAAAGGCCCAAAGGTTACCCCTCTCCTCCCGGTTCCAGCGGACCAAAATTATCTTGGCTAAACTAGCCACCTCTGACACTTTGTTTTATTACTAACTCTTCAGTGCTCCCATTTTTTTCGCCTTCGTCTAACACGGGTTTCCCTTTTAACTTCACCAAAAACAATCAGTACTAGAGAGCTCCTTTAAATTTATTTAGATAATTCAATGGGTTGAGTGTGACTTACGTTATTTCCAGGGTATCCCGGAGGTCCAGGATATCCCCTTGGACCAGGGTCTCCCTAAAACAATAAAAATAATTGAAAAAAGCAACAAAGAAAGGCAACAAACAAGTTAGCAAGTTTCCTCACTAAAAGGAAGGATTGGCATTGAAGTTATTGAAGCACTACTCACCTCCCCCCCCCCCCCCCCCCGCATTAACGCACCTCCCAAAACTCACCTTTCAAACTAACATCATCTTAACGTAAGTAAGAAAATTGCGATATAATCGAAATTCAGAAATATCAGATCAATAATGTCTGGATACCATTTACCAAGGTTCCTAATTAGTGTTGGAAATTTTCTGACATCTTCGCGGTTGCTTTCCATCAGACTAACTCGCGCGGACAATCATAATCCAATCTTTTTGACACCGAAAGCAAACTAGTCAAAGTGGCGTTGGGCACAACAAGTGTTACAATAATAACTTATTAACCGAGAGTGATTTCTTCACGTGAAAATCTCATACCGAGAATCTTAAATCGGCCATGCTGTGTTGACCTCGCTATCACTCGGTCGATACGGCAAGGCCGAGGTTTGGGATTTTTTCGTGAAGACCGAATGTTCGAGTTGTTTATTACACAGTTGTATAATGCCCTTGTATTAGCTAATCAGAGCGCGCGTTACATCGCCGGGCTACAAACACAAGTCATATATATAATACATAATGTTATCGATTCTTTTATCAAGCTTAGATATATATATAGATATATAACTCACATCAGTACCAGGTAATCCAACATCTCCTCTTGGTCCAAGAGCGCCGGGATTTCCCTGATAAGAGATCAACGTTGGACATTTTAGGAACTCGTAAACAAGTGTATTGTCAGGTCGCGCTTGGTCTGGGTTTAGTATCTGATCGCTTATTTAACAAGGAAGCGCGAGTTTCTGCACAAATCACACAGCGTGGTTAAGCGAGAAAAGTGACAATTACAGATTATTTTTGGAGGGTGGGGGGAGGGGTGAATAGGTTTGCAGAGCGGCGGATTTGCGTACGCCATTCAATCCCTCTCTTCCTCCTCTGGCAATTATTTAGCTCATTTCAGGTTTAAAACTCGTTAAATTTGGTTCTTTCATGTTTTGAGTGATTTGAAATGAAGTATATTACATTCAACTCACCGGCGTTCCAGTATTTCCTGCCTCTCCAACATTCCCGGCGACACCAATGGAACCCTGAAAACAAACGTTGAAGCTGCTTTCAGATGAATAAATTTGCACCATGTCAAAGTCAAGAGAGTATACTTAAGTGGGTGAATATTAGGGTACATCTGCTCATTGTGTGTAGCTGGAACTTTTACCCTCCAATGCGCGTTCTTATTGGCTACTTCGATAGCACATGACGTCTCACAATGAAATTGTTTCCCGCCAAAAGTATCTGATAAGGCAGCACCAGAGAAAGCTATGACGCCAAAGGATAGCGGTAGTGTTTTAGGACTGTCATGGCGCCCTCAGCTCGGTACTAATTAGAACTTTGCGTGCCTAAATAGGTCTTTACTATGTACAGTAGAGCCTCGCTTTACGTAAACCCGGTTATAACGGACAGTTTTGCTTGTCCCAACGAATAGCTCATGTGTTTTCTCTAACCGCTTAATACGGAAACCGGCTAATACGGACATGCGAAGGACATGCCTAGGACCCGAATGAGGCACTGCCATACAAACTAAACTTGCTTTACGGACACTGTCTATCTTCCCTCTGCACTTTTTTTTTTCATTTGTTGCGATCATGTTCCAAATGAACCCTGTTAGAAAATGAAAGGTTTATATAAGTTCTAAAAGCAGAAGCGCCTGACCCACATGTAACTTAGTCGCGTTTGAAACTGGCAAAAGAACATCCAGTACAAGACATTTAGCGATATATTTGATAAGGTTGTTTTGCCTTTGAACGTAAATTTCAGTCAAGGCATTATACACCGTTCGTTAAAATTGAATTCTTTAGTCTTTATGTTAGCCAATTGGGCAACGCTTTTCTGAGAACCCGCTTAATATGGACCAGTGGATAATGCAGACACTTTGGCGTGGCCCTTTCGTGTCCGTATTAAATCGGTTCCTCTGTATTTTATCGGTCTTACAATTCCTCCTTTGCGACCGGGAACTCCTGGCAGTCCAATCTAACAAAAGAAACAATAACATAACACATTAGATGACATGAAACTGCTACATGCGCACTACAAATAAAATACACCTCAAGAAGTAATATAATATTAGGGTTAAGAATTGAGTACAAGCACGCGACTTAACAATTCTAGTTTGCAGGCTTCACATTATCACGTCACGTATCCATCACATTCCATATGCAACCCTCTCTTGCTAAAACCAACATGAAACACTATCGAGGGCTCTGGAAACTTCACTGGTTTGAAAATGGAAAATCGTACTCGTTCTCTGAAGGTAAAGCGACTTCAAGTGAAGGATAGAGATATTAGTAAGTTCGCGTGTTACTCGAGTTGCAGCGTGTGAGGTTTCCGTAAGAGAAAGTCAAGTTTGTGAAGTACACAACACAGTTATATTACGACCCACAATTGGTAGAATCAGCTTGATAGTGAGGCCTATAGAGGACACACAAAAAAGAAATGAATAAAAATGCCTTTCAATTCCCTTTTTTGTGTGTCCTCTAAGCCTCACTGCCAAGCTGAATTTTAATATATCGAAAAAAATCTCTTCGCTAACCAGTTGGCTATCTACAACCAGTTAGCTATCTATCGACTCACGGGACTTCAGTAAAAGCCGGAAATAGAAAACCTCTGGGACCAGAGAAGGATGATTCGAGTTCGCGACTATCTAGGACAAATCCAATTAATAGCAGAACTGAGTGCTTTAACCCCGGAAGTATTACCACATTAATTCACTCGACCACAATGCGATGAGACATTAAAAACCTTTAAATTTATCCGGATCCAAAGTAATCATTACTACTAAACTTGACTCACCGGTGCAGCTATAAGATCAGATCTTTCAGAGATGATATTTGGCGCCATGTATGGTCCTTTGATTCCTGATAGAGTCTGACAAAATAAAACGATAATCAGAAATTGGCACACATTTATAATCCCCATTCCTTCAGAGACACGCGTAATTAAAGAGCTTGGCCGTAAGTTGAGTCACGAACTTGAAAGTTTTTGCGTGACACAGTTTCCAGCTTCTTAGGCGTTTTCGTGCGAATTGAATATCAATCACGGTACGTCACTTAAGATTTCGAGAAACGATAGCCTTTGCATGCTTAATGAGAGTTGACCATTGAGATTCAAGCTGTACAGTCGACCATCCAAGCTGCGACCGAAACAAATAGAATAGAGCGAGCACGTAGGTGTGACTTTACAGGCTAATTTAAAGGAGCTCGGTTACGGTATTTTGGCCATGTACAAAATAACCTATAAATTGTAGAAAACCGGAAAACAATCGTTTACTAAGATAAAAAAAAAAAACATCTAACAACTAATAATAAAAGATAAAGGGATACGGATGGTTTAGGATGGAGAAGACTGACAGGGATTACAAACGACGAATTTGAAAAACGTACGCTAAACTTTTCAGGATGCGCATACCGTAAATTAGCTCCTTTAACTTGTTATCGAGTGCATAACATGTATTCTGGCCAGCAGATTTGCCAGGGACCTGCCTGGAAAATGGAAGTTAAGACATGCCTCAATTTTACTGTGCGATTAGCGCTGAACACATGCGAATTTACCAGCAAGTAGAAAATTGTCTTTTAAATGTGATTTGTTGGTGAAGTAGTCTCTGTTATGGTTTAAGATGAATTCTAACAACGCTTTGATGACAAATTCTAACAAATTGGCTCCTTGCAATACCCGCTGGAATACTCACAGCAATTATTGACCCGCGTCCAACAACTGGCGGTCCGGGGGGACCTGGTGGTCCAGGGGCCCCCGCAATTCCTTTCCTGCCCGGAGGTCCCTTAGAAAATGAAAGAGGGCAGTAACCGTGAAATTACAAAATTTGTTTGCATTCTACTACTTGTGTTATCATGTCAGGCCCATCAATGGCCAAGTCCCCATCCATTAGTTATACACTCGCAGGTATCCTCTTCACAGGAACAACAAAAGCCAAAGACGGTTCGGGGAAAAAGCCAAAGAGGGTTTGCTATACAATTTAACTGTAAAAACTTTAAAAAACTGAGAAAAAATGTTGAGAACCATCTGGTTAAAACTTTAAAAAAGTTTAAAATTTTGTGACGACGTTTCGACGTTCACTTAATGTACGAATATAAATGTAAAAGAATTCCTACGAGACACGAAATGAGATACTAAAAATGTGGTGATGACGCAATCAGGAATTAGCACGCATAGTCAAGTGGAAAGTTTAACGCGAATAGTCTTTTTGGGTCTTTAACAAAGGTTTCAACTCCTTAATGAGGAGCATCTCAAAAATTAAGCAATCAAACTACGACCTGCACTTTTTCAATAATGAACCAATAATCTTTTAACCAATGCATCTATGATGCATCTATGATACCTAATGGCATTAGGCAATATAATGTGGAAATTAGGAGAGTGAACTTTCGAAAATTAGCACTTTCAACGTGCATCGACGATGAGCTGTCCGTTATCTTGTTTTTATTAACCTCTTACAATAAAAGTTATTCGGGTGCTTTCACTATCCCACAATACAGTACAAATAATAAGCTACATATTTACATTAATTTGTCGCAAATTTTTATCATGATTGCATATTTGGTATCAAAATAAGGTAAATAGCTATAGAAGTCATTGACATCAAAGACAACTTACTGTATTTCCAACTGGACCTGTTCGCCCGCGGGATCCACGAGGTCCGGGTAAACCCTAGGGCGGGAGGAAATAATAAAGGAATAAAGTAAACTAACAAACCAAACAAATAACACCAATAAAGGAGGAAAAGAAAGAAATCGTAGTAAGGACATTCAGTAGGTTAATTGACCTCATGCAGTTACACATCGTATTGCAATAGAGAGGTTTACACTTGAGTGTCGAAAAGTAATTGTTTCGCATGAACTACGCTACACAACTGACTAAAAAAAAGAGTCGTGTCACATTTTCAACTAATCAGAAGTAAAACGAAAACCAATCGTGATTGGCTCGCAAGAGTTTTCTTGCGCTAAGCGTCAGCTACGTAAATTTACTTCGAGTTTTGATTGGTTCATTGGATTGTCCGTGTTCTTCTAAGTTGCGATTGGCCAGAGTGATTCCTTTGGTTTTGCTTTTACGACTCTCAAACGAAAACCGCTCTAAGCAATGTTGAACAACTTATAACTGTGGAACTGTGGCTTTCCTAATTTCTTTCGCTTTCCTTATCATAAACTCGTTCAGATTATCTGTGTATCGTCTATTATTTCTCGTCTATTATTCATTAAAAAGAGGTTTTTACTGACCACTGGGCCTGTCAATCCATTGTCTCCAGGTGGACCGATAACCTGCCGGATTTAAGTTAAGAAAATGAAAATAGCATGCGTGTTTACACTAGATTGATGAAAACACAAAAGAAGGGTGGGGAAGTTAGAAAGTTTGGGTAAACTCGCCTTGCAGGCGGAGGTTTTCATAAGGAGTTATCGAACTCTTCCAAGTTTTTCTTTCAGTTTGAAGCGGCCGGTGAAATTAAGAAATGCTGTTATAGTGTAAGTAGTACAAATAGTACACATACAACTGTGTTTGCCGTGCCTCATGGAAAACAACTAAAAAACCAATTAGCATCCCCGTATTATGAGTGTAGGTATATAGTCAATAAAACATGGAAAATTCAACAACAACAAAAATAATGCAAATACAATTTGATAATATACACGTATTCGTAATAAAATACATACTACAGGAATCTGTGCTTATACAGAGCCGACTTATCAAAGTATATGTGATGAGGGAATAAGGAAATAATTAAAACAAAACAGCGTGCAAAAACAAGGTGAAGGAATCCAATGTTCTGTAGCATACAGAAACAAGGAAACCTGGAGCAGCTGGATAATGAATAACGAATATCTACTCTAAGGAAACTACACGAGATAATTTTTTAAATATATATTTTCTAACAAATCGTAAAATACCTCTGTGTATCTGTCAATCCATCGTTTAAGGTGTATCTACAGTCTTCGACTAATGGTCCTTTTAGCTGTATTGCTGATGAGGGACCAGCATAGGCTTAAGGGGATGTGGTATGTGAGTAAAAACAAAGGCGGGGTGCGGAATGACATAAATTTTAAGGGAGGGGTGCGGAATAAAACTGAATACCTCGACGGGAGCGGAATTTGCTCATTTTGACTGACGGGATGCGGCATAGTCCTAAGATTGACGGCGAGATGAGGGATGAAAAACAGAAAATCACAGGTTGCGGACATTACACAGAGAATTGCGACTATAACCTGGCGGGATCGAGATAAACATTCGCTGGATGACGGGATTGAGCCAAAAAGCGCAGCGGGATGCGGGATTGAACAAGCCTAATGTTGGACCCTCTACTGATTGTCAATATTAATTCGTACGAAATCTGCCTTAATAAATACCTTTGTAAGGTAATTACAGTTTCCTTACCGTAACTTCGATTTTACATATCTCCTCAGTTATTTTGTTAACTGCGCGAGCGAGGTTTTCTAACTCTCCGATGATAACTTTACTGGGGTCAGTAGCCATACCCAATAGTTCCACTGGGTCAGGGGTACCAGCACCAACAGAAATAACTGTAACATTCTTGTCCTTAAGTTTCTGAGCGTTATCCCCTGGGAAGATACGTTCGTCATCTCGAGGGTTTTGTGTCTTCTGAGTTTGAGCACCGTCGGTAAAAATGACCAGGACCTTGCAGAGACAAAATAGGTTTTGAATTGCAAGAATTCGTTTTAAGAATCCAATACTCGCTCTCCTTGCATTATCCGCAAAGATTGTCGACTCTTTACCTATTTTCTTGGCTTATACTATTTGAACGCAGTTATAGGACTTGCAAAGTTTGCCGTACGTTTTAACTCTTTGAAGTGTGATAAGAATCTTTTTATATATCCTTCAGCTACACTCTGTTTTTTATAAGAATGTGATTTATAAGAATATCGAAGCTGAGATTTGCGAAATTTTAAGAATATTTTAAGAATAAACCCAATGGCTGAGATTTTGAAAAGAACATAATTTTGCATGTTGGAAATTTGTAATAACAAATGACAGTTTTACATGATTGTTTTCAACTAAACCACATAAAATTCTTCCTTTCTCTAAAAGGCAAAACTAGCCAAACAACAACAACAACAACAACAACAACAACAACAACAACAACAACAACACTAGCCGTATGTTCGATGCAAATAGCATTTCTACAAGAATATGGGTGTGTTATATCAGGCTTTATTGCCCGCCGCAGCCTGACTCAAAAATTACTTCAACGCCATAATATCCGCCGTAATATCGGACAACATCTTCAAAATTTTGCAGATGCAAATTTGTTAAATTGATTTTTATTGAAATTAAGTTCCATTTGCATCAGAACTCCAAGTCAAACTCAGCCATTTAAGCAAGATTTGTTTGAAACCAATGGCCTCGGGTGCCTCGTGGTTAGTGCGCTTGTCTCCGGATCGAGGGATACGAGTTCGAGCCCTGGCCGGGGCCATTGTGTCGTGTTCTTGGGCAAGACACTTTACTCTCACAGCGCCCCTATTTATACTCCCTGGTGTATAAATGGGTACCAGCGAATTTGATGCTGGGGGTAGCCCCGCGATGATCCAAGGGGAAGAAGAAATACTCGTACTCGCCACATAGAAACCGGAGATAAGCGCCGGTCTGATGGGTAACTTGGCTCGTATGCAGGTTTAACTTACTTGATGTCTAAAATCAAACTATTAGTTACTGGCACGGTCGACTGAAATATTCACGATATCGTGTTTTACCGTAACCTGTTTAGTTGGAATTCCCAACTAGTTTAGCCGTTCTGTATGGTAACGATGTAGCAAGGAAGTTATCAAAGGTTTGCATGCATGCAGTGCAAACTAGTCACGCGCAGGTTTAGATCTCATATTCAAGGCTTTTAACTTGCAAGTGCATATCTGAAGATAAGAAGGCATTATTCTCACCTTGCGGTATTCGGGTCCTCTCATACCCTTGCTTATCTCAAACTGTTCGTTTGCCAAATCAATAGCCCTGTCAAGAAATGTCTGTCCGTCTCGAACTTTGTAAGAGTTGATGGTATTTCCAACATTTCCCTTTGTTTGAAGGTCATCAAATCCCAGAAGCAATGTGGCTTCGTTGTCAAACTGGACTATTGAAACATGAGTTCCATTTATACCTGGATTAACGTCAAATTTGTCTACCAGGGCTTTAGCAAATTCCTGTATCTTTTCTTCGTTGTCTCCAAAATTGAGGCTCCCAGAACTGTCCAAAATTAATCCAAGATCAATGGGTGGACATGCTTGAAGTTCTATCAAATAAAAGAAAAGAGATTTCGCCTAGGCTTGATTTTGTTTTGCCCTATAGAGTACTCAAATCAAGTACAATACCTTGACTACTTTGCTTGTTTCAAAAAGTATGCGCAAACTGATTCGTTCCAAATTTGACACGAGTAAATACATCAATACAGGCTTTTTACGTGCCTGAATGAATTTATTAATCCAGTGCCACATAACTGACAATGATGTATCTGACATAAACATAGTATTAATATGTTTATGTGAAATAGATTACTGTCAGTTGAAGACAAGAAAAATTCTATTCAAGGTTGACCAATTTTTCACGTGGGTGAATGCACACTGAAGGTGACCTGATATGCAGAAAAACTCAAGAGCTCGGTGTATGACATCTGCAGACTACATTTAGGCTAAAATAGCGTTCTGGTTAACCTGAATATCACTCAGGTTAGCCTGAATAGCGGTTAGCTCTCGGTAATGGAAATGAGAATTCTTGAGAATACGATAAAAGTTAAAGAAGTCTGCATTCTGCGGTCTGCGGTCTGCAGTCTACAAATGTCGTACTCCGGAAGAAGCTAACAGCTCGGTTACATGTCACGCTATAAAAGTGATTGTAGCATTTAAAATCTGCTCTCTAGATAAATGGAGCATTTTATTTAACAATAGGTTACTCTTATCCAATTACTTGTGTTGCAATGTGAAGAAAAGACGCTAAAAGCAGCAGTAGCAACAACATCAATATCAAAGGAACAAAGAATAAGACGTGGCATAAACGTTTATCTGTCGTTTTTTGAACCGAATTCATTTCTTCAATTCCCATCCCGTTCGAATTAAATAAAATTGTTCCACGATATTTGCTTTTCCAAAAGGTAGCTCTAACGGAGATCGGTCTTAATATTAAGTTACCACGTAAAAAAGCTGACGTGGATAGCGGTAACCCGCAGAAATCAAAGAAACTCGGTAAGGAATTCGAAAATAAAATATAGTCGAACGAATACAATTCAGAACGGTAGTGACCCACTGTGGTGGGTGAGAACAAAGCACTTCTGTCCTGGATTAGATAATGTCCTATAGAACACTTGCAAAATGGGGAATATTCAATAAATTCAGCTGATTATTTAAGTCTGCGTCGCCCAATTTGGCCGCCCCTGATGTATATCTACCCTCCAACAGGCTGACAAGATAATTGCCCAATTTCATGTTCCAAAACATTAGTAAGTTTTCAACATCTTAGTCTCTTTGAAGTATGAATTAGTGCGTTGGAATTCAGTTAATGCACGACCCTCTTGTTTCAATAAAGAACTTCCCTCGAACGTGGCAAAACATGGCCTGCGGTGTCTTTACGATGAAATCATACTATCTTTAATCACATCAAAGCAGTGAGTCTGAGTTTCTGCATGCAAGGTCTACAAATCTTATATTTCATCGCAACCCATGCATAAAGGATCCGAAGACAACTTACGTGCTTCTCCAGTCCGAGCAGTCCAAGCGATGATGGCCAGTAGACTTAAAAACCTTCTGCCACCCATGACCGTCAAAAGGGAGCGCTTGAGCTGGTACAAAGCTATCCCACTCTCATCCGATCCCCAATTCGAAGCTTGCTTGATCGATTGCGACAGCCAGACTGGAATTCTGTGATACAGAACGTCTAAAGAACGTCTTTGTGGTTGAAAGGTTGCGATTTGACCCCGACGTAACACAATATCACATAGATTCAAGTCTGAAGGGTACTTGATAATAATAGTATCTACACGCAAGATCCCATATAAACTTATTGTCTCACATTGTCACGAAACTCTAATCGTCAGTACGGAGTCACTGGCTTTTCGAATAGCTTTCCGTGACGGCGACAAAAGGAGATATTACTTTACCTGTTTACTGCTCAATAACTCTTTTTTTGCCGATGTCACGCAATATCATCAATTTTTCCTTTTTCATTATTTTTTTTTCGCATTTACACACACAGAAAAAAACGTAGATCAATTTATCATGCCGAATTTAGACAGTATACGCTTCATAAGAATCCGTTACAAACTCTTGAAAACATGGGGCCCAAGGCTTACCAACTCACCTCACAAAGAAATGTATCTCAGGCCGGGCAACCCCTGTCTTTAAAATAAATTTCTTTTTAAAAGTTGGCAAGTTTTCACGAAGCGAGTTTGACACGGATTCTTATGATACTTCGCGTATTCGTTAGATTCGGCCTGATAAATCGAGCCTCGAGCACCGAGGCTTCATTTTTTGTTTGAGTGAAAACATCGGAAAAGCGTGACATCGGCAAAAAAGGTCCATTGTCGTTTCCAGGAGTCCCTCCTGGTCGTTTCGGTTATTTGCCAACCTACCTCAATCTCAGTCCTGGTGAACGCTGGTACTGGTCAGCCGAACTATTGTTTCTGGACCTAGATACGTTGTCTGATTAGTCCTTGTGCGCTGTAGCCTTCCCACAGTTGTTTAGTCCATTATTTCTGCCATCTCTGATCCGCAATATATTACTCGGTCCTCGGCCTTGTGCAAACTCTGAGCTATCCTAACAGAAGAGAGCCAGCCCTCCCCTCCCAAAAGTGGCGACCCTCCAAAAGTAGTGTACTGTTATATGGTAAGCAGGCTTCGGGCTTATACTGACATCCAGAGCTTTTATTTTCCAGGATAACGGCGCAATCAACTGCTGAACCGCCGTGGTTAGGGTACAGACTCTCGTGAAATTATATGCTCGTTTAAAGTGTTTTTGTATTCTATTGAGTGAAGACGAACTTTTACTGTAGTTTTTTGAGTATCTTTTTTCACTGATTGATTTGTCTTTCAATAATGGTATTACACCTAAAGTCTTCGTTTGCACTTAAATTGTTTGCAGTCTGATGATTGAAACGTTTGTGAGGTCCCTTGAAATATTTTATCCTTGCGTTTGATAAAAGGTCCTCGTTGATTGATGGCATAGATACGTATCATCAATATGTGCTGGGATGAAATTATGTTCCAAACAAGAAATGCGAGACGCTATCTACAATCAATTGGCACTGAACCCTTTGTTTTTGTTCGTTGGGCTTAGATGGTAGGATACGCTCAGCAAACCTTTATAATAATAATAATAATAATAATAGTAATAATAATAATAATAATAATAATAATAATAACGACAATAATAACAATAATAATAATGATAATGATGATGATGATGATGATAATGACAATAATAAAACTGTTTATGAATATGACACTCATTGTTAACTATAAAGAGGTTAAACCAATCTGTCATGATATTTATGCATAAACACCGGAGACAAAAATAAAATACAATAAAAATAATTAAATGAAAAAAAAAAAAAAAAAAATTGGGAAAAATGAAGGAAAAAATGAAGAAAAAATGAAGAAAAAAAAAGGAAACCAACTATCTAATCGAGATTGTTTCGTGCAGTATACAATTAACGTGAGATAGGGTAGGGATATGTCCATGATTGTCTTGTGGTTTTCCTTAAATTTCGAGGCTACTCCGAAATTTAGACTGTCGACATCTTATGTCTTAGTCCAGTCCATGAACTCTCCCTACCACGGGTTGAACCCAGGCGGTAGAAGAGCGATTTAGTAAGGGGGCTATCTACGTCAGTAACAGTAATAGTAAAGGATAATTTTTTAAGAGTAGCATTATATAACTTTTTATTGGGAATGATCGAGGCCCACTGGGTCTAAAACCGTGGTCAAACGGTAAAGGATGAGTCCTCTGATAGTCAAGTCTCCCTTAGCTATCGTCAACTATCATACGCCTGGTCAAACGGTAAAACTATCATGGGCTATCACAAAGAATTTAAACAAGCTCAAAGTGTTTCGAACTGAAAATAGGCCATTTCCGTGTCCGCTTTTTTCCTCAAAACGAGTCCTCAAACTCATTTCAATGAGAAAGGTTTTGCAAGAGGACTCGTTTTGAAACAGAGGCGCAAGGTAACTCGGAAATGGCCAATTACCAAAAAGACTTATTGGACGTGCGGACAATGGGTCCTAGCTAGCCTTGCAGGAACTTTGGATTCCCGAATATTGATTTCCATGTGTTTGTTTTGAGATACTAGTAGTTCTGTTGAAGAAATGTTATGTTTCGTGTGTTTATGGAATAAATCGCTAGAAATTAAACAAAATAAATTAACTCAATTCAAAGTTTTCAACTACAAACTTTATTGCATTAAAACCTGTAAAAGGCATTGGAAGGCATTGTGGAAGCTATGAGCTCTTGATGCGCACGTGACATGGAAAATGGTAATTCTAATCTACACGTGGAAGACAAATAACCAAGAATATATAGAAAGAAAATAATTTTGTTTAAGGACTGTGGAGTAGCGAGACCCTCCAAACTATATTTATATGACTTGTGAAATGTTCGTAGATCTCTTTCGAACTTAATAACTTACGACTAGTCTTAAGTTTTAATTTTCTGTACTTTTTTCAATCAAGAGAAGCATACACGTCCAAATTCAAGACCGAATTCTTCACCAGTGTCTCCAATATCATACACGGCCACATCAAGTACAGGGAGGCGGTGGGGTTTCGGCGTGTCCACTTCCAAGGTTGTGCGATGCCAAGATCCGTCCTTTATCTAGTGAATGAAAGAGGCAAATGCATGTAAAATCGTTAAGAAAATTGAGGATTTATTTCAGTCATGGAACTCACGGGATTTATTGGAATTAACATATGGGACTGAATGCTATTTGTCATTTTATTCTACGCCGCTGGCTATAGCACTGGCGGCCCAAGCATTCTCGTGCATTGTCTTAAACAGCTAAAATCACACAGGATAACGTCAGGTAGATCGTGTACAACGTCAGGACCGCATGCGTTTATATACAAAAAACATATTTGCTTATTACTAGCTGATGTAGACTCGATTTCCGCCGCTCTCTCGAGTCCGGTCTACGTTCGTCCCATCGGGGAGGAGGGCGAGCTCCTTTTCCGAACAGCGGCTAATCGAGTCTAATCGAGCTGATAGCTTGGGATTCCATCGCTACCATTACGTTAACAGGATTTCCATCTCCCATTCCGTCCTGGTAAACCCTTAAACCTACAGTTGTCATTCAGACATAATTTACTGAATATAGCCTCTTACCTTGCAGTCATCCCCGAGAAGCTTGGGCTTAAATTTGTTGGACGACTTTGCGTGTAGCTCAAGTCCGTTGATGGTTAACATTTTGATGGACTTTGCGGCGTCATCAGAGCTACCATCAGGCCATGCTACCGAGTTTTTACAATGATACGTAATCTGCTGACGGGCACGGTCACTTAAGAGTTGGAGAAATTCCAGTTGGCTGAAGTCTGATACATATTCGAGCTGGATAGGGCATAAACAAATTAAAACAATGTATTTTATATGAAACGTTTTGTTATACTTCTTTAACGGGCTGCAACTGATATACGCTGTATGTCTATTCATGAATTATCCAGTTATTTTTAACCTAAGAACATTTGAATTTCGTTTTCCGCCTTTTGTCCCTTTTAGCCTTATGAAAACTTACCCGGCGTGTTCCGGAAAGACGATTTACATACTTAACAGTAAATCCAAAAAGAATAGGCACCCAAGGTTGATAATCTGCCTGATGAAAAGGGTTCCCGCTCTTAATTTCTTGTTATTGTTTGAGATTAGCCAAAGACAGGAATGTAGTAGTAAATGAATCAGAAACAAACGTCACTTCGAAAAGCCCCAAGTTCATGTTGATTAAAAATGCTGCATTCTATTGGGTGCTGAACCAATTACCGCGCACTTTGGTGGACGACCGCTAACAGTTGTTTTTAAGGGAGGGAACATTTCTTTTTGAGGGTGGGGGTTGGGGTGGGGGGGGGGGGGCGGTGGCTTGGACAATTTCCACCCAAAAAACCCTGCACAGCAAAAACGGCTGAAAAAAAAAAATAAATAAATAAATAAAAGAGAGAAAGAAAAGGTGCAAGTGGCGCCATGGGAAAAATAAGTGCTTTCTACTATTCAGGACCACTTCTCAATGCCAAAAAGATTCTTGCACAAGCTATTGCCCACCAAATAAAATCATGCACAACCTAAAGATGAGGTAAAAATTTCATGCCCCTGAAAATTGCCCCCGCCCCCTCAAATAATGGTTCGACCTTAATTCTAGTCTTCATTCAGCAGAGCCGTTGTGTATGTCGTCACGGAACGTTGCTTGAATTGTTGTTGCCAAAACCCTGCCATACAGGACAGGAACATACACTTCAAACACTTTCCTCACTCGTGTCAAGTTTCCAAAATAGAAGAAGAATATATAACAACAGCTGGGAGGATTTGAAAAGATATGATCCATTACATAAGGTTGAAGCTAGGGCTAATAGTTACAGCACGTTTATTTCAATGACTCAGCTTAGGTTTGGTTACTGTACTTTTGCTATAAAACGGACTGGAAATAAATTGATTAATTAATCCGACGCTAAAGTAATTAAACACTGAATACTAACCTTGTTAAGTCCAGATAGCTCCTTTCCCAACCATTTGTATCCATCACCTCCGCTAAACCACTTCTTTTTATCCGTCACATAAGGCTGTAAAGAGAATTATAAATGAGCTTCCAAATAGCAAAATTACCTCATACTCTACATTTTGGATGGGAAGGTTTCGTAGATTTTTCCTTTAGAAAACGAAACGAAAGAGATGGAAGAAATGCCATCCACACTTTAAAAGAGAAATTTATACACGGTACAGTGACTTTTTAGAGGTAGATATTCTAGGAGGAACTAACTCCGACAAAGGAACGAAGAAACTAACAAACAAATAAACAAAAAACAAACAAAAAAACAACATAAATAAATTACGATATCATGATCATCATTATCATCATTATCGTCACCACCACCACCACCACCACCGCCACCGCCACCCCCGCCGCCGCCGCCGCCGCCACCACCACCACCACCAACAACAACAATTACAACAACACCACCCCGTCCCTGCTAACTAACCTGACTTTCTTCTCCGGGGTACAGGCAAGAAGCGTTAGTATGAAATTCACAATAAACCTTGATGGCATCATGGGCAATGCCTCCGTTCGGATCAATCCAATAGATCCCTAGGTTGTTGAACAAAAAACCAATCAGTGGATCAATAGGGTAAGCGTTCATGCAAGAAAACGTAAGTAACGTAAGTAACGTAAGTAAGTAAGCAATTACCTAGTCAGCAAGTCAGTCAGTGAGTCAGTCAGTCAGTGAGTCAGTCGGTGAGTCAGTCAGTGAGTCATTGAGTCAGTGAGTCAGTCAGTGAGTCAGTGAGTCAGTCAGCGAGTCAGCGAGTCAGCGAGTCAGCGAGTCAGCGAGTCAGCGAGTCAGCGAGTCAGCGAGTCAGCGAGTCAGCGAGTCAGCGAGTCAACGAGTCAGCGAGTCAGCGAATCAGCGAATCAGCGAGTCAGTCAGTCAGTCAGTCAGTCAGTCATCCAGGCAGCCAGCCAGAGATGTACTAACCACTTATAAGGTTTGGATAGCTCATGTGGAGATCTCTGCATGTTCTAGCAGGGAATGCTTGAGAACCGTTAGGATTTTTGTACATGTCAAGGCGATAACTGATAACGTCGTAGAGGTCGATGGTCTAAAAATTAAACATACAGTAACACAGTCAATAAATCTAAATCCTAAGTTAAGTAAACTAATAAATGAGGACATACAGTAAATTATGACGCAATGAACAGATCATAACGACTAAAGAAACTTTAAGACACGCTCAGAGACGGGCTGAGAGATATCGACTGATGTCTCACTCGTAACTTGCTTCAAAACTGTCATTCTGTGACTTATCTAGAAGATCATGCATTCTTTTTAATGGCTTGTATGGGACTACATAAACCTTTCACTCTCTAATATTTCTTTCGTTGTACGAAGTTAATACTCAACTTAGCACAAAGAACTGTCGTTTAACATTTAAGCAGGTGACCTCTAACGTTACCCCCTTACCTTGGGTTTCGTTTCTTTGCCCTGTTGAGAATTAGAAAAAAAGAAAAGCATTTGTTCTTATCTGTTCGTTGATGATTACTGAATAGCTTTGATGCTTTGGAGGAGTTGCTAAAAAGGTGTTGAGAGAAGAACCACTTTTTTGTGAGTAACCCTATCACGAGACAGTGTACATCCTTTTTTCTGAGATCTTGTAGTTAAAGGGTGCCATTTCAAATCGTGTTTTCCAACAGTCTCAAGAGTCATTCCTTGAATGGGACACAGTGGCCACACTAGAGTGCTCATTGCGCTGTTTTAATGTCTTGCGTTCAACTGGACCTTTCCATAGCATTCAGATTAAGAAACAAGGGTTAACGCGTCGTAAGCGTGAAAAAGGAAAGACGATGTTGATGACTAAATAACGAGTGGCCATGACTGTACCTGTTGTTTACTTTTGTACAATCTCCGTGCTCCAGATTTTTCTGTTTGGAGAGATGCAGGGTCGTCGTAACCGTAGTCGGACTGGAAGCCTGGAAACTAGAATGTTAATCAAAGAGATAAGGCTGAAATTTATAGCAGGGTTGGGGTGTCCTCTGGGCATTGTTACGCTTGATCTCTAGCGCCCACAGAAGCCACCACTACAGAACACATCGAGATAAAATCTTTTAACATTCCATGACAAAAATTAATAACATTTTTCACCATTTATACGCAGGAAAAGAGAATGTACATGTAGAGTTTCGTAAAGTAATAAAGAACAAAATGACTTACCGTTAGTTGCCCCTGATATTCAGCTGGGAGTGCTGCCTGCGAATTATAACAAACACACATACGTAATTATTATTTTTTTAAACACTTTCCTCGATTAACAAGTAATTTATTTAAATCAGCTTCCGCTTAACATAACCCAAAATGATTATTCATAGGGCGCAAACCTCATATGGCTTTACATATAAGAGTTAAGCAGTTATATGGATTCAAAATATGAGCTTTGTGTAACTGACAGAACTCACCGGTAATCCGGGGGGTCCTCTGGAACCCGCGGGACCCTAAAAAATAATTTTGGAGAAAAATTGAAACTTACCAAGTACAGAATATATAAAGATCTATAAACTACATATGGCGCGAAAATATGCTCAAATACTTGTCCGCAGACGTAAGCTGTTCCGAGTAGCGAACAGTTTTCCGACAGCGAAGCTGTGAGCTTCAAGGAACAGATGTCCAAGGACAAATATCCGAGCATATTTGTAAAGTTAAATGGAAGCTATTGTGTTTATTATCCTTCAAATATTCTTCGCAACACGCAGGATGTTTTGAAAATTAGGGAATATCACTCGGATATTCCCCACTATTCAGTCACGTGACGCGTTTAGACCAATCGCGTGCAAACGAAAATATTTGATGATTATGAAGTTATCTATAAGGGTGATATTTCAAGTTCGCTCTAAGAGTAGGCTACAAAAGTGGAGAAAAAGTCCGACACTATTACAAGACATGTTTCGAGAGGAAAGTCTGTTATCGTCAGTAAATGTAATAATGACCACGCGAAACTTCTCGCCTCGATT
Source organism: Orbicella faveolata (assembly GCF_042242905.1). Classification (NCBI taxonomy): domain Eukaryota; kingdom Metazoa; phylum Cnidaria; class Anthozoa; order Scleractinia; family Merulinidae; genus Orbicella; species Orbicella faveolata. The sequence goes on from NW_028301540.1 coordinate 3,322,686, forward strand.
GAAGGTTAATATGGGAGAATAATATTGACAGGTACACACTGCTTTCGTACTTTTATGCTATAATCTCTTTGATGTGATGTGCTTTAATGTGCACTGATGTGATTTGATAGAGATGTGTTTCTTTTCCCAAAACAACATGGAGGAGGATGATTGAAGAAGAAAGGCACGAAGTTGGGAGGCAAATCGAATAGGCCCTTTGCACGAGCCGGTCACGTGGTACAAAATCACACATGCTGGTGAACAAGTTGCGCAGTGGGACTTCCAAAACAAAGGCAGGTCCAGGTGGACTCGTACGGGTTGCACTGTTTTGGAAGTCCCACTGCGCAGCTTGCTCACCAGCATGTGTGATTTTGTACCATGTGACCGGATCGTGCAAAGGGCCTATTGGGTGGAAAGAGAATGTCAGAGCCTTATGTGCCTTATGGCATGGATAGATATAGGCAGGAAGGTGTTTCTTTTCCACGATGTGCTAATGTTGTTAACAATCAATCAATCAATCAATCAATCAATCAATCAATCAATCAATCAATCAGTCAATCTAATAACCGGTGTTAACTTTTAAAACAGCAAAAAAAAAATCTTACCTCTTGGCCGTCTTGACCCTGGTAACATCAAATCACAAAAGAGGGAAAACAGGAACTGTTAGTTTAAGCTAGGCCTGTATCCAAATGTGTTGCTTCGTTTTGTCAAGAACCGTTATTTGGACCACCTGTTAACTTTTCTTTGCTACCAATATATTTGTCTTTTTTTTTCGAAAGTGCCGATGAACAAACGGACTTACAATTGAAAGAAGTTACAAATGAATAAACGAGAGATAAAGAAAGCAAAAAAACAAACAAACAAAACAAAACAAACAAACAAACAAACAAACAAACAAAAAACAGACCAAAAAAAAAAAAAAAAAAACAGAAAGAAAATTTGTCAGTAAAAATAGCTACTATACCTGACGTCCTCGATCTCCCTAAAGAGAAAAAGAAAAGGGAATTTTACCCTCAACTTTCGAGAAAGTTCATTTCTTCGTATTTAGTTTTGCTTTTCTTTTGTATCAAGTCAGTTGAGACAGCACATCTCCAAAATGATATCTAGAATACATTCCCAAATTATTCGTTTGTTTCATCGGACCCTCATAGAACACAACTTTTAGGAAATAAGTTTGAGAAAGGAAAAACAATAGGTTTTACTTAAGCAGTTTAGAGAAAAAGAGCTGGTATCTGAAATGCGACAAGAATAGTCAGGCCACTTTTGTGATGAGAATTAAAGTGAAAGCATTCTCTTGAAGCTCTCGCATCTGCTATGTCAAATGTTCTTAAGTAACCGCGGCCTTAAATCGACAAGGGAATGTATGAATCTAAAGCGGCGTCAGTTGATTGAACAGGATCACCTAAAGTGGTCTAAATTAGTCGTTATGCCGTTGAAATTAGTGTCAAAGAAATCCAAACACAGGAAAAATAAAGACCTTTAATCCAGAGGTACCGTCCAGTCCCAAAGCGCCCTGTGGCGAAAGAAAAAAATGGAAAATCAAGGCATTGGGTGTTATATAAGCAGAAGGAGTACAAGTGCATTCCAATTTAATTATTTTGACTTACTTCAATTCCTTCATCGCCCCTCTCTCCCATCCTACCAATCACGCCATCAGCACCCTACACAGAAACAAAGTAGCCCATAATTCAATTAGTGCATTTATCTTCTATATAATAAGTACTCAAGTTCAAGTGCATGTATTCAAGACCAAGTAATATTGGTGACGTTTTCGTTTCAACTTGTCGCGCAACAATGTTGCATTGTAAGTCGATAAGCGTTGATGCGCGTATTAGCACCCGTGTTGTAAGTTGTAGCAACATGCTGTGCGAAGCAGAAACGAGGTTAACTTCATCCAACGTGAAAACTGTACAAGTACGCACAACAAGGCTTTTTGTCTTGCGATGCAACATAGTTGGGCGACATGGTGAAAGAAAAACGTTGCCAGCATTGTTTGGCCTCGGCCTCTATTACAGTAAAATGTAAAATGTAAAATGGGGCCAAAGAAGCGAAAGTTTTCAAGTTGGCCACAGCCGCAGCAACATAATTAAGGAAGGAGTAAAACTTACAAAACAGTCAAGCTTAATGTTTGGGACTAAATGATTAAATATAAATAATAAATAACTACTAATAATTATTATACAGCTTATGTTTGTAGCTGATATAACCCGCGCTTTTAGGGCATTATTCTCCCGTAATGCCCACAGGCTGATTACGGGCCTGCAAAAACAAATAATAAGAAACTCATTAACCTCGAACTTGGGGTCTTTACGGGGAAATCTCAGACCTCCGCCTTGCCGTATTGACCTCGTTATCGCTCTGTCAATATGGCGAAGTCTCGGTTTGAGATTTTCCCGTCAAGACTTCACTTGCGGGTAATAAGTAGTTACTATTTCCTGTTATTTTGAAGAAGCTATGTCGAGGATAACGCATCTCAAAACGAATTGCGAGTCAATTCTTCAGTGCAGGTGTGACGAACAGTGCGGATATCCTACCGGTGTTCCTTCTGCCCCAGATTCTCCCCGAGGCCCACCGTCACCTCTTTGTCCCTGGGGGCAAAACGTACATCAACAATTAAAGCAAGTGACTTAGTTTATTGCTAATTTATTTTATTTCTAGGTATTTAGTGACCCTCTGATTTATCCCCTTATTTATTTATTTAGTTATTATTTTTCTTTTTTTTTGTGCCTCCTTACTACTCCCTCATCCTTTAAGCTTTACTGCGAACCAACTTCTTTATACAAATACTTTTTAATTTCACTCACCTAGCTCGATTAGCTTTAAAGTTACTCTGGGTGAATTTTACCTACTTTTCTTTTTTAATCATCTTTTTTGTAATTAAGAGCATTGGTAATAGTGTGTTTTTGTTGTTAAAAAGTAAACAAATATCTCAAACTGCATATAAAATATGGCTTTACTCATAGAAAGAATAAAACGAGGTTTCATTCGGACGACCTCAGGTTTTTTTAAGTTATGCACTGTTTAAAAGAAGTCAAATTAGCCTCGCATTTTGATAGAGAGTGTAAGCATGACGTTTACGGCTGACTTTTCGCGTAATTCTTAAACAAATCACACACAAATAGAAAAATGTCTCTTACTATTCACCGCAAATACAAATATTTTCTCTCTACTGTACAGACAGCTGAAGATAGACGGCAAAAGTTTCATTTTTGCCGTTTGCCGTTTGACGTATCGTCATGCTTAATCTCTATTACTTATGATCTATTGGAGGACAGACGTAAAGATGACGTCATTAAAATGTTTTGGTTTCTTTATTATATAAAACAAACAGCTTCCACATTGCCGTGTGTTTGTTCACTCAGTGATCACAGAAGACGTCAAAATGTGGTAAGAACATCAGTGATTCATTCGCCTAATGGCTCGTGTGCCACTTTTCTGTTGTTACCACATTTTGAGGTAATCTGTGATCTATTAAGTGTAGTTCACACAAGCGACATACAACGACATAAACATAACGACATAAGAAGGACGTAAGCAGTGTGAACATCCTGACATAATGACGTAATAGCAACATAACAGCATGAACTTAACCGTCACCTAAGGAAAAACACCTGATCTTTTCCTCATCAGTCATGCTTTTATGTCGATGTTCACACTGCGATCTAAGCTATTATGTCGCTATGCCATTATTTCGCCGTGTCGTTTGTGTCGTCATGTCGTTAGAGTGAACAGACGCATGGCAACATGGAATCTTTTTGTTAAATCCAATGTAAATAGTGTCCCCAATTAGTTTTTTTTTAGCTAAATACTACTGACACTTGTCTTTCATTCATTCATTCATTCATTCATTCATCCATCCATCCATCCATCCATCCATCCATCCATTCATTCAATCATTAATTCATTCATTCATTCAGGATGTTTACTCTTACAGAGCGAGGAGCATGCGCGTCATACCTTAGGTCCCGGATATCCTGGCGGTCCAGATTCTCCCGAATCTCCACGATCACCCTGACAAAGAATTTAAAAAAATAACAATCAGTATTTAATGTAAACGTATTAAATAAAAATAGATACATATCACTCACTGGTTGTTCTATACTTAGTACCTTTTCTCCCCGAGCGCCCAGACTTCCGTCCTCTCCCAGTCCACCTGTGTCTCCCTAAATGTGGTAGAAGAGAAAATATTATCTTCAAGATTGTCTACTCAAAGGGCTCCCTTAACGATAATGCTGTTTTAAATATGTCAAATTATTGTCGCATTTTGATTGGTTCTTACAGACGCATAGATGACGTCACTAACACTCTTTTTAACCTTTATTATATAAAACAATTTGATTCCATGCTGCCGTGTTTCTGTTCAGTAACTGGTCATAGAAGACGACAAAATGTAGTAAAAACATCAGTGATGCACGCAGCTACCGCCTCGCGTGCCACTTTTTTTGTTCTTACTACAGGTTGAAGTAATCTGTGATCTATCACTGAGCAGACGCACGGCAACATGGAATCTATTTGTTAAATATCCAAACAATGGGTTTTAGATAAAGCTGAGACGAACCTCACGTTTCCTTGCTATGAATCGTCACGCGCTATACAATTTTTTGTCATTTCAAGTTCAGTGGTTATTCGTTGTTTACTTTGTCTAGAGTGGTGAACACCATTCCGTCATTTCTGAATGGCACATGCGCATTTCATTTTTATTGTTCAGGAGATCATAAAAGAAATAAGTTTTCTTATGGGACATCCTTTGATCTTTTTCAATCGCAAAACTTCCTCTCTTCCTGATCGCTGAATGCTTGAGGAAGTTGGCGATGAAGCCCTTTTTATCTAATCACGTCGAACACGGGTGAACACACACTCAGACAACAGTATAATTATACGAGTTAAAACCGCAAAGAATTCCCCCAAATTCCCATTATCCAAAAAGACAACACGATGGAAGTTTCGACCTACCGGAGAACCCGAGATTCCATCTTTGCCTCTTGAACCACGCTGGCCTGTTACGCCCTAAGATAGACAAAGAAATTAGGATCATAAATTATGAGAAATATCAGTGATTGTAGTATGGTGTAGAGTTGTTGTTCACGGTGAAGGCCGGAGAATGTATTGGATATTAACAGAGACATTAAAATATAGTAGAGTGGGAACTGTCTAAAAGCAAACATACAAACAAACAAACAAACAAACAAACAAACAAACAAACAAACAAATCATAACATTAAAGGTTCGTACATATTTTACACACCAAAGTCGAGTCTTTTTTTTTTTTTTAAATCAATACCGTTCTCTCACCCTTTCTTTTCTCTTTCACGCGTAATGTTATGGGGAAAAACAATACAAGAATATTGCCAGTTGACTCAAGTTTTGCTTAACAAATACAAACGTGCTGTACAATAGCTTGCACAAAATAAAACTTTTCCACGCATTATTGTCATGTAATACCTGGTAAACTGTTAATAAGGCCCGTCGCCCTGGCAGGCCTAGTAATTTTTCATTCAGAACTCCACAGCTTTGACCATACGTTTACATAGTAACAAAATAATCTAAATCAGCTTTCATTGTGTAAACATTGAGAAGATTGTCCAATAATCGGTTTATGAAAATATCACATACAGTAGAACCCTCGATGCCAGGTGCGCCTTGTTCGCCTTTGGGGCCATTTGGTCCAAATTGTCCAATGTCTCCCTGTTTCCCGCGCAGACCCATGTCACCATCCAGACCCTAAAACCGAGATTAATGTAACATTTAGCAACAACCAGATATAGCATTGAAAGTATTTTCCGGCAGAATCTTCACGGCCTGAGTGGTTCTTGTTAATACAACACTGTCGATGTCTAAAGGCTAGGGGAAAACAGATTTAGATGCTGTGAGCACTCTGAAAACTCTATTTGGATTAGGTCATGGAACACAAGCTCGTTTAGAGCGAGAAAGACCCTAAATTAAATGGATAACTCATTTAAAAACAGACAACAAACTAAGGGAAAACAAAACAAAACAAAACAAAACAAAAAACAACAACAAAAAAAACAAAAACAAAAACAAAAAACAAAAAAAACAGAAAGCAAATACATGGGCGAATCAAATTTGGAATTATACCATATCATACATGCACAATTGACGGATTCGGCTAACGTTCAGATCATGCGATCATTCATTTGGGATGTTACAATTGTTCTGTTTGTACATAATCTCATGTAATCAGTTGCCTGTGAAAAACTGCACAATTGTAACCTCTCAAATGAATCATCACGTAGTTTGAATTGGGTGGTAACAAGGATGTAAACATGTGAGCCGAATCTATGAGGTCGATTCAAAGAACACGCTTGCGCGATTCGAATGGTTTCCATCAATAGCAAGGCCTCAATGACATAATTACCTTTGATCCGTCTCTGCCAGGTTTTCCATCTTGACCAGGCGATCCTGTACTTCCCTGAAAAAGACAATAAATGAAGCTGAAACGACAGCAAACTATCTTCATTTCAGAAGTGTATAAAAACCAAGCTACGGATTTTGTTCCCTAAATTGTTGTTTGTTCGCTGACAGTCGTGATACCTTAAAGCAGTTCAACGCAAATGTCACAATTTTCTGTCATCGAAGACGCCGATGTGATATACATGCTTGCAAATAGACTTTTTATGTTTCTCCCACTTGAGTTATTTTAGCCTTTATAGTTATGTAATTACTGTAGATGGCATGTAACAACGCATATCTCGTGTGGTACGGATTGGGGAAATGTAACTGCGTTGTATCCCCTTAGTAATTTCTCCTATGTACGCGTCCATTCACACGGATTTATCATCGTGTGAAAACGTTTCTATTTGAGTTCCCACCTCTTTCCCATATCCTGTCCACGATGTTTTACTTTCATGATGATTGCAAACTGTTCGGCGTTTTGGTGGCCCTCACCTTTACTGGTCAGAAATATTTCTAACTGATTGTAATATTTTATCTGAATTACAAACTAGTTAGTTTTAATAAAGCGCCTTTGGGATTTCCCTCAGCCATTTTACTCCAAACCTCGGTGTGAGAGTAAATTTTTGTTTGGCCAGTAAAATACAGCACTTGTCAATAACTATCATTCGAGAAAGCTCAGCGGGAAAAACATAAAATAAATTCAACTATCGGGAGGTTTCACTGAGAGAGCAGACAATCAATACCATGTATCTTTTTGAGATGCACCGGTGAAATATGCTTCTAAAACTCATTAATGATTCATGAAGTTCGAACTCAGAAAATCATGACAGTGACGATGTTTGGATGTCTGATTCAATTAGCACAGGTTTTTACGATTTTATTACTCCGTTTTCTCCTTAAATTTAGTTTCGATTGAGAAGATATATCAAACACTCAAGACAGTGTTTGACCACATTTCCAAACACCTCAAAGTTCGTCAAAAATACTCCGTTACGCGTCGTATTTTCAACTCTCTTCTCGGTGTTTGGAAATGTGCTCAAACACGGTCTTTCGTGTACTTGATACATTGCTGTATACTCACAGTTTCGCCTCTTTCTCCGGACTTGCCCACAGAGCCAGCTGCTCCATCCTCACCCTGAAAGAAGCATTCAACGTAAATGAAGTCCTGAGATGAACATGTTAATTGCTTATCTTGGAATAAAATACTTTACAATTTTCATCTCATAACGCATTTTGGTTCTAGAGTGTGTATCAAATGACAAATTTCGGGCACACTACAGTATTTTTTAATAGTTTATTGAGGACTTCGTTAATTACGACGTCGACACGGTGTTTATACTTTCCATTGCTGCTGAAGTAATAAACACTGTGATAGACTTACATTTTCTCCTGCTTTCCCATCTACTCCGTCCTTTCCGGCTTCTCCTATTTCTCCCTAGACGAAAATGTAACTTTTTGTCAGAGTTTTGTTTTCTTGCCCATTACAATATCAGTCAGTGATTTTGTAACTGGTTCCAGTAGGTTAAGAGAATTATGCAGAGCTAAAGCTAATACTCTGTTTTAGACGAAAACTCGGGAAGTCAGTCCAAGCTCAAAAGACAGGAAAACAAACAGGGTCAAAAAGGAAAACAAACGAACGAACAAACTATATATTTTCTATTAACCTACTACGAGACCCATACTTGTTTGAGTTTACGATCCCTTTTCTCGATATCTGGGAGTCTGGGTTTTCAATTTTATTAGCGAGATTCCTAAGTGTACTTACAAGTAGTGTTAAATCCTCTTCATTTCTAGAAGGCGAGTTCGTAATTTCACACACATTTGACCCTAGAAATTAATTAACTAGATATAACTAATGAACAGATAATGATGGCAACACAAATAAAAGTATTTTTTACTTTAGGTCCTGCTGCTCCTATCGCTCCATTTAGACCGGAAGGTCCGACTCCGCCCTGAGAGTAAAATGCAAAGAAATGTTAGTTTTTTAACATTTACAGACATCTAATAACCAAACGGACATCATCACAGATATAAATCAGTACTTACTCTCATTCCAGAAGCTCCAGGGTAGCCACTTTCCCCTTCTAATCCAAATGCGCCCTGGAAGATATCAAATGGGGACAAGGCATCAGTATTTAAAGTAACCGTGCATGGAAATTATAATACTCGCTGACGCAAACCTTTCCTTGTAAAAACAGACCGATACAAACTTACACTGGAACCTGCTGTGCCGGGGGGTCCGGGAGGTCCCGTCTGACCTTGAGATCCCTGCATAACATAACAGTAAAGCACAATGTATGTTTACAAAAATATCTTCTTGATGTAACAAAGTAATAATTAACGGTAGGATAAAAGACTTTTTCCATTAGAAGAGGGTCTAAAATAGGGTTGCAAATCCCACTTCCCGCTAGCAATGATGGCTGATTACGGCTGATCAATTCAATAACTCAGTTTCAATAGGAGTATCGCTAACGGAAATAATGTCAAGTTGTCCTATCGATTCATCGGTTCCTCGAAAACACAGTACGAGGACTGCGAACAGATTCAACCCAAACGTTTCGACGCGGATAACTTACTTACCGTTAAGCCATATAGTGCACCCTCCAAAACAATGCTGGCCATGGTAGCTACTAATTTCCCAATGCAGTTAAACGACATTTTATATCTGACATTTTAAGTATTTATTGATTAAAGAAACCCCTTAAAGGGGCTTCTGCACGGTGTGCGCTTCTTCAAAAATTTAGCCTAAATTTTTCAAGTTCGTCGTTTGCAATCGGGGTTAATCGTCTCTTTCCTTAACCATTCTTGTTCCTTTGAGGCATAGTATTAACTCTTTGGTGTTTTTTCTTTCTTAGTGAACTACCATTTCCAGGTTTCCTTCAATGACAAGGTAATTTTTGTACATGGCCAAAATGCGGTGACTGAACTCCTTTAAAGGACCCTGGCTAGCCTCCGCCATTTTCGAAGCCATCAAAACTATCAATAATTGCATGGCGAAGTTGTGTCCCCGAAAGTGTGTTTAATTATCTTTAGCAGTGTCACAGTGATCTCCTTCGATTCGACATGCTCCGAATGAAATATAATAGCCAAACTCTCGCATGTAAACAAAAACAAAGGTGTGGCTGACTAGGGCCCTCTAAAGGAACAAAATATCGCTTTGTAGGTTTCTCAGATGGCCTGGATTTCACACAAGCTTATTAATCACAATGATATCCACGCTCAACACGTTAAAGATGAGTTCCTTACCGGTGCACCTACTCCTCCGTTATCCCCAGGGGGACCGGAATCGCCGACAGCACCCTGGATAAAAAACCAAAAGAACGAATGAATGAATTTTATTTATGTGTGAGTTTTGTTTACCGACGCTACACAAATGAGTTCGAGATTTGCTTAAAAGTGAGTGAACGCGCCAAATACAAAACCAGATAAAAATATAATAAAAATTATAATTGAACTATATACAAAATTTGTTACAGTTTTTGTTAAAACTAAGAATAAAATACTAGGTAACATTTAACATAAGGAAACACCTAAAATGGAAAATTCTAATACAAGCAAGAGGGCAATTTAGTCTTTCCCTCAATAAAGCCGCCATCGAGAGCCGGCAAAAGACCACAGTATGCAGACACTACATAGACTTAATCCTGAACCTTCGTAAATACAGGCAGGTACGGCCAACCTAAAAGAACGTCTCTTCTTTCATCGAGTGTTAACATTCAAACTAGAAAATACGATCACCTTATTTCCGTTGCGACCACTTTTTCCAACACTTCCTTCGTCACCCAGTCCTCCCTGCAGACATTATTGGTATGGTCAGTAATCCTTCAATTATCAAGGTTATCGGCCATTCCTATGTTAAGGTTTTAAGCGTTGCTTTGATCGCCGAGTTCTCAGTGACCTGCGCAGTCGTTGTAACTTACAGTTGATTCCAATTTTACACATATTTCCTTACTGTGCACATTTCGCAATTACGAAGGTACACCATTGCCCGGGAGGTGCGGTGGCCTCATCGCCTCCGGATCGAGTGGTCCGGGATCGAGTCCTGGCCGGGGACGTTGTGTTGTGTTCTTGAGCAAGACTCTTTGCTCTTACAGTACCCCTCTCCGGCCAGGTGTTCAAATGAGTACCGGCGAATTTAATGCAGGAGCTAACCCTGCGATGGACTACCATCCCATCCAGGGAGAAATAGAAATACTCTTAGTCGCTTCATGCTACAGAAACCGGGATAAGCTCCAGCCCGATGGGCTACTTAGCTCGTATGCAGACTTAAAGTTGCCTTACCTTACTATTGCCCTTGTTCATGCGTGCAGACAGATGTCTTCAACATTAAACCCACCTAATTTATTCGTGAGCTAACCACTCAATGTTAATTACATAAAACGGTTGACTATTTTTTTTTTTTGCATCTAAGATGGACTTTGATTAGATGTGTATAGTGTTGTACATGCAAACTAACCGTTGGTCCATCTTGTCCCGATGATCCTAAAGGTCCACGTACACCGGGTCCGCCCTGAAAGAGGGTAAATTATGCCTTAAAGTGCCTATGAAGTGAATTTTTTTTCGTTATTCTGTCGCTTGTTATGTCTACTTTTCGAAATTGCCAAAAGCGAATAATGTTAAAGAGAGAAACATTGCACTTTTTGCTGTTCAAAGTTCGAATTTGATAACCGAAAGTGGGTCCAATTTGCGCGCGGCCAAAACGAATGTACTAATTACAATGCCGTGACGTACGAAATTGTTCAAACGACTTAATCGCTACTTTCCGACTCTTGTACGTTGGAACTTTCACTATGACATATATCCATCACTATCTGACATTTTACTTGCAAAAAAATGGCAAACTTTGAAGAAATCTCTTATGGCAATTCACATAGCTACAGAGGCAAAGTGGGGTGAACAAAATAATCGCTGAAACAATTTCCTACGCCATTATGGATGCGAATGCACCTATTTCTCATATCACTTACTGAGACAATTTACATATCACTTATCTTTCTCATATCACTTAATAATTATTAATGAAACAGTTTGACATCTATTATTATAGTCTTCGTTCTGATTCTTAAAGTGCCTATTAAGTGAAACTTTTTTTGCTTTTATCCGTCGCTTGTTATGTCTACTTTTTGAAGCTGCCTAAAGCAAATAATGTTACGAAGAGGAAAATCCGACTTTTTGCCGCCCAAAGTGAGCTCAGTGTAGCCAAACAGTGGGTCCGGAGACATATATATATCCATCAATATCTGACATTTTACTTGCAAAAAAATGGTAAACTTTGAAGAAATCTCCTATGGCAATTCACATAGCTACAGAGGCAAAGTGGGGTGAACAAAATAATCGCTGAAACAATTTCCTACGTCATCGCTTGTAAACTCGTTGCCAGTCTCCGGGCAGGCATAACAAGAGAACAAGAGAATAGATAACAAACTTTATTGAGTAACTTCTCAATACTCGACATAGAGTACTCAACATCTTCAACAATCGCTCTGACTTTAAGGTTGCCCGATATACTCTACTACTACTCTCAGTAATTGAGAACCACTCGATTTGATATCGCTCAGTATTTAAAAGTTACTCCAGCGATAAACTCGAATAGCGCTCGTTAAAATACTCTGAGTAATCGAGAGCTACTCAACTTGCAATCGCTCCGAGTATTAAAACTTTTCTTCGGCTATACACTCGGATACAGCTCCTGGATCTCGATTCATCGTTGCCCCGTTAAAGAGTGTCCCGCGTTTTGGTGCTGGTTGACTACGAATGTTGTATAAACAAACGTTTTATTAAACACACTTTTTAAAAAAAATCTGTTGATCATTGTCTTTTGAGAAGTGTGGGTGGGTTTCAAAAGGCCCGGGATTTCTTTAAGGCAAATATCTACTGTACATAAGATATGACGGAGTTCTTAAAAGTTTTCTTGGATTAAATTAAGGATGGCAAAGCGGTGACCGTTTATTCAAATTGGGATTCAACAAACTGTTCCTCTTTTGAGCAAAATTTAACATTGAAAGCGTTTCTTTTGTTACACGCACAAAACATCAGGCTACTTGTTGTCAGGTATTGTAATTACAACAATAGCTACCTCTCGTCATTGTCACTACGCATAATTAATCTTTTTCAAGTTCAGTTGCATTAATTTATGGCAAACGATTCGTTCGAGCTCACTGCGGTGAATAAAATGTGGCGTCAGTTGAGGTTAGAAAGGAAAATTTAGAAACTACTATAAAACTCTCTTTCTTCCATATAGACTTTTTGTGTTACGAACAGTTTTTTTTGTAAGGTATTTGTGAATGGCTGGCGTTATTTTTTGGTTTTGTTTTGTTGTTTCATTTGAGTCTATGTAAAGCTCGGGTCAGAAAAGAGCAATCGAACAAATTGTTGTTAAAAATAACAATAACATATACAAAGTAGATCTATGACGACTTTGGCGGAATCAGGGTAAAAAGTACAATACAATTTGAGTACAGTAAGTAATTCTTAGTTTCTTCGTACTTCGTGGCTATAAGACCTATAATCGTCTCATATTCAATAAGCACGGGTGGAGTAGTTGTTTTATTAAAAAAACACTAGCAAAAATAACATAAAATAAACAATAATAGAAAACGCCCCCAACGTACCCCACCCACCACAAAAAAAGTAACCATAAGACGCAAATGCTTATCATATTTGTAGAGTGTAGTATAATTGTTCATATACCATAACAGCTAAGCCAATGAAATCTCTCGCATATCCTTATCCAGTGATCCAGTTTTAGATAATTTGAATTACTTATGGAGTGGATCTAAAACAACGTTACTCACAGATTCTCCCTGACTTCCCCTGTATCCTTTGGAGCCTGTGGCTCCCACATTTCCCTATTTAAAAAAATAATAATGAAAAATGTTAAATGTGGCTTGGTACTTGACACAATAGAAAAAAAAAAATTTCCAATAAAATGTGAAGATACACATTATGAAGGGAACAGAGGAACGACATAAGGTAGGAGAGCCCTAATTTTAATTTTTCTAATTGCCGTTACGTAAAATCATGGAATCCTTAGTTATGGTTATAGAAATTCACCTATTCAAAAAGCTCAAAATAGTTCCTTAAAGGTTCACGAACCGCTAAACAGAACTGCAAGGTTATGAAGTTAAAAATAGTCTGCAAGAAGCCCGTCTTTAGATCTTTACTACTTTGTTCACATTTCACATTTTTCAGCCATTCAATCTTTCAAGTCCATTATACAAACTGCAACCATACCTGAGGTCCTGTTTCACCAGACAGGCCCGGATAGCCATAAGCTCCCTCTTGACCCTGAGAACAAACCAGAACAAAAATACATAATATATAATTGAGAAAACGTATTTCATTGTGATCAGCTGAGAGCAGGCCAATTTATCGTTAATTTTTAATTTGTACTCCAATGCAAATTAACGCGCGCGCTTTGGTGATTTTCCCAGTCATATAACAAATGAGTAATCGTACGAAAGCCCGAGCTACACTACTCGTGATGTTTGAAAGTTCTTTCACATTGCACTCGCCTAAAGGCTCGTGCAATTTTGAGAGAATTTTCAAATATTACTCGTAGTGTAAATTCTTAATTGCACACGTATTCATACGATTACCTATACAAATCGACTAGCGGTCTATCGCGAATGCCGTTCTATTATTGGCTGCGACACTCATCTTAAATCTGGTTCACACCAGCAACATAACGAGATAATGGCATAACGACAATCGTTTATTTCGGCGATGAAAACATTGACATTAAGACAAAAGGAAGAGATCAGTTTTTATCTTGTGTTCACGTGACCAAAGTGTCCTTGTTCGCTGGTGTGAACTACAGGCTTTATCTGTTGTAGACAGTAATTAGCCTAGCAGCGTGCAGTTGTTAACAAAATGGCGGCTAATTCTTTGCGTTTTCGAAGTTTCTGTGAAAAGGATTTGAACAATTCTTTTTTTTCGGTTTTGAACGACTAGTAGATTTACACTTAAGAATTAGATTATGAGCTCGAGATTTCTATGCGAGATAAATGACTCGAGTTGCGCCCTCGTCAACTATTACGGGCTCATATTTTAATTGTGAAATAGTTTTTCTTGTGCTAAGTTTTGCAGCGTTACAAAAAAGTTTGCAAACCTTCAGCGACGCCTCCAACAATACGTTGTTTTCGGATGTTACTTACCGGGGAGCCTTGTGTTCCTTTCGGACCCTGAGCGCCCATCGGACCGACACTTCCCTTTTACGAGAAAAAAAAACAATAAAATAAAAATAAAATAAAGATGAAATTTTTCATAAACACTGCATGTGATCATGTTTACACAAAGTAGCTTGTCAATATACAAATAATGTATTTCACTAAGGACACCGGTTACTGTCCAAGAGGTCCTAAATATTTAATAAAAATTATCGGGTAACTTTGAGCAAAATATCGTGATTTGTCGGTGGCGAGCAAATCAATCATATCCTGAAGTAGAACGCTGAGGCTAAATTTACTTAATCTGTGAGACACTGAGAAGTTACGATATTTAGTGAAAACCGAGTTCAATAGTTGTTTTATCATTGGATGAGTGAGTAGGTTTTTCACAATTTATTTTTGGGACTCGAAAATCGAGTCTTGCCTCGCTGAAGACAGAGATAATCATAACTTTGCCCTGAGTGACAAGGGCTGGTATTCATTCAATTCTTTTGGTCTAGCTGGTATTCGAATCAAACTACTCTCGCAGAACTCTAATTCAGAGAGGTAGATCACGACTAGGCATAAGCGGAACATTACTTGCTGCAAAGTCACTGCCAGGCGGTAATACACATGACCAGACATTATGTGTACAGTATTCAGTATTTTCAGACCCGTGGTGGGCTGACAGTTAATAACAGAAAGGAAAAAAAAATACATCAAATTATAAATGTTGTTATCTGTACATTTATCTGTAAACTGCCACCCTTATCACTGGATAAGACGCTGCACGAAAGACTCAATTACTAATTTCTTATATTGTAAAAAAAGCCGAGTTTGTTGGCTAACCCCTTCACTAGATCACTGTACTGTATTCAGCTTCACCGAAATTTTTAATATACATGTATGTAATATTGGCTGAGTTAACGTTATGGAGTAAGCCTTTTTTTACAAATATAGTCTAACTCCGTTAATACGGTGACCAACGGGCCATGAAAATTTGGCCGTATTAACGGGATACGGTCAAATTTCATGACCGATCTAAATACCCCAGTCCCTCAATGAGACACGCGTGAGGGAAATCATGGCAGTTGTACGTGGTGGCCGCATCAACGGGGTTTTCTAATTAGAAAATGTATTGGCGTTTCGTCGGGCCAAAAAAAGGTGGCCGTAATAACGAGGTGACCGTAAGACGGGGTTTCACTGTAACTGGGACTGAATTTGGTAACGTGAAAATTGTGCAGTGCAAGAGGGTAGAATGTTGTACTTACCATTCCCCCTGCAAATCCTGGCAGTCCAGATTTTCCCTGGTTTCCTTTTGGACCCTTAAAACGTATAAAATGTCACAGAGATTATGATAATTGACGAGATGATCACAAGGAACGTCGACGTTTAATAGATCCAAAGCAGACGAGAATAAACGCACAAAGGTCAGGGGAAGAACTAAAGGGGGGGGGGGGGGGGAGAGGGGGAATTAGGTAGCTATCCACTCCTCTTTGGGAGAAGCAAAACATAAATAACTCGAAAAAGGTTGTGGATATTGTGGCAGAAATAAAGGCAAACTCTCTGAACAGGCACCTCATTGTAATTTTTACTTTGTGGCATTGCCAGTGTTTCTAGAGAAACGGTTTTCAACTACAGGTTCCGATTCTTAAATTGCAACATTTTGGGAACATGCCTCATTGATTTTGCAACCCTTAGGGTACCAGGCACCCCCCTTGAAAAAATCTTGGATCCAACGCTGAAAAGTGTCTTCAATTCAAAGAGAGTTATCGAAGCAGATGACTAAGGCAGGACTGTAAAACCAACAGCAGTGACAAGCGGTAACTCGAAATATGCAAATAGCTTTTAAAACTGTGGGAGATTTTGAACGAGTGTGTTCTATTTTTGGTAATACAGGGTATCATAACTCTTATTCTTATATAATTTGTTCGAAGATCGTTTTGTTTTTAATATTTCATTCCTGACCCAAAGTTCTGTGTTCAGTCTTTTTTGTGTTGCTATTTTTTTTTGTGTGAAATATTTGCGAGATTTCTTCCAGGCAATAACCTTCTTTGGTTTCCTCTGATCGCCTCTTCAGAAGATAGACAGTTGCACAATCGAGATGATCACAATCATTAAACTAGATTCAACAACAACAGATATCGATAAAGGACAGGAGTAAGACTTACATCTTCGCCGCTCTCTCCGGGAGTTCCAGGGCCACCTGTCGAGCCTGAACCTCCCTGAAACGTAGTAATCAGAATTTTTACTACCTGCTCGTGTAATTACGTGCTTGTTTTGCTGGTCAGCACTTTGAATTGGCTAACACTTGTTTTCATGCACTTCTTTTTCTATTTTTGCTGGAAGCTGATCGGTTTTTTTTTAATCAGCGAATCATTCTATATAATTTTCAGTGTCAAATGACATGAAACTCCATTGCACATACCCTGGTGAGAATTCGTGGGTGTGGAAATATTTAAATGAGCGCTAGAAGTTAAAAAAGAGAAATGTTTGCAAATCATTGCTTGGTTTCGTACAGAT
This sequence comes from Orbicella faveolata, assembly GCF_042242905.1. Taxonomy (NCBI): domain Eukaryota; kingdom Metazoa; phylum Cnidaria; class Anthozoa; order Scleractinia; family Merulinidae; genus Orbicella; species Orbicella faveolata. The sequence continues at coordinate 3,339,749 of NW_028301540.1, forward strand.
GATATTACGGATTCCTGAAGCTTTGAGCCGTTCACGTGTGGGTAGATTAAATAAAAATGATATTCAAAACTTTCTTTCCTCCTCAGAAAACTGTGTCTCATAACTTGATTAAGAAATACTATAATACTCATCATCATTATCCTTTTAACACCTCGGGGGGGGGGGGGGGGGGGTGAGGCCGTCACTCTAATGTTAATTTTATTCCTTTAATACTGTTTCAAACGTACAGGCGATAAGCGATCCCTTATCGACAAGTTGCCAAACGTTTTCTCCCCTCTTCGTGTCTTTCTGCGTATTCGCATTAGACACAAAAGTGATATTTAAGAGAGCGTTCTTTCCTCCTTTAAACCTAATTAAACATAACCAAGAGAAAATGATCGCGGTCTCTTGACATAACTTGACTAGCTTAACTTGATTATTAATAGTTTCACAATTGTTATTCCTCCAATACTATTTCAAACTTACAGGTGGTCCACTTCGCCCGACCTCTCCTTGTCCTCCGGGTTCGCCGTTAGGTCCCTAAAATTAATGACAAATATCACCTGGTTACTGTTTAGCTCTTATTAACCGAGCAGGAGGTCGGTATGGGAGAATCTTGACCAAGTTTGCAAGTAGAGGCCGAACGCAGTGTGGTCTGTACACACTACCGAGGTCAAGATTTTCCCATACAGACCGACTAAGCTCGATTAATAAGATGTTTATTATATGGAAAACAAGAAAAATCTTATTCGTTTAATGAAACTAGTTTGTACTAGCTGACATTTTGATTGCGAACGGCGATGAGCTGAACTTAAATCTTCCAAAGTCTGCTCGTCCTCTTTACTTTTTTTTTTTCTCATCAGGCTTTTTGGCACTCCCATAAGTTATTATTTTTGGGAGGAAATAGTCAATATTTTTGTTATTTTAGTTTGCAACTTTTTCACCGTAAAATGTAACCGGTCTAAATGCCGGTCAAGACGGGAAAATCTAGACCGCGGTCAACATCGATTTCAGCCAATCAAATTCGTAAATTCGGTAGTCCCCAGTCCTTGTGAGACACAGCCATATAATAATGCAAAGTAAGGTATAAATGTCTGTGATTTACATTTATCAATATTTTTCAAATATGGACAGCGATGTATAAATATGGAAGAAAAGGGATTTGTTAAGGGGATTTAATATGTCAATATGTCATTGATAAAATACTTTACCGGTTGTCCGCTAGGGCCAGGTCTCCCGCCTCTGCCACTTGGTCCAGCCTCACCCTTTCAATATATAATTATTATTTATAAAATATTAAGCATCTACAATGTAAATGGAGAAAAAATATCTTAATAAATCAAAATAATTGTGGGACGAAGCATACAATTTCTCCTTTCCTTCCTGCCATTCCAACAGCTCCAGCAGGCCCAGCCACGCCCTAAGGAGAGTAGAAGTACATTTCATATGTGGTGAGGCGACACTTCATACAGACACCTTACACAAACAAAATATTTGAATGTGAAACGTTTGATAAATCACTTACAGTTATTCCTCGAGATCCCTGAACGCCAGCCTCGCCGACAAGTCCAATCTCGCCCTATCAAAATCAGCAATGAAGCTTGATAAACGATGAATGAAAACGTTTCCCCTAAGTCAGTGGAATAATTAATTAACAACAATGAATTGTAGACAGCTCCGTTAGCTAGAGTGTAATTTTTGATGGCTTGTTTTTGGAACAAACAAGAAACTGCCGCTTATAAGCCCCACCCCCGGTTGATAGGCCCATCTACCTGTAAATCAAAAATTACATGCGATTATCTTCCCCCGATATAAGTCCCCCTCTAGCTTTCCTTTTATTTTGAATTCGTTTTATTATGATGTTTTAAAGTTCAATTACCAGTAAACGAAAAACCTATTTCGATTAACTTCTGCAGCTATAACTTATTTCGATACGATATTTTTTATTCCGTTTATAAACCCCCTCGGATATAAGCCATTCCGTTTATAAGTCTATATATATAAGCCCATCTAAACCCCCTTGCCAAGTTGTACAAGCCCAGGGTTTATAAACGACAATTTACCGTATTACCGTTCGTTACACCCTGTAGGAATTAAATGTTATATAAGTCGCAGTACGAGTTACACTCTGCTGAAGCCTTGCACTGATAAACCTGTTGTATTTTGGTGGTCGTTCGATTTTTTAACTTACGCTAGTGTACAATTGCAAACAAGCTAATGAAGGTGCAAAATAAGCACATGTCAAGAATTGGTTTTCTTCAAATTGCAGTATGACGTAAGCATGGCAAAACGTGACATGAAAACAAATATGCAAAGATCTTTCATACGGAATTTCCCAAGCCTCCTTGATCTCCCTGATCTCCAGGTCTACCTGGCAAGCCCTGTGTTTACAACAAGAAACAGCAAACGCAATTAGACCTCATGTGCTCAGCTCAGTAGAAAATTGACGGTTAATCGGATACTGAAATGCTTTCTCTAAGTTACACTATTCTTCAGTATGACCAACTGATAATTGATGCTGCAACCTCGTTTCCAGCGTCTCTCTTCTTCCCGTCCCCTGAGGCGGAATAGAGAAAGGCCCTGGGTCTTTCCTGTCTCGCCCCGGAACGGCGGGAACATGAGAGACCCCGAAAACGAGATTGTTGATGCTGTAACACTAAGTTTGTGTGCTTCAAGTAGCTGAGACTTTACCTCATCTCCACGAATTCCAACTAGACCAGCGTTACCGGGTTTTCCCTATGTAAAATAAATAAGTTATTATTTTTCATAAAGTACAGAGCTCTGTTACCATTCCAATCATAGAGAAACGCTATCAATACCTATTGTAATGTTTAAGAAACCTTTCCCTTCCGTTTATTTTTCCGCAGTTATTTTTCAAACGGTCGTGGTTACTGTTATTAAAACCTCGGTTGAGGCCAATCAGCTGAAAGAGTTGGGCAGTAATTCATAACTCGGTTAGTCATGTGGCATAGGTTGTGTTTGAATTTTGGTATGGTGCATTTTCCAAATCTCCAAAATAGAAATCGCTATTTGACATTGCGAGAAAGTTAACGCCTAAAATCATAACGGTCGAGGACAAGTTTCGAGATGAAGGCAGATCAAATATAAAGAAAATGGAAAAAGAAAATAGATGTTGACGTAGCCAAATACTTGAGTATTGCGTTGGGTTGTCTCAAATACCTGCGTCACGTCCAGAGACTAATTCATGCGAGTACAATATATACTTGCCCTTTGTCCAGGTCTTCCGTTCGAGCCAGAACTACCTTTGGTTCCCTGCAGAAGCGTTGTAACAAAGGCTTCCAATCAGAAACAAATGTTTACATTATATACTGTAAACTTTTCGGTCAAAATAAAGCTTAAATGTCAACTATGAACTTTACAGCAGTACGGAGACGTAAATATAACAAAAACAAATTAAATAAAAAGAAACAAAAACAAACAGCAACAACTTTTAGTGAAGTACTGAGCTAATTGCGGTAGTGTCAACCTTATCGTAGATATTTGAGCATTGTCTCAAATATATGTTTTACAATAGTCAATAATCTAAGCGACAAATGTGTCTGCCAGTGTATTTGTTTAGCAAAGTAATGCGGTATGAATGGGATTTCACCTTTCAGTTTTTTTTGAAATGTGTTAAAAGTATGGTTTTATCTTCTGTTAGACATTGACAGGTTGCCTGTTGGTGTTTGGGTCATCGCCATTTTGCAAATGGGTGGGATCCAGGCGCCTGACTATGACTAACAACAGATTGCTCAATATGCTTACCTGCCGGCCGCTCTGCCCCACTGATCCGACATCACCATCAATTCCGTCCGGTCCCTAATGTATGCAAGATATTTGGAATCAATGAAGGTTCAGGTATCACTTTCAAGGAAAGTTCAAATCAAAACAAGCTAAAAAGCACCCACCATTTCTCCCGTTTCACCATCTGTTCCCGGTAAGCCTGGTGCACCCTGGGTACCCTGTGGCAGACAAAAGAGGCTATTAGTAGGTCACGTTTAAAGGTGTTTTCCAGCTGCAGTGGAACCCAGTTGATCCGGTCACCAACGGGCCATGAACATTTGGCCGTATTAACGGGATAAGGTCACACCGCTCGACTGGTCTACATTGAGTGTCGTCTTAACAGATATATCACAATTCCACTTCTAAACAAATGTTCCTTAATAAGCATCCGGAATGTGGATATATTTAGAAAATATCGAGACTTGAATCAGTGTGGGCAATATTAACAATGGAAAGATGAACATAACTGGTTTGAGTGGCCGTATAAACGGGTAAAATAAAGGATTAAGGATTGTACAGGTTGGGATTTCAGAACGCGACCGTTAGCCGTATTAACGGGGTTTTCTAATAAGAAAAAATTTATGGGCGTTTCGCCGGGACCAAAAAGAGTGGCCGCAATAATTAACGAAGTGACCCTAAGGCGGGATTCCACTGTACCACGAAAGCGTTCGTGTCGTGGCTAGGCCATTACCTCTCCTCCTTGGGTTCCTCGTTCTCCTTGACTTCCTGGGGGCCCCGAGTCACCCTAGATTAAGACGAAGAAAGAAGAAAACACACAACAGCATCTCCGTTATGTTACGCCGTACTGTGTATATTGTCTATTTTCAGTTTATTTCATGGGTAAAATCAAACTCGATGTTGGCTTACGCAAAATGACATCATATCTAGAACTATGAGAGAGATAAAGTAAACCGTAAAGCGCCTGACTGTGTTTATTTTTAAACAGGTTCTCGTGTTTTGTTCCATATCTTTTAGAGAATCACGCCGGTTTCAAGAGTGCATCTCTTCCATTCTCACTGAAGCATTAGAGACGAAAAAAATCTTCAAAATCTCTCGTTATTTACCTTTGCCCCAGCCGGCCCTCTTTCTCCTTGACTCCCAACTTTTCCTTCAAAGCCCTATGATAATAAGATGAAATAAAACTCAAACTCTCCTTTGTTAATGAGTAACTGTTGCCTTCTCGAAATAATGTGTCAGGGGCTTCACTTATGTACAGGCTATGGCGATGGGCGCTTGTCATACGACCAACCCTGTCGAAACGGAAGTAAATGGGACTGAAATGGTACGGAAAGTTTCCGGACCGATCATGCTGAAATAGAGTTACCGAAATGTACGAAAGATGCTCTCGGAAAATCGTGGAGCAAAATAAAATGGAACGGGAATTCTCGGTATCAAATTTCCGAAAATTCGGGTATATCTCTCAAGGTTTTTCTCTCTTTCGGAAATTCCACAAAATGCTCTATTCGCAGTGCTCTATTCAACACTGAAAATTTCTGGGAATTCACACTAGAGTGTTTGGTCGAATGGAAAGCGCCCGATATTTCTCCTTGTGCTGTAAGAAGGGGATTGTCAATTTGCAGAGTAATTATTTCATGAAATTTGACAACCAGTCTTGCTTGGAGTATTATTTGGAGTAAATATGTGTAATTTCTGAATAGTGGAGTGTTCTGACAAAAGCAAAAAGAAAAAAAGAAAAAAAAAAAAGAAAAGAAAAAAAAACTGAAGTGAATAATAACAGATCAAATTCAATCAAGGACAAAGACACCTACGGAGTGTTCCTTTGTAAAAACCTTTCTAACTTACCATGCTGCCTTTCAAACCGACAGGTCCAACGATTCCTTGTTCTCCGGAAGGGCCCTAGGAGATGACAGAAAGGGTATTATTGAACGATCAGGTCCCACTTGGTCAAAGAAGAAACAGCGCAAGTAGTATACCATTTGATTTTGTACTGTCAAAGACTTCAGTAGGGTGGTTGCAATGAAGTTAAGAAGAAATTCACCAAACGTTCGAGTAACAAGTGGACAAAAACCTTGTACCGAAATGATTTACATCATATTACAAACTTCTGTGCGACTGTTTTAAATATCTTCATAAAAGAAATAATTTCTAACAACAGCAAATGTCGAAAACAAATTTTGAAGTTCAAATGATCGAAACACTTGAAAGTTCTGGTGGAATGCAACTGATCATGAAATTTTACCTGTTATTGCACAATTTCTCTGAACTTTGAAATTTATTTTCTCGAGTTCCCATGGGAAATTGTTTTTGATATTATTTCAAGCAATTATTTATATCTTTGACTTTTGAAAAATGCAAAAAGGTTTTTAATATACTTAAACGTTATTCTGTTACAGGCTTTTGTCCATTAAAAACTGAAATTGATTAATTCCTATCGAATTTCGTCTTTTTACCTTCCCTCCTTGTTCTCCTGTTACTCCATCGTCTCCCTTTTCATCCTGTTATGAGAACAGTTACAATACATGTCATCATCAACAACTAAACGAAAACAGTAGATCGCGAGCAGTCTCTCTTTTGCTCGAAAATCCGTGAGGAAGAACGCAAACAAGAACACAACACAAGTGAGCCCCAGTCGGGTGGTGAGCGTACGAGCGTGATATCTCGCTGCTCGCACGTCACGCTCACTTGTTTTGCGTTCTTCTCCACGGATTTTCGAGGAAAAAAGGGGCTGCTCGCAGTCTACGAGAATAGCTACTCCCATTCATACTTTAATTTGTGTTATCAATACAGCAGGGGGTTACCCAACATTCTCTGTAATCTACTAGCACTGGGTAAACTTTTTTTTCGAAGACTTAATATATTTAACTATACTTCAAGTAGTCACGCGACTTGCTCGTCAAAGATTCAAAAAAAGCATACTTTCGGGATGTATTGAGCTTTACAATTTTTTAATATCTATACAATTCTAGCCCAATATCTCCCAAGGTTAATGTTTGGGGGTTGTACGGTCAGTGTTTAAATTGCAGGACTTGTGTGACTGATCCTTTCAACAAATCCTTCTCTGTTTTTAAAATATGGCAACTAAACAAGGCAAGACGAACAGCCATATGGTCCTGCAATAAGCTTATTCCCTCGTTCCTCTGATTATGTTGGTAAAATACTTCGAGCAACAGTCGAACTAGCCTGCGAACAGGCTCCCGGCGAGCCCGAACTGTCCCATCCCAACTGTTTCGCTCGCTGAATTCTTCTGTTTCGCGCCCGCCGAATTTTTTTTCCGTCCTCGCCGGGAGCCTGTTCGCAGGCTACAGTCGAACATACAGTAATCTGAGTCAAAATGATCCCCGTCATCCCAGAGTTAACAGAATCAAGACATCTAATAACATACCCCTTCTCCTGGCGACCCCGCCTGTCCATCCTGCCCGGGTCGTCCTTCACGACCCTGAAAAAAAAAAACAAAACAAAACAAAACAAAACAAAACAAAACAATCATTTTTACTGTTGAAAATGCAAAACTACAAATTTTGATTTTCATTTGCTTCTCTTTATCAAATGAAAATTCCTTCATTACCGTGAAGAACATTGCACTTATACGCTTTCTACTCAATAAATTTCGTTTGTTCGTTTGTTTGTTTTACATATGTTATCGTGTTGATGTATGTAATAGAATTAAATCATTATAAAGCTCGCTATTGGCCTCCAGCGTGGCCATAAAAGCTCATTTGATAGGGCATCGCACCGCTGCCAAGATTATCATTTGTTTAAATCCTTTGGAAGGTTAACTGTCACTGTTTTTTTTTCTGCTTGTAAAACCTCAAGCGGTAATTAATCTACAGTACCAAGTGTAGCTGATTCTAATGCTTATGCCACTACGTTGTTGCAAAATCGTACTCTTTCTCCGGATATTCCTGGTGGGCCTTGTAAACCTCCTTCTCCCTAAAAACGACAGAGAAAAATAAAAAAAAGTGAAAAAAGTGTAACACGAACAAACAAACAAACAGACTGATAAACAAGAAAACAAGCATAAATAGAACATTTGTCTTGACACACTACCTGTCCTCCTATTTCACCTCTGGCTCCTCTTGTTCCACGACTGCCAGTAGGTCCCTACGAAACAGCAAAGAAAAACTATTTGGATGAAGAGGTTAATTCTCGCGCTATAAATATACGGTGGGACCTTCAGTTAGCAGAACGGTTTTCAACTGAGTTTCGTAAACCAAAACCAAACCAATTACTTACCAATTAGACTACTCAACCACTCTCACACCGTAGTTAAACCAAAACCAAAACCAAAGTAATTGCCTGATGGCTCTCGACGCTCAATTGAAACCGCTGTATACCTGATAATAAACCTAATTATAAACCCAGAACGGTTGATATGCATTTTCTTGTAATTTTAAAACACGTACGAAGTAGATGTGTGTCCTTACCGTTATTCCTGGCTGACCTGGGCCACCAGGGAATCCCTCACCACCACGCATTCCCTGAGAATGAAAATGTCGGTTAATTTTAGACTACATGGGTGAATCGAGACAATGTCACTGGCATAAAAATACCAAAGAATCGTCAAGCGGGTAAAATCATCGTATTCATTTCTAGACAATTTTATATTGTTCATGTTATGTGCTGCTTTTAGTACGTGAGGTTTTTTTTTCTTCCTTTTATTTTGTTGATTAGGAATAATACCAGCGCCCCTGGGGGGAATAGCCATGGGCTACACAGGAAACTTTTAGCGCGGTAATACCGTCTTGCAACAAAAACCTAAAAGGGAAACACTACTTACTCGCTGGCCGCGTTCACCGATTCTTCCGCGACTTCCCGCGGCACCACGTCCTCCCTAAAAATAATAACATTAAATTAAGTTTCTCACGATATTATACTGTAGTTACCTCAATGAATTGCATATTTTATATGCGGAACTATATCTGACGTGCTCTATTTGCAAAATTTCTCCATAAATTAAACTGAAAACCCATTTAAACTCCCAACAAAACATTTCAATTCGATGAATTGTGTGGCTTCAAAAAGTGTAAGGTACTGGTGCAGGAAGATGTAGCTTTGGGATGATTACTTAAGGTAGGTTTCCGCGATTGTCTTTGGAAACTTTTTAATACATATAAGCATTCATTCTTTGCCGCTATGGATTGATTTCCAATTGCAAATGGCAAAATTCATGGCGACGCTCCAAAACTGGCCGCATACTGATCTTAAAAATCTCATGTGGAATGAACAGGTCATCACTGCTTCAATAATGTCCCATCTAAAATGTCTCGCTGCCTAAAGAAGTAGTGTAGTAAGACTCGATCTCCTCTCACCTTTTTACCCGTAGGGCCTTGTCGTCCTCGGCCTCCACTTTGTCCAGCAAGACCCTAAAGGGAAAAGTGGTAACAAAATCAAGGAAATAAAAATCGAAAAAAAAAATAAAAAAATAAAAAAAAAAATCTTAGGGTGGCCAGTTGTGCAAATTACAACCAGTGATATGTATATATCTGCTGCTCTCAAAACTTAACTTTATAACATGCAAGTTAAAAGATTAAGAATGACGTTTAAAAAAAGGCAAAAGGAAACAAAACTTAGGCTTTTGTCGTCTGCCTTCAGCCATTCGAACACTAAAATGAGAATATTTCAACCTTTTTTATGGAATAGGAGAGGCTTTTCTATTTTGTGCTGAATTGATTGAGGTATTCAAGAAACAAACAAAATCAGGGGCAATTTTTCCGTTGACCGTGGACTCCATTCTTAAACTTTCTAATCTTACCGCAGTTCCTTTTTCACCACCACTTCCGGAACTTCCCGTCTTTCCAATTTCGCCCTAAAAACAATGACGGTAACGTGAAGAGATAGTTTCTCAATAAATTCCCTAGCTTGATAAGACCTGATCGCTGCTTAAAACCGATAAAAATATACCGTACAGTAAATAAAATAAAATAAAATAAAATAAAATAAAATAAAATAAAATAAAATAAAATAAAATAAAATAAAATAAAATAAAATAAAATAAAATAAAATAAAATAAAATAAAATAAAATAAAATAAAATAAAATAAAATAAAATAAAATAAAATAAAATAAAATAAAATAAAATAAAATAAAATAAAATAAAATAAAATAAAATAAAATAAAATAAAATAAAATAAAATAAAATAAAATAAAATAAAATAAAATAAAATAAAATAAAATAAAATAAAATAAAATAAAATAAAATAAAATAAAATAAAATAAAATGAAATAAAATAAATAAATAAATATCCTAATTGACCACTCCCCCACGGTTTTTCAGGGCCAGTGGAAACAACTGATGAAACAAATAAAATGCAAATGAGCATAACGTGGTAAAATCTCAACTGGTAGGAGGCGGACCAGTTGGCTCTTTACAAGCGTGACCGAGAAATTGAACTCGGGACTACCGAGAAACAACACCAGCTGGTTGTCAGAATGGGACTTAAACTCGCAACCTCCGGTTTTCAAGTCCGGCGCCCTAACCACTCGGCCACGCTGCCTCCTAAAAACAGTACCTCGTTTATACTGACAGCACTGGAGAAAACAGAGTGTTCGCCTTACCGGGGTAGAGATAATATTAATTTTGATATCTCTGGGACCAAGTGAACAACTGCCTTGATATAGAGGAGTCCTAATCATTGAAGTGCCCGTCACAAGAGGTTCGCGATCGACTTAAACAACTTATCTCGGTGAAAATAAAACATATTCTTACGCAACAACTGAGGACAAACGTTTACTTTGCACAATTAATTCTTACTGGAAAGTTTTGGATCTCCATGGACTTAGTTTCCCGTCTTTATCGGACGTGAATGTGACAATACCTTAGTTCCTTTAGCGCCGGCAGGTCCCGTATCGCCTGGTTGACCCTGTCCAAGATACATTGCACGTTAATGGCACGTTACAAACACATTGAAACAGATTATATTTTTTGGCTTATGTCTCAAATACAGCACAAAGTTAAGTTAAGTTATTTTTCTTTCTGCTCACAATAACTCCTCCAGGTCCCTGTCCTCCCGTTGGTCCAGCTGGCCCAGAGTCTCCCTAAAATGGATAACAAAGGCTTTTAGATTTAACTGAGAACCAGGTTTTTTTTCCCGATCGAGGAAAAGAGAATGAGAGGTAGGCCAAAAACAACGTGGCGACGTTCAGTGGGAAGGAAGCGGTTCAGAGAAGGGTGGCAGTCCTGGACTGAGGTGATGGAAAACTATCAATGGAAACAGAGTCTAGAGCAGCGTTTTAGAGGTCCACGCAGCTCCACTCCACCTTATGACCTGCTAACGCTCCGCGTAAGCTCGGATTTGTCAGCAATATATTCACTTGGGCTTTTAATAGTTTCTTTCATTCTTTGCTTGAATTTCAAAGTTCTGTCCGACAGGCAAGAATAGGAGAAGTGCGTTGTGTAGTTAAGTTATATGTCAGTATATGTCAACAAAATCCACTTCAAAACGAACAACAACAACAACAACAACAACAACAACAACAACAACAACAACAACATCAAAATCATTGACAAGCTTACCGAGCCTCCAAGTTCTCCTTGTCTGCCAGCAAAACCTCGTGCGCCTAAACCGCCGTCAGATCCAGGAATTCCTTCACTTCCGGTTTCACCCGGAGCGCCGACATCTCCCATCGGGCCAGTGTCGCCGTCTTGTCCAGGACTTCCCTTAATTCCGGGTTTACCAGGTAATCCGGGACTGCCTGTCGCGCCTTTAAGACCCTGGTGGAGGTTATGAATAGTTTTAGAAATTTAGGTCTCAAATTCTTTTTTCGGTCTTTCACTCAGGACATTCAACATGTAGATTTCTTTATCACTTCGTACCAGTCTTCTAAAAGGTCTAATTTGTGTAGCTAAGCTGAGTATATATTATGTTTGAGGTGCTGGAAGAGCCTTTTTTTTAATGCTTTTGTCAATTTACTTGTTTTATTTACTTTCATCAAAGATAATAAATGTTGTGGTGTTTGTTGTGAACACGAGGCACAGCACTTTAATAATAACATAATGCAACTTAAATTGCCTCTTGTCTATCGCTTCGAAAAGTTCTTTCAAAGCATTAACCTGAATATTAAAGCCATTGTTTTGTAATGTTGTTCATATTCATTATTTTGCCCGACACCCTGACTTTATCATCGTATTACGATGAAATAACAGTTCATTCTACTCTCACAAATTGCGCACGTACCTGGGCTCCAAATGAGCCGCCTGGTCCTTCCTTACCTTCCAACCCCTAAGAAGAAAACGTTATTACTAAAGTAAAGCACAAATGAAAACCAGTGATTCAATTTGTTACAAAGACCGAGAAAGCAGTTCCTTCCGCCCCCTCCCCGAACAATTTTTTTAGCAAACCACTAATTCACTAAACTTGAATTGGCCAACAGCCCCTGTACATTTGACTAATTAAATGGCTACAACGTGTTTTTACCAAAGAATCAATGACGTGGAGAGAGAAAGCTTAACTTTGAGAGAAACTTAAAATAATACAAGAAAACAAAGGCCCTTACTTGAGGTCCGGGATACCCAGCTGGTCCACTGGAACCAGATAATCCATTCATGCCCTAAATTAACATAAGTAGACTTTTAATAACACAATTATCATTCAAAAAAGTGTTTCATTGAAGTTGTTTCTGTTATCACCACGGTTTGTAAAGACTGTCAAACTCCCGAAGAAAAGTAACGTCATAGCTATAGTCGGGAGTTAATGAATTCCTGTTTAAGTAGATTTATTTACAGTTACAAATGGTAGATTCATTTAAGTAAAAAAAAAGTAGGAAGCCGCAGCTTTAGCATTTAACTCGAATAATATTGCCCTTAGCTTGTTAGGCTGAGGCTGATATCGTATTTCACGTTGTCAAAGATGTTGAAGTGTTGCAATCCAAATGGCAGAGATAATGATTTCGACTCACAGGTTGCCCATCTGCCCCTGGATTTCCTGTACCACCTGCAGGACCCTACAAGGTAAAATTGAATAAATATTATATAAGATGATATAGAGACTCAGTTATTTCAGTGAAAGTAAGTGTACATGGTGAGAAGCACACTTAACGTACACTAAAGTACAGAGTTAAAATACAATGCTCTTCGACTGTGACGAAGCAGGGCAATAAACGAGGAAATAAGATAAAAAGTAATCGAGTTGGCAAGTGGGAGTGAGAGCTGAGAGAATGAGTGGCGACCTCGTCGTTCCTTTCACTCGTTACTTTTTTGTTACAAGATTTCCACGATCAAAACAGCTTACAAGTATGTGGCTACTAAGTGAGTGCTAACCCTTTAAATTAACTATATATTTTTAAATTGATTTTTTTATCTTGAACCGGCTTCGAAGGAAAACTTTGCTGCAAATGTACATTTTCACTACAAGGATGGTTATAGTTATTTTTCACGCTAAAGAAATATTATAATTCGGCTGAATGGTTTGTTTTGATTAGCATCGTAGCATGCACCATCATTGTTTCTTCATGCACACTGACTGTGCACTGGAGCCTGTTTCTCTATCTGCCTGTCTGGACATCGCCCATAATAACCTACCAATTCACCATCCTGTCCCTGCTGTCCCACACTGCCTAACCGTCCCTCTCGACCCTCGGGGCCAACAGGGCCGGGCGCTCCCATGGGACCTTCGTCCCCCATTGGGCCCTGGAAAGTAACAATAATAACAACAATAACGATAACGACAACGACAGCAACAGCGAAAGCGACAGCGACAGCGACAGCGACAGCGACAGCGACAGCGACAGCGACAGCGACAGCGACAGCGACAAAGACAAAGACAAAGACAAAGACAAAGACAAAGACAAAGACAAAGACAAAGACAAAGACAAAGACAAAGACAAAGACAAAGACAAAGACAAAGACGAAGACAAAGACAAAGATAACGATAATGGTAATAAATTCCACTTACCCTGGTTCCTTCGAACCCCTCTGGACCAGGACTTCCCTTCTGGCCTTCGGGTCCCTTAGGTTAAAAAGTGTACTTTTCTTTTATTAACTATTAACATTCAATTGATAAAATTACGGTCATCGTTTCTGGTGTAGCTCTTTAATTTGGACTCGAGTGAAATAAATGTATAGTGGAATCCCGATTTTTCGAACGGCCAAGGTAAACGAAAATTGGTTCAAAAAATCAGATAGTTCGAGAAATCGGGGATAAAATTACAGTGTTCGACTGAGGTGAAGAAAACGACTTTTGGATCGAGTTATCGGGAGTTTGGAAAAAAACGAGGGCTCGAGAGCTCGGGATTCCACTGTACGAGCGTGTTCGCATGTAAAACCCTTGCGGGCTACGGGTCTAATTGTTAAATGATACACTAACTCACTTTTGCTCCATCTGGGCCAGTTTCGCCTGGCGGACCAGGAGGACCTTGAAAACCCTGCGAAAAACAACAACAACAACAACAACAAAAACAACAACAAAAACATCAAGATGTAGGATCTTTACTGTAACAATGTTTGACTGTAACTATTTTGCTCCTCTAAATGTTCACGTATTTGAAAACTATGCTATCTCCTTCTTGTGAGCTGTTCAAGTAATTGATTGATATTGCTTCAGTGAAAAAGCTATTAATAACAACAGTCGACAATTACAAATACAAACAGAGTAATACATCACTGCTAAATATACAATACATCAATACATGTAATATAAGATAGAAACGCGCGAAAAAACCTCATATATTCAGATCATCAACTCTTAAATAGATGTCGTGTACTTGTGAAAATGCTCTCGAAAGACAATCTCGGACGACGGTTGAATTCACACATGATATGTCTTTTTGACATGCAACAGAAACATGAAGTGATGTCATACTGGTTGTCCATCGTCTCCAGCATTTCCTTCTCTCCCTGGTAAACCGAACTCTCCCTGCGAAAAAGGAGAAACAAGCTATGAAGGTCTGATGTCAAAAGGGTCTATACTTCGTTTATGCTATCATAAACAACTTTTGCTGAGCCAGATCCGCGCGCACAATATACTGAAAGACTATTTTATACTTACCCCTGCGAAACCACTCGCCTGAGGCTCGTGGTTCCACAGCCACTTTGACAATGTTATGACGCAATTTATCATCAATAAGAGGACACACGCATAAAAAACTGACGTCAATTTGTTGATCCGAAATTTGGGCCCCGTTCATAATTCCCAGGAGGCGCGGATCCACGCCAGTTTCAACCGTCTTACGGAAACCGGTGAGATTTTTCAGAACATATGACTTAGTGACCCAAGAAAGGGGATCTTAGCCAATTAAAATCCAAAGTATATCCCAGGGAGAGGGAGGGGGGAGGCTTGGCCCTGGACCCTTCTAGAAGCTTGCGTCTGTTGTGCTCGTTGTTTACGCACACGTCATGGTCTTTTGCACTTTGACTCACGTCAGAAAACTCATTTTTTTAGCCAATACTCCTAACTAGAATTCTCAGGATCTTAGTCTCACTTCGTATCCTTTAGGTCCTGAATCTCCCTCTTTTCCAGGCAATCCAAGCTAGAAAAAGAGAATGAGATCAAAATAACGGATTATTTTAGACGCTTTCAATTGAAATGACGTCTTGATTAGCGTTGATCAAAGACAGTCAAACAATCCAATGTACCGTAACAAAAATAATAATAACGAAAACCATGACAACAACAAACAAACAAACACAGACAAACAACGTACCCCGGCAGCCTGCGAATCAGGAACTACGCTGACTTGAATTAAAGGACCTTTCTCCCCTGGAATTCTCTAAATTTGAAGAAAAGAAAATGAAAAAAACATCAACATATACAGCAACAAAAATAAAACATAAATCGAATAAAACATCATTCTCTTTTATCAGTGTAATCTGTGCACTATTCTTTATATTTCAATGTTATCTGTGATACCGCTTCGTCCATATCACACCATCAAATAAAACGAGGTGTTAACTAACTGCTTTACCATTCGCTGACTTCAACTGAGATGCATTTTCAGAAAGTTTTTTTCTCACCAGGTTTTGTAAAATTTTCCTTCTCATTTTTTATGGAAATTGGCCTACTGGTAAGCCTATGACTGATCCAGGGTGAATATGTTCTGAAAATGCCTTACTGGTAATCTGTGACTGATATTTTGAATATGACCGATTAGCAGGCCTGTGACTGATGTTCTGAATATGACTGACTGGCAGGCCTGTTACTGATCTAGGCTGATCATGTTTTGAATATGACTTACTGGTAAGCCTTTGACTGAGGTTTTCAATTTGACTTACTGGTAAGCCCGTGACTGATATTTTGAATATGACTTACTGGTAAGCCTGTGACTGATCCAGGTGGACCGGGAGGCCCTTGACGGCCTGGTTCACCTCTGGAACCTTCTCCACCTTTGTTCCCAGGGAATCCCTAAAATATATCACAAGTAAATATATAAGCGACATTTATTTATCCTGAAACGCTGTCATCAGATTTAACGTTTTGCCATTGTCGAGGCACAACTTGGTCACTAATGTTTCGGACTTTAATGCTTCGTCAAATCAAGATAGGGGAAAGTTGTCATATCAAGCAACGAGGCGCGTAATTTAGTTTATTGTTTTTTAAAAATTTGTTTGTTAGTTTTGTTTATTTATTTCATTTGCTAATGTTGGATTTCCGCACAAAAAGAAATCAAATGAAACTTCCTTGAGCTCGGCCTTAAAAGAGTTACGTCAAGGTTTACATATCTTGAAAAGTTTAGCCTATTTTTTCAAGTTGGTCGTTTGTTATCTGTGTTATCCCCTCCATCTTTGTTTCTTTATGGTAGATTATAATCTCATCGTTGTTTTCTATCTTGGTAAACTGCAATTTTTAGGTTACCTTCACTTCACAAAATATCGTGACTGCGCTTCTTTAAAGCCCAGCAATTACACTGTATTGTGGGTTTTCACCGGTCTTGTGATCAAAACTAAAAATTGGTAACCATTCAATGAATCAGAAAAGTCAAGAATAAGAGATATGATAGATGATTGATAAATAAAAAAAATCGCGCCAAGAATTAGGTTTCTGTAGTTTTTCATTCGCGCGTCATTCGGAAAAGTGTTTCGCCCAAATTTATGGAGCTTTGTATGGAGACGAGGGGCACAAATACGGTGGCCGTAGAGTAACCGAAACATCTGTCATTGAGTTTTGCTATTGAAACGAAAAGGTTACTACTAGAGCTCCGACACGTTGAAATTAATGCTTCTTCTAGTGCAAGAATTGTTCAGCAGAAACTAAAGCCATAATTCATCTTTTGTCTTAAGTTACAGCCTTCTCGAGCCGCCATTTAATGTCACGCAACGCAAAAGCTTCGAAATTCAAACGTACTCTATAACAAAATGAGGAGCGCTGTCGAGCTAAAACGTCAAGTTCCTAAAGGGTCTTATATCTAATAACGCTAAAACCTTCGAAGGAAGGTAATTTTTAATTTTGGAATATGACTACGTCATATAAAAACCAAGACGGAATCCTTAGTGGCTAATGCCCATTCTCTGCAAGCTCCACAAATCACTTATATTGCCTGATGGCGTCAAACATAACCGTAACATGGCCTCCCTTATATCATTCACGTATTCATCTGCATCCGCATATAAGTAGGACCAAGAAGAACTTTGCAAGTTTACGGAACAGACGTGATTAATTATTAGCTACCTTCGGTCCCTCAGGTCCTAATCTACCACGCGTGCCGGGTGCTCCTGCGAAACCCTGAAAACAGTAATGGACAAAGTTAAGCTAAACTATCAGTGATGAAACATGACAGTAAAGGTAAAGTCAACTGATCTTCCTGCAGGCCGGACGCTTGTTAAACCAAAATCAACTTCATTCCTCCGTCGAGCTTGCTTTCATCTAGCTTTTATACCATTATTATGACACATTTGAAAAAGCGGCAACAGAACTTCTGTAAATTTCTATAGATGCTAAACTTTACTAAGCCTCAAGCGATTACCTGTATGCATTTATACAAATGAGCCTTTTTTCACTTACCTTAAATCCTATCACTCCGGACTCGCCAGGAGGGCCAATGACCTAGCAAATAGAAAGCAACCCTTGTTACTGCCTTAGTTGTGGAGGCGGAGAGGGAAGGAAGATAAAAGTTTCATTTTAGAATCTTCAGCGACTATTTTTCTACTAAAACTTAATCCAACAAAATATAACCCAGTTTAGTAAATTAAGTGCAGCCCAAAACGACTTTATCTCCTAAAGATACGATCACTCGTAAATGAATAGCGATTAGCAAAACTCACTGGGCAACTATCAGGGAACGCACAATCCGATCGGCTACATAGGAACCGTCTCAGTCAAGCTCAAGGGCAGGCCAACCTTTTATTCTTATAGTTTGAACTTCTTCTACTTTTTTAATTGTCAGTGCATCGATCACACAGCCGGCTCTCAGTTTCTATATGATGTGACAGCTGGTTTTTGGTGCCTCTCAAACTATCAACCCAACAATGCAGTTGTGAAAAGCTAGTTCCTTTTTTTGATAGGTTCAACGAATTTATTCCCCTGTGCCCTGCCGCGCGATGTGCTGTATACAAGTAAACTCACTCTGGGCTTGACTTGTATGAGAATAACCTATTCAGCTCTGCCATTATTTCGGAGCCTCGCTGCAACCATTATCTCTTCTTACCACTTTGCTAAAAGCAACTTAAGAGGAGACTGAGCATAGAATATTTACAAAGTAATATATTCTCCTGAGCGCTTTCTTGACGAGTTTCATCAAGACTCAACAGTAAGCACCTCGCTATAAAGTCACTTCGTTTAGGTTCAACTGAAACGTCCTCGTCATTTAAAAAAAGAATCCGATTTCCAATCACGTTTATTGGATGACGTTGATTATTTTTCACTCATATTCAATGCGCGTTCGGGAAAGTAATTTTTAAATAGTCTAGTAGATCTTAAAACGCAGAAAGAAACAGCAGATATAGATTCACTTACCGTTATGCTGATAGATCCTAAAGGGGAAGGAAAATAATAATAAAAAAAGAGTTACAAGGTAGTATTGAATTAGCCTGACTAACTTTGCATTCTGAAATCTTCCCGCGCCCGAAATTTGAGATGCCTGAACTCTAAACTGGTGACATTAGTACATAGCTTTGAAGAGACTGATCAACTCTTACTCCCGGCAAATTATGGTCGAGGCCCTTGACCCTTGACCATTGGACGTACAGGCAAACTCATTCCCGTAGTGTAGCACAAGGGGGGGGGGGGGGGGGGGGAAAGGGGGTGTTGGATGGAGGCCTTCCCTGAGATTTTGTTGTACTACTAACATCCAAAATGTTAAAATAGTCCTCCGCTTGGTCCAAAGAAAATGTCTTTTTTTGTTGATCATGCTGTCGTGTCACATGATGTCTTTGAATCCACCGTCTTGTCCAGGTTCTTTGACATCATGACTAACACATGATTATCGCTTAAGTTATCGGCTTCGAATGCTTTGCACATCATGTAAGTTTGATTACTATTGAGTGAACACTTTTGGAGACACTTGGGGTGGAGGGGGGGGGGGGGGAAGGGGGTGTGCACAAAAAATATCAGGCTCACGAAGAAATAAAATATAAGTCGCCAAAACAAAAAACTTCGAAGGCTTTTCCCATGATGCAAATTTCATTATTATTGAACACCTTTGGAGATACTTGGGGGAAGGAGGAACCCCCCTGGCTCTGGAAGGAATAGAAACTCTCAGCCGATTTGAGACAACCCTTCCCACCCTGCACTCTATTGTCTTACTCACTTGGGCATATTGACTGGGCCACTTGGTTAATCAGGTTAGGTAGCTCCCTTGCTTCGGGAACAAAGAAAACGTCTTTGTTTTTCAGTTTCTCCAATTCACGGTAGTGAAATTTGGCCTCTCCTGCGCCAACAGTGTAAATCTCAAAGCGCCTGTCTTTCAGTTTATTAGCTGGTATATAAGGATTGCCCGGAGGAGTTTGAACACCATCGGTTACAATTAGAACAACCTGTATGAAAAAATAAGAAACATTACAGATTTAGAATCAGTGTAATCCAGATTGGGTCCAGGTCAGACTGGGTCCAGACCAGAATGGGTCCAGGTCATATTGGGTCTAGGCCAGACTAGGTCCAATAACAACAACTTTTATTCATTCTTATAATTATCCAGGCCAGCTTTGGAATCGTTCTGGTCCAAACCTGAACTGGCCTCGGGTGAATGCCTAGACTGGTCCGGTTTTGAGCGGGAATCATATCACCGAATCTACCTCACCTTTCGTACATTCTCCTCTGTTCTGAATCCATAGGTATTTGTCACTGGATCGAAAAGTTTATCATTTGCATCGTTCAACGCCTTGTGTATTTGCGTGTTATCAAACGGTATAGGCCCAGGGAGAGATAAGACTCTTCTAATAACGGCGTCTTTGTCTTGACCCTCGTTAAACCCAAATACGATGTCGGAGTCTGAGCCGAACTTTATTATACCAACATGTGTTCCCGCAGATGATACGTTCACTAAGTCAACAACTCCAGCAACAAATCTCCGGACATCGGGCCAGGCTAACTCAATGCTCCCGGAAGCGTCCAGAATAAATGCGAGGTCGAGAATGCATGGATCGTCTATCCTTTCTGTGTGACATAAAAGTGCGATATCGTTACACTTTACAAACATGGACAAAGAACGTTGCAAAAATGTCTTCCTGTTACATGTCACTATTAATCTATGAATATCACAATACTAAAATAATTTTAACCCTCAGACATACATGTAAACTCACCCAACTGTGGTACAAGGGGGAAGGAAGTGGATGGATCCCTACCCTAAGTTTTCGTTGTAATTAGATATACACACATTATTTGATGTGGAATAGAAAACCCTCAGCTTGCTCTAGAAGATCAAGCATTTTTTTGTTGGTCATAACGTCATTAAGTCCTCCATTTTGAATTTCACTATTCTCTTAGAAATTCAGAAAATAATGTGTGTGGCCCTTTCCCTGTATGAGACACGCCTGTAGGAAATCATGGTAGTTGTATTTATCAAAACAAATACCCAGTCTCATACGATGAATACAACTACCATAATTCCCTGCACGCGCGTATCAAAGAGGAAGAGGGCCATTGATGGGAAATTACCCAATATAATAATACTAGGATGCAAGAAGGTGCTAGTTCTGCAAAGTTGCTCAAGAGAACTGGAACACACGAAGAATTCTGTCAAAATGCCGCTGCTATGGCAATGTCCGTACTCTCATTTTGGACCCATTTGTGATAGCGCGTAAATCCTAAACATAGTAAACATTTAGGCTGGGAACACAGACGGATCAAAGCCGGAAATCCGTCAGGCTAGTAAACATTGGACTTTTTCAATTGTACTCTAGGAGTGTAGGGAAATTGGTCGAAACCGTAGCCCGTTAAAATTGTAGGCTTTCTATTTTATAAAGAAACAAGATGAAAACGCCAAACTACGTTTGTCGAAAAACATGTATTTGTCTCGTGATTTTTAGCCATTTAAGACTTTAGAGTATTTGGAAAAGTGCTTAATATTTAAATGTTTGTTTGTTCAGTGCAGTTAATCAGTGTCCTAGATAGCCAAAGTAAGTTCCAGATGTTAATACTATTTTCCGGGCGCCGTATTGGTATACCACAGCGGGCACCAACATAGTGGCTCTATACCAGGCTCTGTAAATTAAATTTGCGCACTATATTGGAGGACTAAGGAGGTCCACCAACATGGCGGTTCTATAATTTTGCGCGGAACATTTCGACGAATCTCTCAACTATATATGGGACAACGCACACACCTTAGACTTGACGAACTGTCCTCTTTATTTATCTTCTGTAATATCACAATTTCTTGACCTTATCCACCGAATGGTTTTTGATTTTACTTTTTATTGCGTGACAATGAAAACGCTTTATAACCCAAAGAGAGCCTGTTTACAAGCTAACTTCATTGAGGTCCTGGATAGGTCTGATTTCAAACTATGTACATCTCTTACAATGATCAGTGGTCTATTTTATTCGTTCAAAAATAACAAATTTGATGTCCGATATCTAGGAATTTCTCCCTGGTTTTCAATTAAGCGTCGTAAAACTAAACCAAACTAATTAGAACACTCAGGCGATCTCAAACCTTAGTTAAACCCAAACCCAAACCAAAACCAGAGTAATTGTCTAATATTACTTTCGACACTTATTTGAAAACCGCTCTAAACTCTAATAGGGCTAAACCCTAGTAGGGCTTCGAAATTTCATCGAGGTCATTATGAGCGCTCTATATCGCGTTATTTTCACATCTGACTGTTATTTTGGAACGTTACACGACTTACACAATGCCGTTTGTCTGTCTCGGTATCAAAACTGTTTCTTTTCTTGATATGACATGAGTAGCTCTTTGTTGCGAATACTGTCGATATATTTGCAGAAATTAAACACAGATTGAAATATATAAATGCGATGTCTAATTCTTCAATTTACGCACGTCGATTACACATTGAAAACACACCAGAAATAGCCGGGAAATAGGGCATAACGACAGCCGACGAGAGATCACGGTCGTGAAAGACAATTATCTTTGTCCATCATGTGCAGCCCCCGTATAGACAAGAAGCCTCGCACAAAAATTCCTCCGGATGTCGACCGAATACTTCGTCACAGGGCATCTGGCATTTAAAACACTTTACTGGAATTTTGGTAGAATATGAATCATTTGTCGAATTTGCAATAATATCACAATATAGGAAAATATGACGATTCTAAAATCTTGCACGTTACGTTACAGCTACTTACGTGCTGTGGATGTTTTCATTACGAAGACGCCAAGAAGAAGTAATCGAGGCAAAGTAAATATATACATGGTCTGTCCTCGCACGGTTAGTGGCCAATGACACTACTCTCAGACCATTTATGAAGCCAATACTGACCAAGAAGGATGGAGCAGCGAGTCTGTCGCGTGCGCGCGAGAACCAGGACTCAATAGGCCCTTGTGAAATATGAGTTGCTGTCGTTTGGTTCTCAAGGACATGGCATTCACGGTTCATTCAGACATTGTAACACAACGCTGTTGTAACGGTTCAACTTTCGTCCTTTTAAGATATTGCTCTAGAAAAAATGATATCTTTAGAGGTTTTTTGTTTCACTTAAATAACCCATGTCGAGATATATGCTGGTGTTTCCAAACAGGGCTCATTTTGGAGAAGTCCACTAAACAGGAGAGCTCAATGTTGTGTCTAGCCGGGTTAATAATTTATTGTTCTAAGTGAAAGATTTTTCAAAGCACACCGTTGCGTTAGTTTTTAACCGAGTTGTTGATGAGGCCCAGTTTTTGATGATGTTTGGCTTGTGTGTGCTTTGTTAACCATTTTTAAGTATCTCTATTTCACGCCTGTGATTAAAATCATTTGTCGGTGATGATTTGTGAACAAGACAAAAAGGCATTTATAAAAGAAACGGATGAAAGAACGCATCATTGTTCTAATTCAGGTGGCTTGGGCCGGGATTTGACCTCACATAGAATTTTGACTCATGTATTACGTGAGTTATATTGCGAGCCCACAGTAATTTAGTCTGCGATACATAATTTGTGTAACTCATGGATTTTACCAGTTTCAAACATTTATCGTTAGCAACGCATTCATAGACTGAATTCCCCTAAAAGCAGCTCGCAGCAAAAAAATAGTTACAAACCACAGATACCATTCGTTGCTGACTACTTTTTATGTCTCTTTTTCCTTTCGCTCACTTTTTCCAGTTTAAGGGCACTTTTCAGCACTTCCGCAATTTAAAAGATCAATCCTAACATTTCGTTGATATTACGGTATTGGCCAGGCTTCCGACAGTTTCCCTCTCGAATAGTTATCTTACTTTTGTCACAATTCATATTGTAAATGATTTTAAACATAGGTAAATAAACAATCAATCAATCAATCAATCAGAATGATCTTGAGGTCAAACACTGGCGAACAACTTATGATCATTTTCGTGGCATTAAAACTTGCCATGGAAACAGTATGACGGCATGTTCCTGATCGAAAACAGTTGCCATGGCAACGATATGGCGGTATATCCCTGACTCGAAAACAGTTCAGCTTAGTCATACGAACCCTCGCATGCGGCCTTCATGAAGCCGTATCCACTTATCCGGAGAAAGAACAAGTTTTATCATTTCATGAATTTTTCGTTGCAGCTTTGTACATGCCTGATGAGAAACACTTTTGGATATACAGTCAAAGCTGACAAAATTAACCAAATCGCTGTGCAGGACTTCTTACTTTGTCAGTGGTGGAGAGCGGGACCAGAGCAACTCTCTGAAAGTGTAGCAGCTCTCGTAAGCTGGTATTGTTTTATTATTGTACCAGCTGTTATTGTTTTAGGGCTAGGGGCATTGTTTTTGTTGTTTGGTCTATTGTTCTCTCAAAGAAGGATATCGAGCCATTCATGTGGGACATTTCGAGAGCTTCTACAAGACCCTATCTAAGACAGACATCCTCAAGATCAGTTATCCTGGTGCCAGAGGTTTTCCTTCTTCTTGCTCGTGGCTCACATTTGTTAACGAAAAGGAAAAGAGAAAACCTCCAGAACCTGGGTATTGACCTGTAAAACCGTGATTAAATCAAAGTGCAAAGTCAAGGTTAGCCCGATTCTGATCATGTACCTGCACAGTATTCAAGCTGAGTAAAAATTGTAATATTTGATTTTGCCCTGGTTGTGCGGAAGGCCTAAGTCCGAGACCAGACTTAAGCCTTTCAGTCGTGGAGAGGATCGACTAATACAAGAAGCTAGAGAATATATATTTATGACGTACGTTAATTAAATGTAACGACCTCTACTTTTAAAGTATATGTCATTCTATCATCCTGTATCATATTGTTCCCTCTCCGCTAGGGAAAAAAAATTAAAATGGTTCAATCTTGTAACCTGGTGAGTTTGAGATTATAATATTGCTGAGGTGGTTGATCAGTGTAAAATTAATATCCGTCCTGGGCGAAAAGAAATCATTTCTAGTGTCCGCGACGACAGGTATACTTACCAAAAGGTTGTTGTCATTATCTAAGTCTCTATGAGACATGCCTGCAGGGAATCATGGCGGTTGTTTTCATTAAAACAAGTATCCAGTCCAAGATGATGAATACAACTACCATGATTCCCTACAGACGTTTCTCATGGAGGGAATTAGCCATTGTCGTTTGGATGGAACCCTTTCCCATTCTCAAAATTGCTTGGCCATTAGTTAAGGCTCATTTGGGAGCAGGGAATCGGTTCGGGGGAGGGGGGAGGCGGGAGGCGGGGGGTGGGGGGGGGGGGGTGAAGTGGGCCGACTGTAAACCGGCTTTAGCCTTCCATAATCTAGAAGCCGAGTTCATGTAAACTAACAGACATGTTGTTAGAAGTTAGATCTCCAGAGTAATATGAAAGCTGTTGGATACTGGTACAAATACTGTTATAAATGCAAATGGTATGAATAGCATACTTCCATTAAAAAAGTTAAATTATTTGTGGGAACTGAGAGACGAGGTCAAATCGTACTAGGCAGTTTTCAACTATATTAATATCGATTTTAACAGGCACAAGAACAAGAAAAAGGATTTATTCTATACCCGTATGGAGACATTTGTTAACATAAGCAAACCCCTTGCTTGGAGAGTCACCTTGGACTCCAAGCAAACTTGGAATATTGAAAATCAAATGTACACAGCTGAGCACAATTCATAATTAACAGCGTATAGGTAGACTTTTGGCTTCTTAAACTGAGGTATTTTATGATTTTTCACTTAGAATAAATATAGCGATTCCAGCGCACTTAATATACAAGAAAAATCGTATAAACAATTGAATGAGTTTGCCTAGATGTTAGAAAATACAGACTACGTAATTGAAAGTAAGCTTCTAAAACTTTTGTTCAAGAACTCGTAAGGTTACTGGCAAGAGGAAAGCGAGGGTTTCGTGGAAATCCTATGTGATGAGGTATGTACTTAATTCAGCTTTTAAGAAATTTCAAACCTGCAATAAATAAATAAAACACATTTTCGCGAGTAAAAGAGATAATTTGTATATTGGTATCATATCTTTATCTATTCGTTTCGCTCCAATCCAGTTAGTAACCACACGCATTGTACGGTTAGAGCAGATGAATAACGTGTGAATGGGCCGGATGATCGAGAGTCATTTATGGCGAAATTAGTACAAAAAACAGACGGGCCCCAATTCCAAGAAAAACTCTTGCTTTTTACGTGAATTATTTATGTCGAAAGGAGCAACGTCAACGATTGGTAATGCTTCCTTGCTAGTTGTGTTGAACTCCAATATCGTTTGATGCCATTCGTTGTCTGCTACCTGCGAGATACAAAATATAAAATACACATGAAATTAACCAGTCAATCAATTGACTACTAAATAAGATCGATATATCAGATCGATCAGTCAGTCGGTCAGTCGATAAATCGACCCACAAATCCAACGATCCATCGACATTGTTTTATCGATCGATCGCGCACTATTTTTTTTTACGCTGGAAGCGGAATTGCGCCCGAAATCTTCCAATCGATATTTTTCCAGTGGCCGATTCCAGTTTCTTAGGAAAGTCGGATAATTTCTGAAGTTTTCCGAAAGTTGCGTTTTGTTGCGTTACAACTACGTCATTGGATGTACAGTTTATAATATCATCGACCATACCTCTCAACTAATTAGCGCGGACGAATTCAAAGATCGATGCATGTTCTTTGTATACCATTTACCACAAGTAGAGTTAATATCTACGGAATTCCATTATCTGGAGTTAGAGCCTGTGTTAAAGGAAAGAATAGCCTAACCGGAAAGGACTTTTCTCATATACAGGATAAGACTTCAGTGCAAGCAACATTTCATCTAAGTTTTCCCTACTCTCGCTGTCTCTCTCAACCACCGTTCAATAACACATATACGATAAAAAAAGAAAAAAAATGAAATCTTCTGCAACGGACTTTCGACCTGAGCCTTAACTGAGCGAGCCTTTCAAATTATTACACGAAAAAAAAACGTCGTTACATCTCTGCAAATGTCATAACACCTTTACCTTGCATCCATTCTTTAGCACAATGGGTTTGGTCTTCAAAAAGCTTGTCAGCTCCATCTCGTTGTCTCCTTGCAGTCTAATGGTACGGCCTTCCTGTTCGTCCCAGGCTCGGGAATTATAACAGTGATATGTTATGTTCTGATACACACTCCTGCTTAGAAGTCTCAAGAATTTCATCTGCACAGGAATCATGCTGTAATTTATCTGCAAAATGAAGATAATTTCAGCGCAGCAGTATAGGAAGACCCAAACGCCAGTCAGTTGATGCGAGTAACGATTGAGATGAAGAGATAACAATAACATGAATTACTTAATTTATGAGCCGATGGATTTAGTACTGCTTTGCAAACCCGGGACACAACAAACGGTAGACGTGAAATATGCTTCGACGAAGATAGAAACGAGCGCAAATTCAGACGGTGGTGGCATGATAAAACTCGGTGACGATCTTAGTAGTGTCTTTTTAGTATCAAACCTCAGTTTTTACTTACAAGTTCTCCGCGTGGAGATCTTTCACTCATCCACCGAAATGGTTTTGCATCGAGGTCTTTAACCTGTAATGATATTGTGCATGATTAGTTCCAAGTACAAGGATTGGTCGGTCATCTTCGATAGGGAGCTTGTTGTTGTTGTTGTTTATAGTGGTCAATGCGCTTAGTTACACCAGCTAGTTCATAGGCATGCCACTTAAACTGAAAGAAACAAATATATTAACTAAACATAACAGGCTTTAAAATCCCAGCTGGCGGGAGACAGGCGAGCATGACCGAGTAGTTGAAGTAAGGTCTACCGAGAAACAACTCCAGCTAAGCGGTCAGAGCGGGACTTGAACCCGCGACCTTCGAATTTCAAGTCCAGCGCCGTAACCACTCGGCCACGCCGCCTCGTCCTTGAGATCTAAGGCTAGCGCTGAGACCATAAAAAGGCAACTGTGCGATGTAGGATGCTGAAGAGTTTGTTATACTTTGTTATACTATTCCCTTGGCCTGGCATACGAAGGAATGACGGTGATAATTTCATGCAAGCTCAAAATACACGGCTAAAGAACGAAAGATTAAGTAGATTGGAAACAGGAAATCGGCAAACCTTGTTGTTCTTTGGAAATATACAGGAGGCACCTCGTTCGAAGTCGCAATAAGCATATTCCGCGTCACTGGTACATCCTTCGTTTGGATCAATCCAATATTTACCTTAAAGAAATTAAAAGTTATGAATAAACTATGTTTTGCATAACTGAAGATTTAAACTGTTTGACCTTTCGATTCAAGCGTGTGCGACTATTAACCTGGAGCTTATCATTGTAAGGACGGAGTGACATTCAGAATCGTAAGCTACCTACCTAACAGGAGGTCAATTTACGAATATCAATTCCTAGTAAAAGGTGGTTTCGCTCACTTACCAGCGCTCAGAACCAAAATTTCTTTCGCAATAAAAATCTGAGATCTTATTTTCAAACTTAAATGACAAAATGACGACATCCCAGTTACGGCGAATTTAGAGGTACCGTTGTCATTTTGTTGTTGTGTGGGAAGCGGGCGGATGTTGGAGACAAAAGTCAAAGAATACATGCTGCACTATTCTTGTTGTTCAAAAAAGAAGCCAATTTGCTTGGTTTGGTTCCGACCTTGCATACAATGTTTCATAATTCACCTACCACTTGGATAACCAGGATGTTCCAGATGAAGTTCCCTACAAGAACGCGCTGGGGATATTCTGGTGCCGTTTTGTGATTTGTAGAAATAAATAACATTGCCAAGGCCTCTGAGATAATTCCAAACGGCACTAGATTTTCCCTACAGGGAAAAAGGTAACAGACAAGCGTCAGCTATATGTAGGAACGAAGAATTTAAACTGAATTAAAAACTTATAAACATCACAAACAATATTTGTATAAGCGTTGAGACACCTCACTGTGAAACTCTATTTTCGAAACCATTCCCCACCCCCACTAAAAGTGTCTCAACTACTTTTGTCACCTAAAGCAAGATCCGTCTACCGTAGTTATTACAAAATGCTCAATCAAGCTACAGTACCTCTTCAGTTGAGTACAGTCTAAATCCTGGACCTTTATTTTGCTGTAATTGATTTTCGTAAACCTAAAAATAAGAGTCGCAATGAATTATATCAATGTTAGACAGAAAACCGATCCTTCTCAAAATAATAACTAATACAACAACAAACAGAGCTCCCTACCCAAGAGACTGACGCTTTGCCTGGAATACCCTGTTTGTAAACACACACAAAAAAACATAACAGTCATCATTGCACTATACAATTGCGTAAGTTGACTCGAAAAGAGACAAAAAGAGATCGAAAGGCTGCCTCCACACTACGCCGGAGAAATTTGAAAACGGCGTTCTTACTCTGAAACCCATCAACTGTTTTCTGTCCACACTACGCCGGAGAAAACTGAAAACGCAACAATCGCTGTCATTTTCGTCATCGTTTTCAGAAAGCTCCGTTTACAAAACGTCTTCCGTCCAAGCTAAAACGCAAAGCCGGCGTTTTCAAATTCCTTCGGTTTGAAGGGCGTTTTCGAAAAGCTCCGTTTTTGTGATGAATTAGTGTGGACGAAAGGCCTAACCGTAGAAATAAAGTTTCGCTTTCAAATTTCTCTGGCATAGTGTGGAAATCGAAAAGAGATGAAAAGAGTAAGGGATTCACACACGGGGGTTCGAGGGGCTACGGAAATTCTGCACGTGGGTTTAAAACTCCAAAGCATGTTAACTTGGAGGACTTGTCGTCAATGAAAACATCAACTGACCTGTTCTCCAGGTGGGCCGGGCGGTCCAGGAGGTCCCTATAGGGAAAAATAACATCTTGAAACAAATTGCATTTGAATTGCAGGAAAAAGATGAAGACGATCAACTTTTAAAAATGTTCCGCTCAGATACGAAGGCTCATGTCATATCACATAAATCATCACTGAAATGCAGTGTTTTATCCTTTGATTCAGTTCTTAGCGTATTGCAAGGTATGTGTAATAGCTGACAAAACGAACATGAAATAACTTACTTGTGGTCCTTCGGTTCCCTGTAGAAAGAAAACAATGTTAGCTGTTTAAATTAAAAGAAACATTCTTGGCGAAAGTACAATACATTTAGAATTATTGAGCGCGTGGTTGGCATTCAAACTTCCGCCCATAGATGGGCTTCAATAATGCTTGCAATCCGGATCCTAGGGATATTCAATGTCTGAGCAGACACCATTGTTTTGCTTGCTTTAACCCAATTGATCCCGCTGATATTGTAGGATGTAGGCCTTCACGGTAAGTTTTCACGCAATGTTCAGTTAAAAAGCTTGGAATTAGGAATTTGCCAATGCACGGGTTATGAGAGGTAACTAGAAATAATGTCCATTCTAGATAAGAAAGCTAAGTAAGATTGATGCACAATGACAATAATTATCCTTCTTTATATAGATAAAAAATAATTGGCAGTTTGACACACAGTACTTGTACTTTCTTCATCAGAGATATTTCACGGTGTTTTTGTATCCCGGATAAAGAAGCACACGCACCACGAAACGTCAGGTATTTTGTCATTCAACGTGCTTAGAACAAAGCTCTTTCGTTGATATAAAACAAAGGCAGTGTAGTTTCCAGCATTCCAAAATTTACTGCCACTCTACGCTAACAGTATAATCAGGTTAGGATGTGTTATGTGCTATTTTATGTAACGGACAAAATAAACATTACCGTTCTGCCTCTTTCACCCTAGAAACAAAACAAAACAAAAAAATAATTAAAATTACTGTAAATTGTTTTAACTTAATATTAGCAACCAGGTGGATTACACTGTTTTGACCCAGTTGGTTGCGTCTTTTTTGTTTTGTGTTTTTCTGTGTGTTTTTATGTGTACAGAAACGTAGTTTTGCTCAACAAATATAGTGATTTTGTTTTTAGTCGCTATTCCACATGTTTACACGCTATTCATGTGCTCACAGTGCATTGGTGCATTGCGGCCATGCCAGATTAGCTTGTCATAGACAATTCTATGTAATAAAGTTAAAAGTGTGTTTTTTGTTTTGTTTTGTTTAACTTCCTGTTAAAGAATCCCAGTCATATAACAGTCCTTATAAACAACCTAAAAAGGTCAATAAACGGGAATGGTCGAAGAACGTCCATTCACTTGACCGGCTCTCTCCCTCAATTTGAATCTTTTTGAATGCCTCCTTCATATATTCTCAAGTTGAATTTTGATACTGAAGACCTCTTACCACGTAGACAAAAGCGAGAAGCGTGAATCGCCTGCAACAACATAAAGTAAAAAAAAGCTGCGGTTTAGTTATATTACTTACAGGAGTTCCGTGGTCACCTTGAGGTCCCGTGATTCCCTGAAGGAAAAAAAAAGATATTACACACTCTAAAGTATAACACAACAGAAAGTGGAGTTATGACCTGGGGGGGGGGGGGGGGGGGAGTTATGATAATCAGTGTTGGCTCCCAACTGTGTATGCAATTGTGTATTGCCGATAAAAGTCTTCCAAACTGAGAATTGACACGCAACGCACATATAACCGTGGATAGAAGCCATATGAATGTTGGATGTTTCAGGATTACACTGAATCGTCCGCCGTACACCTGGTACATTTTTGACGAATTATTTGTCTGCCTTATTCAAATATCTTGGCCAATAATTTGTCTGAAAGAACTACTGTCAAAACTATCTCTAATCAGAATCTAATCACTCACTCGGCAAACAATGAGGAAATTAAATCACATCAACTTAAAAGAAATTTTAATTGTAATGTTGACCTCGGTCTAATTTGAGCTCAGATTCTTCCGTAAAACTGAGTCGCCAGAAGAACTGATTGGCAACAGCCAGGTAAACTATATAATTATCAAGACTTCATTTACCTCGTCTCCACTATAGCCTTGTGGTCCCGGTATTCCTTGAGGTCCCATCACGCCCTATCGTAATCACAAAACAATCGTTGTCAACACTCTTCACTTTTTGCAATGGCCGCTAACTCTCATCTAGCGGATGAAATCTTTGAGTATGTTACCTTTGGTCCAGGAGGGCCGATACCTGCATCTTGTCCGCGTTCGCCTTGCATGCCCTGGTACACCAAGAGATAAATTCACATTTAGGATCTCAATAAATTCAAGGCGACGAAACATTTAAGGACCGCAAATCTTAGAAAAACTGGCCACTTATTTCAACCTAATTATTTCGTAATCTTTCCTGACATAAACCAGGCATAGCAAGAGGGGATGGAGGGTACGAGAGATAACTCCCCAAATGGGCCTTCTTCCCAAGCTAATCCCGGAGCAGACGTGCACAGCATCTAAGGTTTTGTGTTTCCCGCGGATATTAGAGCAGAAGAGAGACTGCTCGCAGTCTTTAAAGGGGTGGCATTTATCCCACTTCCCATCATTGTACGTCCGAAGGCTTAAGAATGGGATCAGTGAGAAACGCCAAGTTTGAAACTCAAAATACAGGCAAACTTATATTTTTTGACATTGTTCAAGGAGGATGGAGGAAGTGGGTGGGGTGGGAGAACCCTCCCTCGGGTTTTCATTCTGATAAAACACATCTTAACCGTTTCGCCCTAAATATATTAGCAGCTACTAAAATAGCATCACAACGGCAGAGAAATTTAAAAACGCAACAATTACCGGTTATATTTGATTTGTGTTTGAAGAAAACTCGGGTAGGGGAACCACGTTATTATCGTGACGTTATCAATTTCGAAAAGCTCCGTTTTCAAAATGTTTTCTGACCACATTAAAACGCAAAGTCGGTGTTTTCAAATTCCTCCGGTTTGAAGAGCGTTTTCCAAAAGCTCCGTTTTCGTGACGAATTAGTGTGGACACAAGGCCGGCGTAATGTGGACGGGTCCATAGAGCAATCCTGTTCCCAAAATGAGTGTTTATAACGACTAGGGTTAATAATCGTGGTTTACGGTATTTTATCTTCATTTATCTTCATTTCCTTACATCTTCTCCTGGTTCGCCAGGCATTCCGAAAATCCCCATAAATCCGGTATCTCCCTGAAAAGAGAATTGTAAGGTTAGTTCACACTCTTTCACTCTGGCTTGCAATTCGCGCGGAAGTAATTTGTTTATGATCAGTACCTTTTGTCCAGTTGTTCCAGTCTCGCCCTCCTCGCCAGCCGTTCCTTTTATCCCCTGAAAAATTTTTTTTTACTTAATTGACTGCCATTGGTGTATGCAATAGACCAATTTCGATATATTAAAATTCAGACTGAAATAATAGACCTCAGTACGAGGCTCTGGGGAATAACTACAGAGTTTGTGGGGTTTATTACCCACAGCCTCGTGCTGAGGTCTGTTGTCTTAGGCTGAATTTTAATATATCGAAATTGGTCCATAACAAAGATATCGGTGACGTCACTTATTGTTATTAATATGCCAAACAGAGAGCTATTGGTTGGTGAAACAAAGAATTCTTTTGTTTAACGTTTTGAACATTTAAATGACAAAAACAATGTTTGTAAACAAATATCTTCCCTATTGCGGGCTATCGAAAAGTCCGCAAGAACTACAGCCGAGGAAAAGGATAGACAATTGAAAACAAGAAAAAAGATCATAGTGAATAATAAGCCATATTACCGAGTTACCTTGCGCCTCTGTCTCAAACAAGTCCTCGTGAAAAACCTTTCAGATGAAAATGAGTTTGATTTGCATGAAAATGGACGTGCAGGCGACACACATTTTCATATGAATGGTTTCGAACGAAGACTCGTTTTGACCAGGAGCCCATGATGGGCTCCTGTTTTGACACAGAGGCAAATGGTCTATTCAAACCTCTAGTCCACTTTGCCCTCTCTCTCCTACGCTTCCATCTGCACCATCGTCTCCCTGGAAACAATAAGTAAGAATATTGTAGAGAAAAAAGAGGCAGTCCTCCATAGAACCACAACGTAATCAGGCAAATTAGCGTCTGTTTTTATTTTAAAACAATTGCACTACAGCCCGAATGTTCTATGAGCGACTAGAAAACGAAGTGAGCGGTCTGAATAATGGACGTTTAAAAGCTAAAATGTTTATGTATTTCTAAGCCAAAAATAAGGAGTTAATTAAAATCAGATTCATGGATTTCAAATAGAACTCACTGAGTGTATACTAATAAAAAAAAAAAATGAATAAACAAATAAATAAAAGATAAGCAAATAGCGCAAGGCAGTTGTCTCCATTACAGTGATTCTTACCAGATCTCCTTGAACGCCGATCTCGCCCTTTGTTCCTGATTCCCCCAGAAGTCCAAGAACGCCATAGCTTCCAGGTTTACCCGGAGGGCCCAGTTCTCCTTCGTCCCCCTGGGAATATCATTATTTGGGAAATAATAATAAGTAAGGTACTCGTGCAAATGTTTCTTCTCGATGCTGTTGAAAACATACTTAAATAAAGTTCCCTAAGAAGAATCAACTACTTTCGGAGCTGTCACTTGAAAAAGCT
Source organism: Orbicella faveolata (assembly GCF_042242905.1). NCBI lineage: Eukaryota > Metazoa > Cnidaria > Anthozoa > Scleractinia > Merulinidae > Orbicella > Orbicella faveolata. The sequence goes on from NW_028301540.1 coordinate 3,373,835, forward strand.
GGTAGTAGTTATATATTTTGTGTTTCCGCTTAGGGCCCCGTGCACGCTAAGCCGGAGAAATTTCAAGTGAAAACTCAGCTTCATTTCTACGGTTAGGCCTACCGTCCACACCAATCCGTCAAGAAAATGGAGCTTTCCGAAAACGCTCATGAAACCGGATGATTTGAAGACGTTGGCTTTGCGCTTTAATGTCGACGGAAAAACATTTAAAAAACAGAGCTTTTCGTAAATGATGACGTCACAATAACCGTGTTATGTTTCCCTCAAACACAAATCCAAAATGACCGGCGATTGTTGCGTTTTTAAATTTCTCCGGCGTAGTGTGGACGAGGCGTGCCGTGGACGAGGCCTTGGGTAACTTCATTTCAGTAATTAAGTATATTAAGTCTTGGTAAAATACTGATTTCGTTCATTATTTGCAAGAGATGGTGCAAGGCGTCAGGTTAAGGGCAGAGTTCGCAACGTAAAGATATGAGTGTGCTACTGAGATTCAATCAGTATCAGGGGAAATAAAAATCTCTAAATAATGCTCTTTGTACTGTGATAAACTGAGAAGAAGTCCACTTTAAAATACCGAGAGTGCAAATGCGTGTTGTCATACTTCTTTAACCTTTTAAAAAAAAGTTTGATCATTTGCTACTTACATTTTCTCCGGGCTCTCCTGATTGTCCGGGCTCCCCGTCGTTTCCTGGAATTCCCTAAAACGTGATAAAAGCTCTATCAAAAAAGAACTCAAGAGTTTATGTCATTTCCCGATGTTTTTCGCATTTCACCTTACTGCTTTCTTTCCAATCCTTGGAATTGTGCTCTACGAGGCATTTCTATGGGTACGCTACTCCATTTAAGGAAACGAAGTCGTTTCGCAAACAGATTAATTGAGAGCAATTATTTCACAGAAAGTTCCTGACCGAGTTACTTACAGGTGTGCCCATGGATCCCGGAGTTCCTTCTTCCCCGGCCGGTCCTGGGAATCCCTAAAAGTTAACCACCAGACGTATGAACTTACAAGATTCCTTTTTTAAAGGCAACACTTAACGGATACCGTGTTTTTAAAGACGCTTATAAAGCAACGAAGTTGACATCGTCCCAGAAAAATCAAAGAGAGACGATGGTTAGTAAGAAACATTCCTTGACAAGTTTTGAAGATGGGGTAAAACAGATCACCGAATAATAAAAGGTACGTGTTCCTAGGGTAAATATTGGTCAATATCAACTAGAAATTTTTCAGATGGATAGCATAGACGTTAAGCGGATAGGACCTTTATAGTCAAATGATTGCTGGACGATTTTCCACAGAGAAACGGGAAATGTTACAAAATGCTGTAGCTGTAGTTAGTGACAAAACGACGAACAAACGACTGAAACTTCCTAAGTTCATTTTAGCATTTTTAAAGCTTACGACCACTTGATCAATTGTATATTTTCACAGGGAATGTGGTGTATTGCTTAGAGGACAAGGCGGTGCCCTGAAGACAGTTGAAATGGAGATAACTGGCCTGTTTTAGTGGTACAAAAGGAGGAAAACTTGGACATGAATTTCATACGATTTCAGTGATAAGTTCCAGTACTGCATAAGCTTCAGTACTGGATAAGCTACAGAACTCAAAAGTAGTAAGAAGAATCATAATCCACAAGCAATTTGCAAGTTTCCTATTTTCCACCTACACGAAATCCTGAATCGCCAGGTGCACCCGGTCTGCCATCAAGTCCGCGGTCTCCCTAGCAACAAAAGCATACGAATCGGACAGTTAAAGTTTTAGCTTTGTCCGGCGTTACGAAATATTGAAGTTGAAACCTTCTAACTGACGTTTAGGAGGTTGCAAGGTTGAAGTTTTCACTACATACATGTAATCATTTATCTTGACATTTAACTTTCGTCGACTCTTTACGTCTCACCCCAATTTGCTATTTTAAAATCGCCTGAGGCTGAGAGCTAGACTATAATGCAGTCTCTAGTTCTTCTCTGATCTAGGGGTAAAATAATGTGAAGGCTGCAAAATGAAAATCTCGATTTTCTTATCACCTCCTCTCCCTCCCTTTCGCCTTGTCCCCATTCCCCCTCGCCCTCGCCCTCCCTCCTCCCACTTCCCCCTTCGCCCCATTTCCAACCTTACAAACGTCACCGCAGTGACTGTATGAATTGCTATGACCATACGTTTGGGAATGGAGAAGAGACTTGAGTGGAATGCATGTGCGGAGCGGATGACATAACCTGAAACGTGAAGAAGCTTGCGCTAGTTCTACATAGAAATGAATGATTACCAATTCTCCATCCGCTCCCTGTGCACCAGGTGGGCCTGAGAAACCAGGCATACCCTGTAAGTAGAAACAAGAAAAAAGAAATGAGAAGAAAGGGGAATGGACCTTTCGCAGTCTAGCAAAACTCTACACTTGACAAAGCGTGAATCAAAGTTGAAAACAAGAAGAAAATAAAGCAGAATATTTCAAAACTCTTACAGGCCTTCCTTGATGTCCTTTCCGTCCCGGATTTCCCGGCGGTCCAGTTTGTCCCTATTGGCGAAAGACAAATGTTATCAGTCTAACACAGATGAAGTCACAGGCAGGTTTAATGAAATGTTGCAGCTATTTAGGCTGCCGATTTGATGAGGTGTTTCAGAAAGAAGTTGAAACAAGAAAAACAGGTCTAACCAGTTGTCCATCTTTTCCTCGTCTTCCTATCTCACCATTTAAACCTTCCATGCCCTAACGAGATCAGAACAAGACATCAATTTATTTTTTTCCATGAGAACTGAACGAGAATTGTTGTCAAATTATTTGTTACCGGTAGTCCAGGTGATCCTGGTTTTCCCGCTCGTCCAAAACTTCCTCGAGCACCCTGCAGGAAAAGGAACATGCCAAAATGATTTTCGAATACTGACAAAATAAACTTCAAAACGGCTTCAAAATCATTCCAGAAGTCCGATATTTGTTGTTGCGGTATGCTATTGTAAACGGGATTGTCAAAGGTTAAAAAACGCTTCGCCCAAAGTTATATGTCTGCGACAAGGTTAATTTCCTTATCTTGAACGGATGTTGTGGTGACATTCGATTTGTACTAAGAGTTACCTTCTGTTCGACTGACAGTCCCTTCTACAGGCGGTAGCATTAAAACAATGTTCCTCGGGGTAAGGACACTTCTTTCAAATGTTTGAATCTTATTACATGAGATAATATTTCATGAAGTAATTCCTCATCCCTTTTTCAGAACTCAGTTTCGTACGCTTAGTGAGTTTCAGTTTTTTTTTCCGTACTTAACTTAGTTTCGGTTTTACTTTTCGTACAAACCTTTGTGCCTGGCACGCCTGGTCTGCCTGGTACGCCGGGGGGGCCTTCAGAACCCTGTAGAAAGAAACCATCAAACCAAATTAAACGAGTAGGCACATTTTGTTACACGGCTAGTTTCGCAAGATGGCCACGTTAACAATGCACTGTGACTCGCTACCCGAGCGAGAAAAAGGGGGTTACCTTGCAAACTCGGGATTTATCGTTGTGCCCTGCACGAAACGTATTGTCTATGAGACAGAGCGAATCCTTTATCGAACAAGCTTGCTCGGCCAAGATGGCTGCAGGATGTTGGCTCTCCATTTACTTTGCTCTTATGACTATGGACATTGATTGGGTTTGGATTCATAAACATACAAAAACAGAACGTAACCAAAATCGAGCCACTCTGACCCTAACAGGGATGGCGTAATGGTGAGAACGCTCGCCCACATTGTGTCCCGGGTTCGATTCCCGGACCTGTCGTCATATGTGGGTTGAGTTTGTTGTTGGTTCTCTACTCTGCTCGGGGAGGTTTTTCTCCGGGTACTCCGGTTTTCCCCTCTCCTCAAAAACCAACATTCCAATTCGATCCTGGAATGCACGGGCATTTCTGAACGAGTTCTCGCGAATTCTTTGGTGCTCCGTGGGTAAACAAATTACACATTTTTTATTTACATGTTTTACCTAAATTTACCTAAAAAAAAAAAAGAATGAGCGGGAGGAGCGGGGAAGGAGCTATTATTGACCCTTTTAAACATAATTCCTCAAAGTGTTTAAGTAAAGTGATTGATTATATACCTGAAATTTGTGAAACCCGCAAAATAATACGAAACGAGTAATAGCTTGGGCGGATACAGGGTTTTAGAGAAGGGGGATACGGACCTCGGAAATGGGATTCACGGCATTATGAGGGCAAGGTAGCGTGTTGTTATGTCTCATTTTTTTTCATTTGTCCTTACCACTCTTCCAGGTGCACCTTGGCGCCCGGTCAATCCTGGGGGACCTCTCATTCCCTGAAAGATAAACAAAGCAACAATTCAGTCACAACCCATTAGTACACGAAAGAAATCATATAGCATAAAGGATTGGTTCGAGCACGAGTAGTTCTTTATTCTTCTCAGGATTAGTCGATTGGTAGACCACGCAAGCGCGCAAAAATCAACGCATTCCCTAGTATTAAATGCGTTTCGCACTCATTTACGTTCTTGCTCACTCTACACAAAAAGTATCAGAAATTAGGCCCTAATCGTAGTCTAAGGTTTATCTGTTGGATGATATACTCACTACAGCTCCTGGACGGCCCATGTCACCAGTTTCACCGGCGGCCCCAGCTGAACCCTACATGTTTGAAACGCAGAACCGGACGTCAAACAATAGTTCGCTTGTTTGTCCATGAGTGTAACTAGTAATACATTAGGTACAATGAATAATTCATTAATAACTGAATTTTGGTAGGTTATGTTACTCTTGACCTTTTAATAAGTATCAATTTCCTGCCTCAAAGAAATCTTCTGCTGGTGATGAATGAGACTATTAAACCTACAACGGAATGATAAGTCCGTTTGCTAGCGTAGTGATAGAAAGTTGTTGCATTCAAGCAAACAATAAGATAGAGCAAGAACTTATAAAAGCTTGTGTTGAACTACTGAACAAGGTACGGCCTTCTCGACTGGATCTTTTAGGTGCTCACCGATAGCAAAAAGTCAAACGCTTGCTGTCGGCGTTTAACAAAAACAAGTTATAAAATTAACCCGTCATGTAACTCTCACCAATTCTCCGGTTGTTCCCTTCGTTCCAAAATCTCCTCTTTCGCCTTTGGCGCCCTTGATGAAAAAAAAAAAAAAAAAGAAAAATATCGGTATCGATAGACAGCCGGGGAGATAACTGTCCTGTTACCCCATGTTGGATGTTAAACTATTTGTTCTGGAAAACATAATGTTGGTCTCGACACTTTCTACTGCATTTGTAATTGTACAGGTTAAGAATGAAGTTAACGGCAAAGGCGAAATGCAAAATAATTATACTTACGGTGTTTTTTCTGTACACTAAAATGTTTTTATTTTATGTACATAGGACACAGCTTCCTTATTTGTTCGTGTTGGATTGACTAAATGATAACAGAAAAATGACACAAAAGCAGAGCCGAGGTTAAATGTTTTCCCATTTAACGTTTCTGAAATTGTAACTACAGGTAAAAAAAAATATACAAAAACAACTCTAAAGTACCTTGGGTCCGGTTTGCCCTTGGGGGCCTAGGGGACCCTGTGGTCCTTCCGGGCCCTGAAAAAGAGGCAACAAAGAATTGTGCACGTTCTTATACATGTTTTGCTTTTCACGAGTATCGCTTTCATATGAAAACTGTGCCACAAAAAGTCACAACCGATAAACAAAGCTAAAAAATAAATAAAACAAGTAAAAGTTAGCTTTTTCTTCATTAAAAAAGGAAAATTTAAAAATTACAAAATTTAACATGCCTGTCCAGATTAAGATGCCACGGCACAGCAAGATTATTGACCAAAAATGTCTCACCAAACTGTTTCCAGAAAAAAAAATTATGAATTTAAAAGCCCCCAAGGTTGGAAGCTCATTGCTTTCATGCTTATAAAAGGGCAAGCGTCTAAGGTTGGTAAGGGAATCTAAACTTTTCTAACCCCGCTTCCTCCCTCCTTCCGTATGAACAGGATTGAGGAGCACATACTACCGTCCAATCGTTCAATGAACGAACAAGCTTCATAACAAGAACTAAGAAGTATATCAACCTACAGGCGATCCCATCATCCCTGGAATTCCCGGTGTTCCCTGTGCGCCTTTCACACCCTAAAAAGACATTAAGTAAAATAATGAAATTAGAGAGAATGTGACTAATGTTCTTAACCACGGTAATTTAGGCCCCGCAATAACTAAGATAAAGCACTATTGTTTGTTTAACACATTTTCTCTTGGTTAGATGAATATTTTCACTTTTCAAGGTTTTGGATTCGTTCATATTTTTGTTTGGCAGAATTTATCTCGACACAAAGAGCACAAACAGTATGTGACCCTATTCGAAGTAGGAACACTTTTTCACCTGTTCTTTTTAAAAGCAAACAAACAAAATTACAGAACAAAGACGACAACGAGAACAAAAATCTCCAGTATTTCTAGGTCTTATACTCATTTATATTTTTCTCAAGCATCTGAGCGGACCGGAATCCTAAAGCCTCCAATTTGATTGGCTAATCATACGCACGTGACCGGTCCAGCTTTTTACGATACGGCCCACGGGCCGGATATTTTTCCCGCTGCCTAAATTTCGCTCCTAAAAGTAAGCGGTAATCGTCAATCTTTTGCCTTTTTTACACATCCATCGATGATTAGTCAACGCAAGTTTATCTCTGTTCAGTTTAAAATGGCAAGAAAAGTCACTGTAAGTAAATTCAATTGAGTGTTTTGAGGTTGTGAGAGTTTGCTTAATTGTTTGTAGCTTGGCGCTGTAATGGCGCGTAATCCTGTGTTTCTCTCGCCCTAAAATTTGAGTCAATTTCAGTTGAGTTTACCTCTCTGATCGTTGCTATATTTAGAAATATTTCTGTGGAATACACTTAACGAATTTCCTCGCTTTCTGCTATTCAATTTACGGTAGAAAAGTGACGAAATGACAGAAATTGTTTTTGTAGTAAAACTTCAACTTCGCACGAAATTTCACACCGCAAAAACAATTTTGGAGAACTTAACTGGTGAAATAAATGCAACTAACACAAAGTAGTTCGAAAAAAAATCTGTTTTTTAATACATCTTTCTTTGTCTACTAACTGAGTTACTCTCTCGTTGCCGAGATTTTTTACAAATCGCTAGTAGACGGCGCGCAAGCCGATTCAATGACAAGAGTTGCGTAAACGAACCCATTTGTAATCTGTAAAACCAATTTACTGCAGGAAAAAAAAATAAACACGTTATTTACCGGCTCGGGCAGCATTTTCAAGACCTCGGTCACAGTTTTTCACCATACGGACCTCCCAGCCGGCAAATAACATATATTTCCTTTTAACTAATTTTTTTTGTTTGAAATGCAAGTTAACTACCAAACATGTACAACGTCATTCAATATCTCATTTATTTCATCTGAATAAGTAACGAGACAATTGTATATACCTCTTCTCCACGCCTTCCAGGTCTTCCTGGTATTCCGTCATAACCAGCTTTACCCTGTTGATCGTAGCACATAATGCAACCTTACTGAGTTGTTATACCTCTGCCTGTCGGTTAAAGTGCTTTCATGGGACAATAAGTGGTTGGAATTCAATATGCCCCATCCCTCTGAGAAATCAGCTGAAACAGCCTCAACTACATTGTAGTATAGAAAACACGGCAGGTTCGGTCTGCCTCTTCCCCATGCGCGCAACGTTTCATTTCGTTTCGCCGGCGGCAAGCAGGGATGGAGCGCAGGTCTAAGTGATTAGACGCTGAACTATATAAGGAGTATTTTTCTGGGTGCAGCAGGCCCCGACACTTAGCACACCTCTCCTCAGCCAAATGCAGGTCAGCTTTCTAATTAAAACTCTAGGTTATTCACTGAGTTTTGAAAAGTCACGGTTTTCATCTTCATAATCTGATTTACTACGTTGAGGCGCTAAGGGTACTTCTAGAGCAAATTAATTTATTTCAACTTGTTTAAATGGTTCTTTTTAGAATTTTTCGTAAGTGTACGTCAAAAAAAAGTTGTGTGGCGAGCAGAAAGGGCTTACGCCTAGGAGACTTAACTATGACCGAGAAGGTCAGATTCTAATCTCTTTCCGTGGCTGCGTCGTGGGTAGAGATTTTTGGAAAGTCCAATCTGTTCACACTTTTTCACTTTTCTGACATACTCACCTTGGGCCCTGGAAGACCTGGGAGACCCTGCGAACCAGTTCTTCCATCTTCTCCCTACATGAAATGGTGGAAATAAGCAATACACAATGATCAAAGAGCGGTTTTCATTTGAGTTTCGGAGGTAAATCACATTTGTTTTGGTTTTACATCACTACACGAAGCGGGTCTCGCTCGCACACGTCTTTTCGCACTTCGAGCCAGTTACATGTATTTGCTTCGAGCTTTGATTGGTTCTCTAGATTGTCTTGGCCAGAGTGACTACTTTGGCTTTGGTTTTACGACAATAAATGGAAAACTGCTTTCGTAGCTAAGGTCTATCTAACCAGAAAAGTTTGAAGATGGTATAGAGTTCCAACAAACTAAATCGCATTCTCTCACAAGCATACATTTACTTCTCTCAAGTACATACCGGTTGGCCGTTCTTCCCGTCATTGCCAGGTAGACCGGGGTTTCCGGCGCTACCCTATTCCAAAATAAAAACAATTTTAAATTCTTTACATTTCTATTCCTTATTTTTGTGTTTTCATCAAGAACGTTCTAGCAGGGTAACAACAAACACAAGGCACACCCAAAATGGCCAGGTGTAATTTTTAAACAGTTGAGGCCTAGTTCACACCAGCGACATAACGACATAATGAGATAACGCGCGACACCACCGGTTATGTCGGTAATATGAACATCGACATAAATCATAAGGAAAAGATCAGATTTTTTTCCTTATAACATTACGCTCGTGCCGTTATGTTGCTATTATGTCATTATGTCAGAACGTTCACACTGCAAACATAACGGAATAACGTCCTGCTGATGTCGTTTATACCTTAATTGGATGTTCCTAAAACAGTATAAACTATACTAGGAGGTTTAGAGTTAAACTAAAATCAAAAAAATTATTTCAATTTAAGAACACCCTAATGTAACTAGTAATAGGACTAAACGTTGAGTTAATTCTAAATTTACACCAAAAAAATCTAGTTTTAACCAAGCCTAATTGAACCGTGATCACATTACTCGCAGCCTAAATTTTAAAGCTTTAAACTACAATTTCTGATCTGAATAAGCTAAATGTAGCTAAGTTAACAATATCGCACCTTTTCTCCCTTACGTCCTCTTCTTCCGGGAAATCCTCGCCTGCCTGGCCAACCCTGTGTTCGAGGAATAAAACAAACTGAGTTAATAATTGTCAGCAAACCTAGACGCTAACATTAATAAGAGAATGTAGTCGATGTTTGATAAACCCGATGCATGTATCTTTACCCCGGCCAACCTTATTAGAATACTGAGCTATTACTTCACATCAAGATGTAAATGAAACAACAACGCAAGGATGCTGTTTTCAATGACGTTAAGGTATGACACGCCTTCGTTCGCACGTACCGTTAGACCTGGCCTTCCAGTACGACCCGCAGGACCACGAACTCCTGGTCCACCCTATCACATGTGAAATAGAGGTCAACAAATAAACAAACAAACAAACAAACAAACTGAGAAACACTTAAAACAACAACAACAAAAAAAACTATTTAAAAAACCATCCCTAAAAGAATAACAAACAAAAACTAGTCATTTTATCCATTATTATAATCCATCAAATGTTTTCGCTCGTGCGCGATTGATCTAAATGCGTCACGTGACTCAATATGCCCCAGCTAAAACTGGCGAAGATCCGATTGATATTCCCATATTTTCAAAACTGCGCGTGTTGCGAAAAATATTTGAAGGGTAATAAACACACAGATTATGTCCGCGGACAAATATCTTTGCATATTTTCGCGCTAGATGGAGGCTATTGCTTATATGTTTTATGGCGCAACACAGTAAGTTAAATACTACCTACTATCTTCAGTCTCAGCATTCGGTTATTCTCTGTCCCTAACCTCTCATATTAAATAATAAATTATACACGCCCTTTTGAAAAGAATAATCAGTTTACCAGTGGCCCATCTTCTCCGTTACTCCCTGTTTGACCAATTCTACCAGGACGACCCTTAACAACAAATATGAAAAATCGAAATAATTAACACCACTTCTCAACCAATGCACTGTAATAAAGAATGAGCCATACCAGTGAAAAAATGCAGTGCAGAAAAATTAATATTTAACAAGGACTCACCGGAGGTCCAGGAGTTCCAGATTCTCCAACTGGGCCATGTTCACCCTGTATCAATGTGGAATAAGTAAAGCAAAAGCAAATATTTAATCCGTTACTAGCACAGTTTTAATTGAGTAAAAATTTATACGCATTTTCAACACTGTCGGCAGACACTGCTCGCTTCTTCTTGCTATATATAGCTACGGTGCGATTCTAATGTAATACTTAATTGAAGTTCTGGATCATAGTAATCCCTCCGCTTTCTCTTTCTGGGTTTTCGCGGTTTTTGTTAAGGCTCAAACTGTTGTAGTTGAAGTTGTTGCCGTTGTTGTTGTTGCTGTTGTTGTTGTTATTGCAATCGTCCAATTTCTTTTTTAATTCGATCTAAGATTTCAGGGTCACACAGCGCCTCGAGCGTTTTAACAGAAAGGTAATAACAGTACAAAAGGCTTGAAATGGGCACTGAATGATGGCTTACCATCTCACCGACTTTTCCGTCTTTTCCGCGCTCTCCTGCTCTTCCCTTTAAAGTTAAAATAAGAAATAAAAGATACTGTCAAGGAACTACACAATAAATGTCAAAAGTCTTACGCTTCTATAGATATCTCAAACAAACAAACAAACAAACAAACAAACAAACAAACAATCATTAGCCCCGTGAAGGTAATTTGGACACCCCCTTTTATAAGTTCATCCGCGCCTTCTATCATACTAACCCAGTAACACATACTAACACAGTCCGTAAAAACGGGGGTTCTGGCTGGAAAAAAGTATTTCAGCAGTTTTGCTTCATATTCTATTTCCCTCACGTAGTAAATTTAAATTAGTTAATTCGTCTTCATTTAGAATAGAAATCAATCACTTACCCTCCTGCCGGTACGTCCAGCAAAACCTGTTGGTCCTTGGACACCGGGGGAACCCTACCATGAAAAACGCCACTAAGATTACGACAGAAAAATGAACACTGCTGCCTTAATGTTGCCACACAGTAATCTTACCACTTCTCCCTGTAACCCTTGGAATCCCATCAGACCTCGTTCGCCTTGACGACCCTGCAGTAAGAGGGAATAGACAACATGGCGCAGCCGAGTTGATTATTTCTTATAGAAAATTAGGGCGAGTGCCCCAACTGCTTAAGTACAAACTCTAAAGGATTGCAGAACCAAAACTTACAATTTTGTGAATATTTGGGCCACAAAATCAAGAGAAGCTTCTCTCTTTCAGTGAGAGCAACACGCGTATGGTCCTGTTGTATCAGCAAAATTAAACAGCGACGAGAGAACCAATCAGATTTCGCGGATTTCCAATATGGCACGCTGCGTGATTACTAAGAATCAACTCTAATTTGTTTAAAATTTCGTGCATGCGCAGGAAAACTCTATTGCATTTCTCTCTTTCATCCCTTACAAGAACATACATTCTTCTTGGGAGAGCAGGGTTAATAACAAAAACGTGCGTTGACATCTCTCGTTTAACCGTACACGAATTATCCACTCACCGCTCGTCCTGTTCTTCCAGGACTGCCGCGTGGTCCTTTAGCGCCACGATCCCCCTGTTATAATATGGAAAGAATAACGTTTTGCTGTTATTGTTGTTTTAATACCATTTAGTCTAATTAGGCAATTGCAGACTGAAGTAAGAGTACGACTTTTTAAACCTGGTGCTCACGACGGCTTTCGATTATCTCGCTTCACACGCCGATATCATTCAAACAGTCCCAGCCTTATTCAAGCGGTCAGTAACAGGGTGAAGTAAGGGCTCAGGGAACTTCACTGAATTGAAATTCCAAAGATGAAACCGCACTAAGTCTCGCACTCATGCTCCCATATGAAAGTCCCTATTATTAAACTAATTAATTAAGGACGACGTACAGATGATTTATTGACAATATACTCAGAGCAATAACAGTTTAACTACAGTATTCCTCAACAAAATTAAGTCCATGAAAGTTGTCACCTGCGATGCTTCGGCACATGGGAGTTTATTATTTTTTACCTTTGTTCCTCTTGGTCCCTGAGCGCCCAATGCTCCCTCTTTTCCTTGTTCTCCCTTACAAAAAATAATTATCATTATTACTGTGGTAAGTAACACCTTTTTGTTATCCCTCGGAACCCATTAAGGCTTCTGGTAATACAACCGAACCATGGGCCTTGTTGTAAGCGGTAGCTCAGTGTGATGGGTCAAAATAATTATTAATTTGGCTGGAAAACATATTGGTTATGAGCGAAGAACGCATAGCCGCCGTTTGATAATAAAAAATCCATTGTAAAACTACATTAACAATAACAAGAAATTAAAGGCTGGGAACAGAATGTGGAGCAGACCGGAGGCTAGATCTGTGAAAGCACATGATGATCGAGAGCCTAGAGGGGATATTCGTTAATCCTCTTGAGAGCTACCACCAAACTATTGTCTTTCTTTCACCCGCTCAAGCTTCAGCTAAAAATTAACAGCAAGGGATAACATGATTTTTTATTGCCAAGTCAATAACCCTTTATTCATGTAGAAGTTATAAATGTGTTTATTTTCTTGGTTACCGTGATTCCTCGAGCTCCCTGGAAGCCAGGAGTTCCGGGAGTCCCAGGTTTTCCCTAACAAAGGAACATTGGAAAATTTAAAATTTTATGCAAGAATAGCAAATCTAATTAGTACACTATTTGTTCCCAATCTATCATAAGCTACATATTAAGTACACTTAATTGTCTCATTCTCTTAATTCACATACTCTAACTTTCCTTGTTCAAACTCGCCCTGATAATTTTTCTTGCTGACTGCTATTTCTGAGAATTAGGTGCTTCACGAAATCAATCTTCCTCAGTTGATCAGTTGCTTATATTAGGGTTAATAATTCAAAACAATGTAAAGCACGCTCACCGGATCTCCTGCTCTTCCTCGAGAACCATCCTCGCCTGGGAGACCCTGGAAAAAGTGAAACAAAGTAAATAAACAAACAAACAAGTAAACAAATGATCGGTCGAACGAAGGAACGAACGAAGAGATGAACAAAGGAACGAACAAACAACTATAACCAATTCCTTACCCTCAAGAAAGGTCTAACCGATGAACGCTTCCTTTCTCTCTTAATGAACAACCCTACGCTATCTTAACATGAAATGTTTACAGCCACAATAATATTACCGTTCGTCAGTTGTTATACTATTCACCCCTATTTCAACTTTTAATTAACAGCAAAGTGTAACATTCACAGTACCAGCCTGGTTTTTAGTGGAGTAACTCTCAGGACACATAAAAACTTCCTACCGGGAGCGCTATTTACAACCTCTCTCAAGAAGAAGAGAGACCCTGGTAACGAGGCTGCGCTATTTATTGGTACCCGTATCAGTTTACCTTTGGTCCTACCGTTCCCGGAGTTCCTGATATTCCTGGTGGCCCACGCAATCCCTAAGTAATATATTAATAAACTAATAACAAAGTTGCAAATATTGGCAGAGATTGACAAGGAGGCAAACAAACCTAAGACATTCAAGTGTTATTGTAAGTAGAAGTATTGACTACTCAACATGTCAAGTTTTATTTCAACATGTAGGCCTACTAATTGTTTCTCGGTCTCGGCCGCCTGCCATGACTCGTTCCAAATATGGCTGTAAAATGTAGTTGATTTAAAATAATCATAACAGGAAATTTCTAACCTTCGTTCCTTGCCTTCCAGGAGTTCCAGGCTCTCCAGGGGAACCCTAACGAAAAAGTATTTAAGATTTAACAACTGACAGATCTGTCTGGGCTAGGCGTTTGCAGCTGTTCATAAAGTAAATTCAGAGCAGGATGCATAGCTTTATCAAGAAATACCGCTTCTCCCAGCCAATACAAAGTAAAGAAGATTAATAATGACAGATTATAGATTCATACTTTCACTAACGTGCCGAACGTCTGTAGCAGCGATTGACGGTAAGCTTAAACCAACCATTTTGAACTGATAACTTTAGACGTAAAGGAGAAACAGATGTGGCCAGCGTTTGAAAAAATTGTTCAACATTAAAGTTCTGTCGTTAGAGGAGATTTAGACTCAGCAAAACGTTGAGTTGAAAAGTTGGGTTCGTTATTAACAATTATAAAAAAAGAGAGAACTACTACGCGCGCTCTCACTGGTCGGTAGGTGTCTTTAGATAAGAGTGTGTAAACACGGCTGTGCCGTTTTAGATTCGCGCGTATTTTCGAGAAATATTTTTAAAAAGTTATAGAATACTTTTTCCGCGTTTACATAGCCTCATCTAAACACTTGGTGGCTGGGAGAATTCTCGAAAGTTATGCAAACCCGAGACACAGTCGAGAGTTTGCATCGAATTATCCAAACCCCCCTTGTGTTAAGATGAGGCTATGTAAATACGGAAAAAGTTCTCTATTGCTTAAATATATTTCACCTGATCTCCTTTAACTCCAGGTGTTCCGTCTAAACCAGGCAATCCAGAATGACCCTAACAAAATACACCTCCGTACGTCAAAACTCAAACACTTGATCCTTGTGTTTACAATAGTACTATGAATGCCAATATAATGTATAGGGTGGGTTGGTAAAATGAATCACAGTGCAGCAATATGCTCGTCGATAATGTCATAAGAGACATGAAACGCGGGGCATATAATCCCGAAGGTAACATCCCACTAAAATCAACACAACAGACGTTTAGAACGGTTTTCAATTAATCAGGCAATTACTTTGGGTTTGGTGTCGGTTTTACAACGGTTTGAAATTCGCTGAGAAGTCTGAATGGAAAAAAATTTGGTTTGGTTTCGGTTTTACGACACTCAGTTGAAAACCGCTCTATGGACAAAACTTTTAACAGGTGAGATGTAGCTATAGTGACCAAACAGACGTTGTACCTTTTGTCCCGCTAAGCCAACTGCACCGGGGTAGCCCCTCTCGCCTTGAGGACCCTAAAGAAAAGCAAATGAATAGATAGATCTGACCACGATCAGTCTTCTCCTTGCAAGTGACGTATTGCTGGTCTCCTGGCAACCTAATTCAGAATGCTCCGCTGCACCCACTCAGGGCCGTTGCCAGTATGAGGCAAACCGAGGCACTTTCCTCATTCATCTTCTTTTTTTTTTTTTCGTTTTTGTTGGTTTTCTTATTGATGTGGGAAAGTAAAACACTGCTAAATACCTAGGAAGATCTAATTTAATCATGGACACTGCCTCAGTAATTATTTTCTTCTGGCTGCAACACTGCCACCAAGGAGAAAATGGTCTCACTGCAGTTACGGGTCGCGCCGACAGCAAAACGAAGCACTTCGATGCTTATCAACTGGAATTTAGGTAAATCAATAAACCGCCGTGTTAGCCCTACGTCTAAGCAAATTACAGCAAATATTTTGTCCTGACGAAGGAGTAACGCTCGAAAGGTCTGCTTGGCCATCTCGTTACATTGTGTACTCTTACCTTTGGTCCAGTGTCACCTGGAACTCCTCTTGATCCACGACGTCCTCGCGAACCCTAAAATGACAGCAGTAAAATGAGGTACGAAATTCAAGCCTGAAAATAATCTCTTCCGGTTAAGCGCACTTCCAAGCCCCAATACGACAACTTACCAACAAAATCTATAAAAAAATATAGTTAATTAATACTTAAAATTCACAGGCAGACAATGTTTACGGCGAATTCAGGCACTGAGTAAGCCATCTTTAATTTCAAACAACAACAACAAAATAAATAAATAAATAAATAAATAAACACCAGGGCCACGACTGATCAAAAGATTTATTTACAATCATGGACAAAAGTCTAGCGACAAATTTGCACTTTTGGGGCTTTTGCATACACGCCCGACGCGAATACAGTTAACTTCACCTGCCAAACCTCTATCACAGCCCCACATACAACCCCACATACTAGTACTTGAAATTTCTCCTGAGTTTAAATTTTGAACTGGGTGGCAGAGGAGAACAGCAACGCGTTTTTAAAACAATGTAGTTGCGCTTTTTTAAACTTCAGTTGAAAATCACAGATAACTCGTTGTATTACGCCAGTGTCCCAACGTCTTTTGTCCACGATTGTAAGTATGCAGTTGTTACATGTATGTTGTTTTCTGGGTGGTCTGAACACCGTGGAAAATACCTTTCTTCCGCGTAGGCCTGCTGGTCCGAGCCGTCCAACTCGCCCTCTTGGACCCTTGGTTGATATCAGAGTCAAGATATCACAAAGTATGTATATAGATGTGAGAGGTCCATGTAATAGCAAAGACCAAGAAAAGATGAAGGATAAGGGAGTTAATTACCCATATAAAATTGTGGGGATCTCTTTCGTGGAAGTAGACTGTTCACAGCCTCTCTATTTACGCACGCAAAAGAAAAAGCGAGCGAAGCGAGCGCGAAGCACGCGGGGGTGGGGGGTGGCCAGTCAAGTCTTCCGTTTTGCGCTGGCGTCCAGTTCTCTCGCGATTCTATCTGCGCGTACCATCAAATAAAAATACGAGAAAATGGAGGGCTGTGAACAGTCTATCGTGTAAGATAAAAATGTGTAAAATTAAACCGCTTGCATTGTGCTGTCTTAAGCAAAATTCGCGTGACGGGATTGGTTATTTCTAGACCATCCTGCGATATTCGAAACCGTGTGAGATCTAAACACAACTTAAAATGGATTACCTTAAAAATAAGGCCTGTACCGGGGATTAGCTCTCTCACCCTTTTATCCTCTCTTGTAACCATTCAACAAGAGAATATTGAAAAATGGTAATCAGGCATGCGAAACATTACTATTATCAAGAGCGTTTTCAGTAGAAATTTTGCCATGTTCATCATAAATTGCGGTGATATACTTCACCTGATCTCCCTTCGCTCCTGTTCTTCCTCTTGGTCCAGATGCTCCCGGTGAACCCTGAAAATGATGATTGTTAAGCCAATTGCAATTAACCGCGGCAGATTTTCTTTCGAGGTTTTTGAACCTATATTACAATTATAGCTGCGAAGAAGACTACGAATTGGTTTGCAATTTGCTAGCACTTCTGATGCAGAGCTTAGAGCAGGATTGCGATTGCGTTGTTATAGAACTTGTATTAAACTTGAATAACGATGACTTTAATACAGATTTGTGACAATTGGTGTAAATTTTGTAATGCCTCGCACACTGGCATTTTAAACCATCGTAGTCTTACAGAAGAAAAAACCAAACAAACAAACAAACAAACAAAAACAAAGAACTTTTGACTCTTTCCTAAATTCTTCCTGATTTTTTAAGTCCCCGTAGGAAAAAAATTCGAGACTCTTAAATTACTATTGCACACTTACCCTCTCCCCTCTTCGTCCCTCTCTGCCCGGTTGACCATCAATTCCCTGAAAAACGGACGAGATCAGAACAAACACGCAAAGAGAAAAATGAACTATTGGCCTTTCAGCAGAACAGGAGAGATTAATTAATTACAAAATCGCTTGTCGTTGACCTTCTGTGCATGGTCAGCCTCAAATTAACAGTTTGTGAGCAATGGCCTTGATAATCTCATGGGAATTTGAACATGTCTATCGGTCACCTTAATAACTCGGAAACAATAATCTCTTCAGCAGTAAATATCTGAACAAAACACTACTTACTGCGGTGCCTTTCCGTCCACGATCTCCCCTTGCACCGGTATTTCCTGGACGACCCTGACATAACAATTACAAAGAATGAGTTCCGCCTTCAACTTCACGCAAGCGGACACTCCACTAACATAATGGAGTGTCCACCACGAAGAGGTTTCAGGGAGGTTATAAGGCTAGGACCATGACTACGAGTCTGCGCATGGCCGGTGTCAGGCTGTCAGCTGACAAAACTAGCAAATAATCATCAATGGGGAATGATCTTGATTGTAGGCAAATTGTCCAGGCTTGAACAGATCTTTTTCCGTGTTGGCATTGCTGCTAAAAATGAAAATTAGCTTTGAGAAACACCGTTGAAGTTCATGGACTTATAGTAAGTTCAATTCAGTGAAACTTGTCGGCGGTAAACTGTAGCTGCAGAAGATGAGACCTGAGATCTCTCAACGTCATGTGAGGGAACAAGCACTGCAAGACTAGAAGCAGGAACAGACGGCCACGGGCACAACATACAATCCTAGAGATCCGTACGTGTTTGCTCACGCGAGGCTTCCGCACTTCACGCAATCTGTAACCAAACAATATCATACAGGATTTTTGTGCCATACCGTAATTCCTTTAGCTCCAGGATTTCCCGGTTCACCTGGTCGACCGCGATTTCCAATATCTCCCTTCTCTCCGTCACGTCCAGTAGGTCCGATATTACCGACTAAACCACGTGGACCGCGCATGCCCGGAGGACCTTGGTTGCCTTTGAGTCCGGGAGTCCCAGGTGTGCCTGATTCACCAGTTTCTCCGGGGATACCCTAAAAATATGTCATCGTCCTATATTTTAGCTCCAATATCCACACAACTGAAGCCATCTATGGAGGTTAAAATTGCGTTAAATGTAGGTGGAACATTCAAACCTTTGTGCAGTTTTGTCTACAGTTTTATTTGTTTTTAGAATGGTTTTCAAGTGAGTGTCGTAAAACAAAAACCGCAAAGCATTCACTCTAGCCAATCATAAAAGACAAAGACAATACGTTGAACCAATCAAAACTCTAAGTGGAAAATGAGTGCAAACGAGTTACGATTGGTTTTGGTGTTACTCCTGACTGGATGATAAAAAAGTGGCGCGAGTTTTTTAAGCCAATCGTGTGCCGTAGTAAGATCAAAACCAATTACTTTTCGGCACTCAAATGAAAACCGCTCTAACATATTTACATTAATTAATCCTCGCGCTACACAGCTTGCGCTTCAAGTTTGCACCCAAATTAACTCAAGTTATTGAATAATTCGTTAGGCGCAGCCTACACTACCTTCCTTTTAACATTAGGTAACCTTAAGAGCAAGGTCAGACAATTAAAACACCATAACTAGGAGTTTTTTTTTTAACTTACTGCTGGTCCTTCTGGTCCTGGTTTGCCCCTCAAACCTTCCCGTCCCTAGCATGGAAAGAAACAAAATGTTTCGGTTTACGAGGTCTCCTGACTTATTGACTCTCAATAGCTTTCCTTCAATGTCTACGGTTAAAAGCTTACTTATCAAGACAAAGTAATATATGGAAGATGACATCTTCTCTACAAACTTTCGATATCAATCACGGTGATTCATGGGAAGGATTAGCGAATTAAGCTAAAACGTCTTTGGTTAAAAAATTAATGTAAGCCTCAATTTAGATTGTAGAAACTAATCCGAAAATTACAGAGTCTTGACGTCTCATTAATTCCCTCTAGACGATGATGCAAAAAGTTTCTCTGTTCCAGGGTAAGCGTGTTGAAGCTTAAGCTTAGAACATTAGTATAATTGAAGCTTTATTTCCAAGTCGAATTTTGCTATTCAGGTAAACTTACAGCTGCTCCAGGCATTCCCGGCCGTCCACCTGGGCCTGGTGGACCTTGCTGTCCCTAAAGATTAAAATAACAGTAAAAATAATCAGTAATAACTATGGACCTCACGATGGACGAGAACTGAATTAGCTTTCACGTAAGCTAAACGTAAACAGGTATGCAACGTTGGTTTTGCAGGAGTTGCTCTCCCCTTAACACGTTAACTTTATGGATTGCAAACCAGATGTCAAATCCTCAAAACTGACCTTTCTCCCATCGTTGCCGTTTCGTCCAGGTTGACCATCGCTTCCCTAATAATGTCAAAAAAAAAAACAACAACAACAACTTTGTAACGAAATGGTTTTTCACAACGGACTTACTCTACTCCTTGTGACGTCAAGTGCGGTATTTCCATCCAGATGTAAAGATGCTTACCACAGTGAATAACTAATACCGCACGATGCAACTACAGTGAAAGTCTCGTAGGCGGACACCTTCGGGGCGCGAAAAAGGTGTCCGTAACAATTAACTGGAGCTGGCCGCTTAGGAGAACGGTTCTCGTAAGCCGCGGCCACTAGGCCGCTTACGGCAGCTTACCCAGCTAACAATAAACATTGGGAATGCAAAAGTGTCACCGTTTCAAATGATTTTTTTGTTTCTTATATTGTCAATAACAGTATACAGATAACTACCGTACGTGTTATGCGATATACGGATTCTAACTGGAGTACTAACTTGCAACTCTATGCGACTGATATACATAGGATTTTCTTTGGGGTGTCAACTTACCGGAGCTTAAAAACAAAGGAAAAGTGTAAATCGTAAGCCCTCAAAGTGTCCCCGGCCGCTTACGGGAATGTCCGCTTTCGGGAATGAATAAATACAGAGTTTGTATGGGAGTTCAAATGGGATTTTGAGAAGGCGGTCGTCCGTAGAGATGTCTGCTTACGAGAGTGTCCGTTTAGAGAGTTTCCACTGTACTACCAAGGAAATATTTTAGACAATCTTCTTATCAGCTGGCCCTGAGGAAAATGGTCTTTCCTCATTATTTGAATTACAAACACAACAACTTATTAGTAAGACGAGGTAGCCTAGACAAACCGTTTCTCCCAGTTGGCCGGGATCTCCTTTTTCTCCTTGGCCACCTTGTTCTCCCTAAAATAACAATCAAAAAATTCCTGATATCAGTACGGGAAGGGTCATTTGTACAACAGCTACATTATTTTTCCACCCCACTTCGGCCAAAAAAAAAAAGATCTCGCTTCTAGTAGGCTACATGAATCAGTGTACAGCCTTCAGATCAGACTGGCAGATCAAACTGACGGGAGAGTCTAAATGCCAGCCAACGGCAGAGCCATCGTATGGTAAACTCGGCATACGAATCAAGTGGCCCATCAGGCCGGAGCTTATCCCGGTTTTTGTAGCATGAAGCCACTAGGAGCATTTCTACTCTCCGCGCCCCCTAGATGGAATGCTACCAGCATCCACCAGCATTAAGTTCGCCGGTACCCAGTTTTACACCTGGGAAGAGACAGGCACTGTGAGAGTTAAGTGTATTGCCCAAGAACACAACACAATGTCCCCGGTCAGGGCTCCAATCATAGACCACTGGGTTTTGAATAATGAGGAACTGGCATATTCCTTGAGTTTTATAACAGAGACGTGTGTGTTGTAGTGGAGTGAACGTACCGCCCAACCATCCGGATTGTATCGTGCTTAGATAGCGAAGGGACAAAGGAAAGGTTAGTAACCAATGATAAAGCAATGACGTCACGGTCAAACCGGCGGAATGCTAATGTTAATGTTAATTTAGGCAAATGTTCACCTGCACTCTAGACACGAAGGAGTTCTAAACATTTTCCTTAATTGCTTACCCTTGCATTTCACGTTTGCTAATTAAAGATGTTTTTTTTAACCGCGCGGCCATGGGCCGAGCGCGGTTCATAATCTACCCGTGGTTTATTATTATTAACCGCGCGGCCATGGGCCGAGCGCGGTTCTAGGTTTACCCGTGGTTTATTAACCGCGCGGCCATGGGCCGAGCGCGGTTCTAGGTTTACCCGTGGTTTATTATTTTTTTTTTTTATTTTTTTTGTCGGTGACCAGACGCAGACCTCCGCTCGGCCAAACTTTGAGTCACGCAACGTGTGATGTTTTTCCGCCAGAAGCTGTTAAAACATAAACACACGGACAATTTTACGGATATTGTTTTCTTTTTTTGTGGGTAAAATATATTTTCTTTTCGCTTTATCAAAGCGTTGGATTTAAAGGGAATAATAAATACGCTGAAAAAAGGTATTACGTCAGCCATGGAATGCGCTGACGTTGCAGCTTTCACTTTCGCTACGTGACAAATAAGATCGTGTTTACTTTGCAAGTTTATTTCGGCAGAAGCGACGGTCATTAATTTATTTGTAATTTTGCGAGTATTTCTTGCGGTTTTAGGCAAATGAAGTAAATCCTTTGACTGTTTCATCGCAGCGAGTTCATAGATCGGAAAGAAAATTAAATATTTGCAAGCCAAGCAAAGAACGTGTCAGAACGTGCAAAGATTACGTCATTGATAGGGAAATAACCACCGTACTAAAGATAGCCGTAGATAACGCAATTCTTGAATTATGTGACTCGTGTGACTTCTTTGCTAACCCTTAACTCAAGGGAAAAAAAAAAAATTAAATTTAATCGTGACTTTAAAGAAAGAAAGCGGTTTGTAATACTGTTCGTATCTTCATGCCCATACATATCCCGAAGAAACTTCCAGATTAAGACTATTACGTCATCGGAGATGTCACAACGGCTACGACTGATGGTGCGATAATAGAGTTTATGTTGATCAAGTGCTGTGATGTCTACAGTAATCAATGAATCATCAAAGATTGCTTTGGAATATGCACTGCGTTGCGACTGTAGTACTAAGAAAACAGTTAAATTTTAAAAGCGCGGTTATAAGATCTAACAGATCTTCTTGTTTTTTTTTTTTTTGTCGGTGACCAGACGCAGACCTCCGCTCGGCCAAACTTTGAGTCACGCAACATGTGATTTTTTTCCGCCAGAAGCTGTTAAAACATAAATACACGGACAATTTTACCGATATTGTTTTCTTTTTTGTGGGTAAAATATATTTTCTTTTCGTTTTATCAAAGCGTTGGATTTAAAGGGAATAATAAATACGGTGAAAAAAGGTATTACGTCAGCCATGGAATGCGCTGACGTTGCAGCTTTCACTTTCGCTACGTGACAAATACAATCGTGTTTACTTTGCAAGTTTATTTCGGCAGAAGCGACGGTCATTAATTTATTTGTAATTTTGTGAGTTTTTCCTGTGGTTTTACGCAAATGAAGTAAATCCCTTGACTGTTTCATCACAGCCAGTTCATAGATCGGAGGAAAATTAAATATTTGCAAGCCAAGCAAAGAACGTGTCAGAACGTGCAAAGATTACGTCATTGGTAGGGAAATAACCACCGTACTAAAGATAGCCGTAGATAACGCAATTCTTGAATTATGTGACTCGTGTGACTTCTTTGCTAACCCTTAACTCAAGGGAAAAAACAATTAAATTTAATCGTGACTTTAAAGAAAGAAAGCGGTTTGTAATAGTGTTCGTATCTTCATGCCCATACATATCCCGAAGAAAGTTCCAGATTAAGACTACTACGTCATCGGAGATGTCACAACGGCTACGACTGATAGCGCGATAATAGAGTTTGTGTTGATCAAGTGCTGTGATGTCTACAGTAATCCATGAATCATCAAAGATTGCTTTGGAATATGCACTGCGTTGCGACTGTAGTGCTAAGAAAACAGTTAAATTTTAAACGCGCGGTTATAAGATCTAACAGATCTTCTTGTTATTTTTTTTCTGTCGGTGACCAGACGCAGACCTCCGCTCGGCCAAATTTCGAGTCACGCAACGTGTGGTGTTTGTTCGCCAAAAGCTGTTGAAACATTAATACGCGGACAATTTTACGGATATTGTTTTCTTTGTTGTGGATAAAATATATTTTCTTTTGGTTTTATCGAAGCGTTGGATTCAAATGGAATAATAAACACGATTAAAAAAAGTATTACGTCAGCCATGGAATGCGCTAACATTGCAGCTTTCACTTTCCCTTGGTGACAAATAAGATGGTGTGTACTTTGCAAGGTTATTTCGGCAGAAGCGACGGTCATCAATTCATTTGCAGTTTTGCTGGTATTTCTTGTGGCTTTAGGCAAATGAAGTAAATTCTTTGGCTGTTTCATAGCAGCGAGTTCATAGATCGGAAGGAAAATTAAATATTTGCAAGCCAAGCAAAGAACATGTCAGAACGTGCAAGGATTACGTCATTGGTAGGGAAATAACCGCCGTACTAAAGATAACCGTGAATAACGTAATTCTTGAATTATGTGACTCTTGTGACTACTTTGCTAGCCTTTACTCATTGAAAAACCAATTAAATTTAATCTTGACTTTTAATAGCGTTATTATTGTTGCGTTCGTATCGTTCATGCCCATACATATCCTGAAGAAAGTTCCAGATTAAGAACACTACGTCATCGGAGATTTCACAATGGCTACGAGTACTACTGACGGTGCAATAATACAGTTTGTGTTAATCAAGGGATGTGGTGTCTACAGTAATCAATGAATCATCAAGGACTGCTTTGGAATGTGCACTGCATTGCCACTGTAGTGCTAAGAACACAGTTAAATTTTAAAAGCGCGGTTATAAGATCTAACAGATCTTCTTGTTTTTTTTTTTAAAATAAGGTTAGCAACCACATAGACAAAATTTGACATCGAGAGCGGTTCTTTTGTTACAAGCACTGAGCATTAGGTTACTTTTTGCCAGGTATTGTCTTAAAATTACGACAATAGCTGTTCCTTTTAAGGTATTTGTTTCTTTAGTATTTTCCTTTCCGTTACTTTTGAATTACGAAGAAATGGCGATTTTTTTTTAAACATTTAACTATAAAAAAACTGCGATAAAATATTTCTGAACAACGTATTAAGAAAATTATGTTTAAAAAGACGACGGCGTTTCGACGTTTAGCTAACGTCATTACCAAGTCAAAATGTGAGTTGATAATTATTGTATCTATGCTAAGTGAAACAATAGTTAATCACAAAGGAATAAAAGTTGTAAGAATGTTCTTTCGGACTAAGAGTTTTAAACGCATGGAGTCAGTCTGTGAGTTGGATTACGTTCTTTGATGAACGGCACTTTTGGAGTATGCAAGACTGGTTTTCTTTGGGGAGGATTGTGGCCTCGGGAGCTTTCAAATTTGTTTCCAATCATCGAGTTGTTATTTTGAATATGTTGGCGGAGGTGTCGAAATGTGCATCCGACATCGCACCGCACAGATCTAAAAACAAAACAAAACAAATAGACCACGCATTGTTGATTTACGATTGGAGACTTGATTTCTTTGGGTTGGAAATTTTGTTCCAATTTCCTGCTGACAAATACTGGTTGTAGTTTAGTGCCGATCTTGTGACTGAGACCACGCATTTGTCTTCGAACCGTGTTAACTGATGTTTAATCCTTGAGGGGAGAATGACTCTTTTACACCCGATGAAATGTGCTGAATACAATTGTTCATAGTGGGATTATAGGACAGCCAAGGGAGTAGAGATGGAACGTAATCTAACGCATTCTTCATTGAAAGCTTCAGTTGTAGAGGATATGGCGTATAAATGGTGGATCATTGTTTTAAGCAAGCGATCTTTGTAGTGTTTATCCGTGTAAACTTTGAAATACAACGAGGATCCAGTGTTTTTCTATACACGCGTGTTTCAATTTTTATTCCATTCATGATTATTTCCATGCCATTTTGTTATAAGCAGGAGGCTATGTACTTTTGAATTATTTTCTTCAACCGTCTT
The DNA here is from genome assembly GCF_042242905.1 of Orbicella faveolata. Classification (NCBI taxonomy): domain Eukaryota; kingdom Metazoa; phylum Cnidaria; class Anthozoa; order Scleractinia; family Merulinidae; genus Orbicella; species Orbicella faveolata. The sequence continues at coordinate 3,399,245 of NW_028301540.1, forward strand.
CACTTCTGACAAGATGTGTCCGCCATTTTAAATCATCAAATCCACCAGTCTCAAAACCCGTCTGATCCGTTTGACGGTGACGTCAGTGCTTTCTCATTGGTGCACGAGTCAGGCCTTTGTTCTCTCGCTATAAAAGTGCGACACCACCCGGATGGTTGGGCGGTCAGTTACCTCCACTACAATACTCACAACTCTCTTAATCACACATTTAGTCTTCAAATCCATGCTTGCATAACCAATCACTACACGGCCTACATCTCATTGATCCCCCTACATCTACCTACGTGATCCGCATCTCATTAAACCTGCTCGGTATTCATAGCTCATTCATTTAGCCATCTCGGATATACTACTTGTAGTAACGAAAGATGATAGTTAACTTTTAAAAGTATTGTACCAAACATTCTAAGTGTTAATCACATTGTTGATTTGAGTAACATACATTGTTAAGGAAATATCTCGAGAAGAATGCAATGTTAATTATATCGTTTTGTATGTTACCTGAGAACACTTGTTTTGTCAAAATACCGTCAAACAGTGCGCAGTCCGGGTGCTTTGCTGAGAAGATACTGAACTTACCCTGTCGCCCTTGATTCCTGGTAACCCACGAGCTCCCGGAATACCGACTGGTCCCTGTAGTAAAAAATAATAATAATAATAATAATAATAATAATAATAATAATAAATTAATTAATTAATAAAACAATCAATCCATCAATAATATATATACAAACACAATATCACCTCAATAAAACTGAAGATATCAAAACTGATTAAATTATTTACACAAAGAGTGAAACGAGTTATCTGTTGAAGTTGAAGTTGTTGCTGCAGCTGTTGCTGTCGTTATTACTGTTTTCTTGTTCACGTTCTTATAGCTGTCATTGGTGTTGGTGATGGTCTTGTTTGCAGACTCGTCGATTCGTTCGCTCGTCTATTTGTTTATTTGACATTTGTATGTTCGCTATCTTACACACTCGCTCACTCGTTCGTTATGTTTGGGCCTTATTACCTGTTCTCCTGCGGGCCCCTCTTCTCCAGGTTCGCCGGTGGGACCAGGAGCCCCCTGCATAGAACATACAATGTAACCATTCATAAGAATGAAATGACACTGGAAAATTTAACAGACCACCGACGACAACCATAATATTGCGCATCAATATCGCTTACGTCATCTCCATTACGTCCACGCATTCCAGGAGGACCTTGCAATCCAGGGTCACCCTGAAAAATGAGAAATACGGTCTCCAAAGTTACCCTAGAGTCGCCTCTACAACTACAGCGATTCCTGGCATTGAAAGGCAGTGAGGATTCTTGATAATTAGGCTTAATATCCACAGCAAAACTAGTATTTTAGGTACTTGGTTTGAGAGTACAATTATCAATGAAACAATACGTTGCAGAACGAAAAAATATAAGGTGTGATGCAACTGAACTCTGTACCTCTCGAGGTAGCTATGCTAATTATTCCTAAAAGTCGACTTGTGATATAAACACCAAGTATTTTGTCTGCCTTAACGCAACGTTTTTCCGTTGTATTAAATTTACCGGTTTTCCTGTATCGCCCGGGAGACCCATTTCTCCTTTCTCCCCTGCTGTACCCTGCAAAAAAACAAACAAACAAACAAACAAACAATAAATAAATAAATAAATAAATAAGTAAAGTCCTTAATGCAATCTTTAACTATGAGTTACATAGTGCGGTAAAGGCGTCGAAAACGTGGTAGAGGAATTCTCAGGTACCGTAGAGGTCTTAATTCAAGCCTGACATTGGCGAAACTGCGTAAGATGCGTTTATACTTGCAATGGGCTTTTAATGAAACCTCTCCACCGCAGTTGACACACAAGCCATTGCATATATTCACTTTCAGAAAAACAATTTTCTGCGCTTAGTTTCCAAAAACTTTCTGTCGTCGGGCAATGATTACAATTTTTTTTTTGTTTCATTGACAGAAGTAGTGTCTATTTTAACAATAGACGAATTCGTAGCTGTGTATTTTTCGGGGTTACTTAAATAAAGTAAAGGGTTTGGGAAGCGGGGCCGCACACCCCCGCCCAATTTATTTGGGAGTCTCGTCCCCTGGGGAAAAAGTGTGCATTAGTTATCTATCCTATTTATGACCTGACAAAAGGCTTCTTCTAAAAGACATTCCAGTTCAAGACTAGAGTGCAAAAACCATACCCTATTTATGACCAAACTGGCCAAAATCGATACCCTATTTTATGACTTAAACGGCTGAAAACATTACACTTTGAGGCCGCATATACCTATATAGCCCATATAAAGAAGTACCTCCGGGCTTTTTCCCTGCTGGACGGGTGTTATTTGCAAAGGTCGCCAGGAACGTACAAACGTTTCACCTGCTTTACCTTTCGTTTCGAAAGTGGAACTTAAAATTGATTACTGGAAACGTATTATAACCACTGGCCTGGAATACAAGCTTTCTTATATTTACATACTTCCGCTCCTCTAAAGCCAGGCGCGCCAGACCTTCCTGAAGGACCCTGTGAAAACCAAGTCAATGTACGTCAGTGTCATCGTCTCAGCTATCTGGAATACTGAACGCTTGTAAAAAAGCGTTTAATTTTGCTGTCAGTTTGCGGTAAAAAAATCAATTTACTTTGAATTGGCAGCTTTTTTTTCTCAGATTTCCCTATGAGTGATAAGTTTCACTATCCGTATTTGGCTTGAGAAGTTGAAACGAAGGCTTCACTATGAAAAGGCATCAAATGTTTTCCGTCCACACTACGCGGGAGGAATTTAATTACGCAACAATCACCGATCATTTTGGATTTTGGATTTGTAATTGAGGGAAATTCGGTCAGGGAAATCAAATGATTTTCGTGAATAGATCGCTTTCGAAAAGCTCCGTTTTCGAAGTGTTTTCCGTCCACGCCAAATCAAAAAGCCCGCGTTTTCAAATTCCTTCGGTTCAGTTGAAGAGCGTTTTCGAAAAGCTCCGTTTTCGTGACGGATTAGTGTAGACGGTGGAAGTAAAGCTGCGTTTTCAAATTTCTCCGACGAAGTGAGGACGGTGCCTAATATCTTAGTGATACCATTTTCTCTATTACTTTTGTACGATGAGAATTCTCGTTTTCTCTTTTCCTGGTTTTGTCTGTGCTTGAGCCATAATTCGGAGAGATATATACTCGATTCGCATCTTACAATACCGACCTCTAACTCGATTAAGGAAGAGGTGAATAAAGTTGACGCATACATGCATTTGCCGAGACCGCACTCGTAAACAACACAACAAGTTTCAACTAAACTCATTAGACAATAGCAGGAAAAGTTACCGGCTCTCCAGGGGCACCTTTTATCTCAACGTATCCAATACTAGGTCCCTTGCCAGTTGAAAGCTAAAAAAGATAATATTAAGCATAGGAGTGAACACGCCAATAAATGAGCGTTAATCGATAAAATCATCACCCTGAGAAAAAAAAAACTTCATTGCCAGCGCTATGAGGAATTCTGACCTCTCGATTACACTCCGCTATGAAGGCCACACTCGTCAGTTAGACCCCGCTCATTTGAACTTGGTTGTTTCGAATTTCTCATTATTTCGAACTCAAAACTATTTCCCCTGGATTTGCCCTTCAGTCATTTACAATCGGTTATTTTGTACTCCCGCTATTTCAAACTATCATTCGTTTCCCCTGCGGGATTCAACTGTAATTGTCAAAACCTCAACACACTTATCGCAAAATTGTTTCAGAGTTCGATAATAAGAACACTAATTCTCTTCTCCCCTATTGCTAGCTGTATTCCTTTAGCCCCCACTTAAAGAACAAATTTCATTTTTCCAAAGGAGCATTTCAACAATAATGTTCCACTTACAAACCCAGTGAGTGGTCCGATATCCGGCCCATCAGGTCCAGTGACATTGAAAACAATTTTGCCCGGTGGTCCCGGGGGTCCACGAGGTCCAGGTCTTCCTTTGGGACCGACGTTACCCGGGGTTCCCTGATGAACGAAATATACGTATACATGTATTATACTGGATGGTGAAGAAGCTCACAAAAGATCGGATAGAGAAGATGAGCTTTAGGCAGGCGGTACAGCAAAAGTGGGTTTCCAGTTTTGAAAATCTAAGAAATGCTCTTTACATATTCGATACATCAGGGGTGTGGATTGTAAATACCGGTAGTGAAAATTGCGGTACGGTAGTTTCACATCTTCAAAAGAAGAACACCCGGTTAGATAAGCACGCCGGAAAACTTGGTGTCAAAATACGCTTTATAGCATAAATGGAATTGAAAACTCTTCAAACACACCTAACGGATGTCAAATAATATACACTATTATCACATATTGTAGCCGATATACATGTACACGCGTTCTTTTTTGGTAAATACGATTACGGGCCTGCGAACACCGAGCAAAAAGCCATTTAATAACCTACTTAACAACCTCGAATGTTCGGTCTTTTACGGGAAAGTCTCAACATCGACCTTGCCCTATTAACCTCGCTATCGTTCGGTCAATACGGCAAGGTCTCAGTTTGAGATTACGCCGTAAAGACCTCACTCTCGGATAATAAGTAGTTATTAATCCGAGCAAGGACCGGGGATGATAAAATCAGTTTTTGAGACTGATCCCTTAAGATGGCGGCGCTTAACGTCATAACAAGAAACTGTGGAAGTAGAGTTACAGTACACTGCCTGGTAGGATGCTTACTTATCGCAATTTTCTTTTAATTTGTTGTTGTTTTTGTTATGTCAATTCGCCAACATTCATGTGTACTTTCGTACTGAGAGCCACTGTGAAATAAATTATACGACTCAAGAACCCCGCCAGAAAGGGTTCGAGACAAAACTCTAGATCAGGAGTCCATTTGATCCAGTACGGTTACGCATCCTAGTTCACGTTACAACACCACAGAGTCATTGACAAGCTCACCTTAATTCCACGGTCTCCCTCAGATCCGGGGGGCCCAGGCGGCCCTTTAGCTCCCTGAAAGCAAACGACACCATCAGCCAGGTCGGCACTTAGAAAACAACAAAATTAAACGGGAATAACAGGTTATCACCTAACAAAGGATCAAAAAAGTTGTTCCTGAGCGTTATGTAAGTACGGTCGGTCCCGTCTCCACTTGCAACTAGTCCTTAAGAAAATTTCCTGGGCTATCCCAGCAGTTTACAGGTAACAATTGGTCAACCTGGATGAAACGTCTCGCCCTAAAATTCAGTTCTTTCATCGGGTCCGGATCTTGGGTGTAACTTGCAATTGAAGATTGGGTCATTGCTTGTTACAAAATTGAATCCACCAGACCTAATATCATAACTAACAAACAGTCGTAGGAATCTGCTCTTGAAAACCACTGTAAAAGGCCACGCCACGAAATATCATTTCAAACCAAAATACAATATGCCGTTGACGTGATTTTCATTTTTACCCACAATCAGAGCCTGTTACTATCCCTCCCTCTCCTATTCCTCACCCCTACCCCACCACCCGGACCTGATGATAGTCTATCAAAGGCATCAAACAACCCATTTCTGTCAGGTCGCTCTGGCCTATTGTCTAACTACGATACCTTTCCCAATAACATACGAGTATGTATTTTTCCGTTCCAGCGTTTGCTAATCACTAGGCAAGAGCGCATCGCAAAAAATAAATATCATCAATAAAACCTAGCAACGATAATCAGAAAAGTCTCCATACTTTGTCTCCCTTAGGGCCGGGGTCGCCAGGTGGGCCGACCTTAAAATGAAAAACAACAACAAGAAATAGTTTAGTTTATTATTATTACTACTAATCGTAGATTAGGGAGTGTGTTCGATACGTTGTGTGGATGCAGTCTGAAGGGAAATGTTATTATTGCTTTGTGCTTCGATGTGCATGAGGTCTTGACTTCTCACCATCACTCCTCATCGCGCCATCGGACGCATAAGGCCTTGACTCCTACTGTGTAAATTATAAGTCAAGATCTTTGGGATATGACCTTATTAATACTTTGACTCGTAGAATCGATAAATTTATGTTGTAACCACAAATTTGACCACATAACGCATTTGGCTTCATAACTCGGTGCGTGTAAGACTTGTGAGTAAGATCTTGTACGAACAAACCACATGATGGTCGTTTTCTCTAGGTGAGCAACACAACTCGAAGCTAGGTTTTGATTCATTCACGATGCAGCCAATTCAAACCACTCTAGTGGCGCTAAACTTAATTACGCAACTGTCACTCTGTATGGTAGACAAAATATTGCTTCTCAACAATAGCTGATCACAATGGCTAAGTCTCTCCCCCCCCCCCCCCCCTTTGAAAAAAATTAAAGTAATTTTGCACCTACGTAGCTATATCGCATCAAAAGAGACTCTTACCCTTCTCGGAGCTATCGTTGATTGGAGCACATGAAACAAAACAAGAATACAAAGTTAAGCACTTCTAGTTACTGTCCTCAGCTAATTTCTTGGCTTAGTTGAAGAGACATGATAAATGACTCGCTGGGACTTTGCTCAGGTCCTACGTCCGTTAGCGAAAATGACTGCTGTCTAGAGGTGAGGTTTAATTTAATAACATAAGTTCTGCGACTCCGAAAACTAATCTATTATAAAATACTGGAATGTTCCGTCACCATCTTACAACGGGGGTGGGAGAAGGGAGGGAGCGAACGACTGCATTTTCAAAATAGAATCAATCACTCACTCAATGACTCACTCACTCAATCAATCAATCAATCACATACTATCTTATCATAAAAATGGTCTTCCTAGGTGTCGGGTGAAAAACTACACGAAAAATACATTGACTATGCTAATGGAAATGCATTTACTACATTTTGCGTACCCAGTCCTTGGTCTAGGGACATAGCAATTTATCAAGTTTCAGAGTTTTTAATCAGCATCAGGTACGATGGGGAAATATTATTATGGATTTTATACATAATCACGGCCAGTTTTAGAGCTCCATTCAATATTTATGTACACTCCCAAGCCAAGCATGTAAACGAATCAAAGGGTTCCAGGTAACACAATCCCTGGCGTGCTTACCAACAGGTTCTACAGATACTATTTTCTCAACAGGAAGACCCAAGCCATTGTCGGCCGTGCACCTGTAATCACCAAAGTCATCCTCGCTGTTGATGTCCACAAATATAGTACTGTCTGTGCCCGTGATTGTTGTCAGCTCAGTTCCATTAGGACTGTACCATGTCACAGTAGGTATAGGATCACCGTCGGACACGCACTGTAATTCCACCTTGCCACCAATCTGAGACGACGCCAATGACGTGTTGATGTGCGTTATCACAGCTGGTACTGTTGATTAGGATAAAATGAAAGGAAATAGCCTTAAGCTCTGTATTACTTCATAGTGACTGGCCGAGAGCACGCCAATCAGTTATCGTTAATTATGAATTTGCACTGCGGTACAAATTAACGCGAGCCCGTCCGCAACTTTCTCATTCATGTAATAAACGAGCAATCGTATGAAAGCGCGAGTAATTAAGGATTTACAACACTCGTGATATTTGAAAATTCTTTCACATTGCACTCGCCTAAGGACTCGTGAAATTTAGAGTGAATTTTCAAATATCACTCGTACATAGTGTAAATCCGTAATTGCACTCGCATTCATTCGGTTACCTGAACTAATTTCGTCCGAAGAATATCAGTACGATGTTAACAAGAGAGCATTATTATAAAAGAAACCGATTTCCTAATAATGACTTTTTTAATCTTTCGTACCACATTGTCCCAGCTATTAGCTTTCATGAAGTTTCGGCGAACCCGTAGCTCTCGATAACATCCAGACTTTTCACTTGCTGTAGTTCAGCGACGTCCAGTAAGACAAACAAAAAATAAAATTCAGAAACTATCACCGTCTGTTGTAGCGGATGACAACGAACCAATTAGGAATCTTATTCGGTAAATGCTTATAAATAACTTCTAAACTTTGTCATCAGAAAGGGAAACGATATCGGCGAATTATTCTCTTAGAACATCCTCTCTTAAGGGTTCATGTACTTACCTCCACAGTCGTCAATGTTGCAAGCCCTTGATTCCTCGCTTTCTCCGATACAAACAAGTCCTCCATGCGCGGGAGAGGGGTTATTACAACTGCGAGTATGGAACTGAGTTCCCCCACCACATGTGACTGTACATGCGCTCCACGGACCCCAGTCTGACCAGTTTCCGTCGACTTAAAAGATAAAAATGATATACGTGAATTAAAGAAAAGTGATGTTTTTTTCTTTTCTTTTTTTTTTTTGGTTAACTAAGTTGTGTGTTCCGATCCACTTATTATTGTTTTTTTTTTCTTGATGGCTCCAATTTTCTAAGTCCAAGGTTCCTAATTTCCAACCATTTATGCTTTGGAAAATCGATAAAATAGACTTCTCAAAACCCGATTATCAGAGACCTTCGATTTATGCAGGACTAACTTCATTTGGACCGATTTAGTTTATTGTGTAGACGTATATTTTGCCAAGAAGTCAACAAAACATTTACTTGGGCAAGGGTCTTCATTGCATTGCCTTGATTCTTCACTCTCTCCAGGACACGACTTGCCTCCAAAGGCCGGTGGGGGATTGGTACAAGTTCTTGTTCTTTCCTGCACTCCTCCCCCACACGTGACAGGGCAGTCACTCCAGTTCTCCCAGTCGGACCAGTTGCCGTCAACTAAATTAAGAGTCAAGAGCTTAAACGTCGCGTTGAAAGGGTAATGTTTTAGTAGAAAGACGAATAAATAGAACTTCAAAATATTTGAGAAGAAATTATTGCAGAAAAATCAATTAGCTTACTTGGGCAGGGATCTTCGTTGCAGGATCTTGTTTCCTCACTTTCCCCTGGACACGTCTCGCCACCAAATGTCGGTGGAGGATTGGTACAAGTCCTCGATCTTTCCTGTACTCCTCCTCCACATGTGACAGGGCAGTCGCTCCATGGCTTCCAATCCGCCCAGCTGCCATCTCCTAAAAAAGTATTTTAACTGTTAATCAATAAGCGAACGTTGGAGCAGATGTAGGCTATCCACAAACCCTCTGTTTTGTCTTGAGCCCGTCGAGATCGCAAGCTTAGCAAAATGGTAACCCGGCGCGTGGGAACTGAACGAGACAAAACGCAACGGGGTGGGGCTGGGGAAAGACAAAAATCGTAGGAAAATAACTCGTAACAAAAAAATAAACGTCTGTGAACTGACTAGATCAGAGAGGATGCAAAATATACTTACGAGGAACTTTATAAACCATTTTGCTTTAAAAACTTTGACACCTCAGTTTAGTAATTTACTCCCTTTTCTTTCTTATAAGTTCTTTATTTTTAGAGAATGACTCAATAATGTCGACGTTTCAGTTAATCCGAACGATGCGATTGTTTGTGTCACGGGGTTCCTATTGGAAGCTAAATGGGACATGTGAGCGAAAGCTAGAGAGACAAAATTTCATTCTCGCAGGTGGTTTATGTGTTACGACTGGCTGGTGTGGTTGCTAGGCAATAGCTCTAAAGATCAACGAGAATTGTTTGGAAACATTTCAGAGTTTATCTACAGCGTTACCACGATTCACCCGACCGGTATTCAAACACGTGTTTACCTGGGCAAGGGAGTTCGTTACATGCACGTGTTTCGTCAGCATTACCCGGACATGACTCTCCGCCAAATGCCGGTGGGGGGTTGGTACAAGTCCTTGACCGATTTTGCACTCCGCCGCCACACGTGACAGGACAGTCGCTCCAGTCTTTCCACTCAGACCAGTTACCATCAACTAAATTTCAAAGTTCCACTTACTCCATTAATCATTTTGTACTGTTGTTTTCGAATAAGCGAGCAGTTTTATACATTTAACAAATTACATAAGGAACTGACACACAGTTAGCTGAAGGGCCTCATGTTTAAGTTCTTTTAAAATATACAGGATATAATTAACACATTACATGTATTTAAAAAAATAACATATTAATCTTAAAAAAACATGCTTTATAGGTTTGAAATAGAGGCAGCCAAAGGACTGATGTGGACCAACTACAATAAATAACGTATACGCTAACAGGAAGGAGTAAGAATATAAAATACCTATAGAAAAATTACAGATAGATAATGTTTAATGCGTGAGCTTAATTGTGCATGAGATATCCACAGAACATAATCAATGACTTTAATTTTCTAACAGTTTTAGATTTTGTATTGTTGGACAGAACAATCGTACTTCAACAAATGATAACTTAAAATTACATGAAATACATTTTGCAACGATTACAAAATGAGCTTACTTGGGCAAGGGTCTTCATTGCACGCTCTCGATTCCTCGCCCTCCCCAGGGCATGACTCCCCACCAAACGCCGGCGGAGGATTGGTACAGGTCCTTGATCTTTCTTGCACTCCGCCACCACACGTGACAGGACAGTTACTCCAGTCATTCCAGTCAGACCAGTTTCCGTCGACTAAGTGTAAAATTAATTGGAACAACATTAATTTCCTCCTCAGAAATTGATTCCAGACTAGATGTTATCTCGCCTTGATATATATTCAAAAAAGATTTCCAGATATTCAACAATAACTTTCAGGTCCCTCTGCCTTTTTATTGCAGTATTTAGAACAGAAATTATTTACTGACAGTAGCAACGGTTATTAGTTAATTTATTTCTCGAGACTTGAGAAGGCTGAAAAGGTTAAGAATTAAACCCCAGATGGTAAGTAAGTGTTCCGTATATTATTAGTTGCAATCTTTAGTAGGAACCAAGTAGTATACAGATTTTTTTTCGGTTTACCTGGCATTACAAACGCTGTGTTTATTTTAATGGCCTTTCAGGAAACTTGATTTGAATTGCTTTATAAAAAATTGAAGTCGTTGCTATGTAATTATTTAAACCGAAAAGCAATCTTCAGGCAGTTTTCATGAAATTGTGGCATCTGACGAACGTGTCCTCGTCATCTGCTATTGCTATTACCGTTTCAAGATCGCCTAACTACGGTATCTTCAAACCGTGCAAAAATATTATGAAAGCAAACATTTTACTTGGGCAAGGATCTTCGTTGCACGCTCTGGTTTCGTCACTCTCTCCAGGACACGACTCTCCACCAAAGGCCGGTGGGGGATTGGTACAGGTTCTAGACCTATTTTGCACTCCACCACCACACGTGACGGGACAGTCGCTCCAGTCCTTCCAATCAGACCAATTACCATCAACTGAAAAGAGGATAACAGGTAAGACACCGCTCCAAAAGAAAGGCGAGAGCTAATAAATTTCCCCAAGAAAACCATGAAAAAATGTATATCATTGCTATTATTTTACTTGGGCAAGGATCTTCGTTGCACGCTCTGGTTTCGTCACTCTCTCGAAGACACGACTCTCCACCAAACGCCGGCGGGGGATTGGAACAAGTTCTTGATCTATTCTGCACTCCGCCGCCGCAAGTGACAGGGCAGTCACTCCAGTCCTTCCAGTCAGACCAGTTACCATCAACTACAACAACGACAATACATGAGACAGTACCAACAAGAAGCAAAGAGTAACAGTCTACCAATCACATTAATCAATCTATTATGAGAGCCAAAGTTACTTGGACAAGGATCTTCATTGCACGCTCTGGTTTCGTCACTCTCTCCTGGACACGACTCTCCACCAAAAGCCGGAGGAGTATTGATACAAGTTCTAGACCTGTTTTGCACTCCGCCACCACACGTAACAGGACAGTCGCTCCAGTCCTTCCAGTCAGACCAGTTACCATCAATTGCAAAGAGGATTTTGAATGAGATAGAGTTCCAGCGGAAAGGACAGAACTACAGGACCCCGAAAAACCACAAGCATTTTTATAATAATACACATTTCACTCAGACAAGGATTTTCATTGCATGTCCTAGCTAAGTTCAATCTCGCCAGGGCATGGCTATCTACCTGATGCTGAGGAGAAGCATTTCGAGAGGTCCTTGATCGATTCTGTAATCCTTAAACAAGCGTGACAGAACAGTAACCTCAGTCATGCCATTTACCTCACGTGCCTCAAACTACAATAATGATTATTGTCTGAGACGTGAGGAAAGTGAACAGACAGAGAGTAAAAGACCACCAAAAACAAGGTATCCGAAGGATAATGGAACACAGAGGTGACATTGTTTCTGTGCTCAAGGCCCTGCCTCTAGCTTGACAGAACACTCATTCCTCACTGTATAAGTGCATAGGCCAGTTGTGTACACCACCAAGGAAGCATGTACGCGTTTGATAATCGATGGGCAAATCCGTGAAGGTACGCATTTTTTCTGTTACCCTTTCCAGGTCAAAATTCACCGCGTTGGTAATCGTGATTTCCTTGCATTTTGCTGCACGGTGGTTAGTTTCTAAAGAAACTGTTGTGCTACGATACTCGTCAATATAAGCTTGATGACTATTAAAGAAATTAAAGGGAAGTAACCGCAGTAGTGTATTATGGAAAAGATAACATTTGGAGCGTTACCCCTTACCGGAACAAATCTGAAGAGAGTAATGCCAATCAGAAGCGTGCAATGAAGATCCTTAACAGATAACAATGTATCTTTTTATTGATTCTTAATATTATTTCCTTTTGATGCCATTGGCCAAATTGGAGTAAAATTTCTATGGTTTGTCTCGTATATCGCCCAAAATCACCGCAATTATATTCACTTATCCAGTATAAAACTAAAAATTGAAAACAACATATATTGTTTGGGAATCTGGTACCTGGGCAAGGGTCTTCATTACAAGAACGGGTCTCCTCGCTTTCCCCGGGACATGAATTTCCTCCAAATTGTGGTGGGGGATTGGTACAAGTTCTTGATCTTTCCTGCACTCCGCCGCCACACGTGACGGGGCAGTCGCTCCAGTCATCCCAGTCGGACCAGTTTCCATCAACTGTAAAAATGTGAATTGGCTCAATTTGGCCCTAAAGTTTACTGGGAAATTACTATAGCTCTAGATCATTACGGAGAATGATGCCAGAAAAAGGAACGTACATAACAACAGTGCGGAAGCGAGTCTTAGGACGTTCGCGCTAATTGTTTCTGGGCATCCTTACTGCGCACGCAAATTCACACGCCACGTCATGCATCGAGCGCGTGCTCAGTAATAAAATGAACAATGATAGGGCAGATGGCCATTTAGACTGTTCACAGTCCCCTTTTTTTCCGTGAGATCGTAGATGTCGATTGTTGAGCTCGACGGGCCGCCATCTTGGTCTCTTGATGCGAGCGAAACTGGAGAGAGTACAAAATGCCCGTGGGTAGGGGTGGTGGAGGGCACGGCCGGCGATTTTTTCCGCCCCCTCACCCCCACGCTATTAACCCCAGCGCCACTACCCACGGGCATTTTGTACTCTTCCCAGTTTCGCTCGCATCAAGAGACCAAGATGGCGGCCCATCGAACTCAACGATCGACATCTACGATCTCACGGAAAAATAGGGGACTGTGAACAGTCTAACGGCCATTGCTACAGCTTTGCCTGGATTCGACGATCTTGGACGTTCGGTGATCCCTATATTTCCTTTGATGGATCATTTTCTCTGCCGATTTTCTACGTTTACCGAAGAATTGAAGAAAATCTATCGATTAGAAGTTCAATTTTTTTGCAAAATGCACCATTGAATTCCGTTTGTTTTAGTTCTTCGTTTATCTGTGCGGCGGTTTCAAACACCTCTTGAAGGGTTAAGTTTTGTGAAAACGTTAGCAACATTTGGACTTATTAACGCAACAGATTCACTTATGAAAAATATTACTAAGATAGTTTGTCTCGGTTGATTCATCTTCGATATTTTAAGCTAAAAAACCTAGAGACCATGCTGATTTAGGCGCGCCAATTTGTCAAAATCAGACTAGATTTCCACGCGCTTTATCTCTGAAACGAAGTCCATGAACCCAATATTTTTCATTTCTGAAACAACTAATTCATTATCCGCAGTAGAGGTTTCAAGAAGATCTATCGAGTAGGACATTTTCGCGCGAACGTCCTTAAACAGCCGACTTAATTAATCATTAAATGTTCTTGCTGCATTTTTCGCGCAAGCGCAACATGCCTTATCCTTGACTATTTTCATCCAATTTGCAAACTATTATTCAATCCACGCATTTTGTACATTTTACAAAATATTATGATGACGGAAACTGGTGCGCTATTTCTGGGAACAAAATGTATTAAAACTGTAATATCATGGGTGACATATAACTCCTTAATTCTGGGGCGAAATTTCAGCCTTAAGTTATAATTTGACATGTTAAATTACAAAACTGCCATGGCGACGTTTGGCGTGAATTATAAGAATTTGGACCAAAACGCGCGTGAAATTATTTCCACATTTCACTCGTCGCCATTTGACTTCTCATACTTTTCAAGGTCTCAAAAAGGGTGGTAAAATATAGCTATAATAAGGTCTGTGGAAAGGAGGTAAAACAGTTCGAATGGCTGCCAAAATAAATTGAATAACCACTAAAAACAATTGCACGTGTTAAACCTAAGAGATATGACTAACGAGAGGTAGATGTGTATAAGAAAATCAGTGTCAGCGGAGTTTGGAAAACAATTAAAGTCACACATTACTTGGGCAGGGGTCTTCATTGCACGCTCTCGTTTCTTCACTCTCCCCAGGACACGACTCTCCTCCAAATGCCGGTGGGGGATTGGTACAAGTCCTTGTTCTTTCCTGCACTCCTCCCCCACAAGTGACAGGACAGTCGCTCCAGTCCTGCCAGTCAGACCAGTTACCATCGACTACAGATGAAATTGGCTCAGTTAGCTCCATGAAATAAGAGTGGATAAAATTTTTTAGTTTATGCTTCACGTTAAACTTTTTTGCGTTTTTGTCTCTATTTGTGTTTTAATCACTACTTGACTTGCATTAAAGATGTTTTCGCGATTTTACTCGCTTATTCTCCAGGTTTGGTTACAAATCCTGTGGTTATTGTTTGGCCTGAAATTTCCATTGTGTTGACGAGAAAGGCTCGTTCCGATGAGAGCTTTCGATATTCCTCTTTCACAATATTTTCTCTGTTGTAACGTACACGAATCGAAGTAAGTTGCTAAACGTATGTGCATCTAAGGCCTGAATTCCACAGAATAACTTCGTCCAAGGGGATCTATTTCACGCTCCACCAAGAGGTATATTCTTGAGACTCCAGCGCACGAGCAGGTTTATCCATCAGTTGTTTTGTTATAGACACAGGTTAGACAAACCAACTCGTCGGAACCCAGGTCTATCAGTAAACTATGTTTTGTGATTGTCTAGGCAAGGGTCGTCTTAAGAAGGACTGTTGTTTGATTGCCCGCGGTACGCTCATTCACCGTAATATATATTTCACGTTCCTTATTACAAGCCGTTAACAGAATATTTGCATTATACATTAGCTTCAGATCTTTTCTGCTTATTATAGCATAATCTATTATTGGTTTTTAAACTAGCTTGTTCGTTTTGGTAATAACGAGAAAAAAAATATGGAATTAATATTGGATCAAAATGCTACATTTCCTTAAAGGTTAGCTGTGAGAATTTGGTTGTAAATTAAGACGATATACGCTACAAGTTGTTTATTCTCACAAAACAACTATGGGCAGAAAAATTTGTCTGACATCTCCACAAGAAAAATGCAGATGAACGTGTTCGGAACATTTCTCCTACCGTAATAATACCTGGACATAGTTCCTCGTTACACGGACGACTTTCCTCACCCACCCCAGGGCACGACTGTCCACCAAAGGCTGGTGGAGGATTGGTACAAGTCCGTATCCTAGTCTCCAGTCCGCCTCCGCAAGTTACAGGACAAGAAGACCAAGGTTCCCACTCAGACCAGTTTCCGTCAACTGTGTAAAGGAGAAAGAACGATGTTGATGTACGTGCGAAAATGGCACGGCCGGGTATCAAGTTTGTAGGTGTTGTTCCAAAGATCCGTTAAAACAGCACTTTAAACCCTAGCAAGCGTTCACGTTGTATACTCTTGCTGGCCTTAAACGGGCGCATAATTTTCCGACTAAAAACTGTATGACTACCACCACTGTATATTCGCCTATTTCTACTCACTTGGACATGGTTCTTCATTGCAAGCTTCCTCTTCTTCGGCGGGGCCTGGACACTTCAGCCCTCCATTTTCAGGAGCAGGGTTATTGCATTTACGAATACGTTTTCTGATACCACCACCGCATGTCTCAGTGCAGTCGGACCATTTCTGCCAATTTGACCATTGACCGTCGACTGTGAGGAAGAAGATCATGCAATAAAAATACTCCTAATCACTTCAAGTTACAGAAAGCACGCAGATATATCGAGGCACCCTGTGCCACTAGGCTTGAGGCAGGCTTCAATTTTTTTACTTCCAAATTCTTTTTTGACTTGTAAGCCACAACAGGTCAATATACGGGGAGCATTCAGGTCTTAACAGGTCAATACGGGGAGCAGGGATGGCGCAGTGGAGAGAGCGCTCGCCTCCCACCAATGTGGCACGGGTTCGATTCCGGCCCGGTACCATATGTGGGTAAATTGAGTTTGTTGTTGGTTCTGGCCTTGCTTCGAGGGTTTTTCTCGGGTTGCTTCGGGTTCTCCGGTTTTCCTCCCTCCACAAAAACCAACACTCCAAATTCCAATTCGCCAGGATACAGGATCCGCATGAAAACCAGCTAAGACTGATATAGCTTCCTCTCTAACTATTGAAAGTTATTTATCATTTTATTTAATACAAATTACAATTCTAAGAATTGGAAGGCACAGGGTTGAGAGGGGAGGGGAGGGGGGCTGAGGAGAGAGTAGGACGGTGTGCGCGTGATCATGTGACAAAAGTGGAACCAAACCGATCTCACCTGGGCATTTTCCTTCTCTGACATCTGTAACGATCTGATCAAGAGCCTCAAAGGACTCTGCCAAGAAAACACCGGTATCATCCGAGGCGAGAGTAACCAAGTCCATGAGCACGATACCTTTTCCAATTCCTATTGAAATTACTTCTACGCCTTTCTCCTTTATTGGTGCTACCGCCGCTGACAGGATATCCCCGGATGTCCTGGGGTCGCCCTCTGCAATTGTCTGCACTCCATCAGTCATAACAATAAGTATCTGGGAAGACATGGGTAGTATTCATGTTATTAATTAGATGATAAATGAATTAGCGTCTTAGACCCCGGCCCGTTCACACCATGTTTAAAAGTGGTTGAACTTATCAAGGTTGAAAATTAGTTGTTCATACCGTACACATCCCACAACTTAAAAAGGTATAAACCTATTTGATTAAAATATGTTAGCAAGGTGGTTTGATATTTGTCGTCTTGAAATAACTGCAAAGCGTAATCGACAAATTGGGAAAACCTTAACCTGATTTAGTTAAACTAGCATAGTTGGTGTGAATGGGGCATAAGACTCGCGTAAAACAAGCTAAAATAGTTAATATGATAACTACAGGTGATAACAAGTATCTTAAGGCTGAATAAAAGGAGATATCACGTGATCAAAAAGTGGCACAAGTTTACCTTGGAAACGTTTGGTCTCATTCCACCTTTTTCGGAAAATATTTCCATGTCAGCAAGATCCAACGCTTTGTCTATGTATGTAAAACCTCGCGCGTGTGGCAGCTTCCGAATTTTCCGCTTCACGTTGACAGCATTAAGCTTCGCATCAGTAAATTCATTAAAGCGTAGCTGAACTGATGCTTTAGTACTGTATTCCACAAGAGCCACGTGTGTGCCACTGTCAGATACGTCAAATTCGTCCACCAATCGCTCAAGAAACGTTTTGAATTTTCCAAAGTTTCTTCTACTTATACTGCCTGAAATTATGGAGGAACAAAAATAGTTAAGACGAAATACGATTGGAACTCGAGCAATTTCAGTTTTTAGTAGACAAAAATCTTGTACCAGAATAATGTTAAGCAGTTTACTAAGATCCTTTTTCTTTTTCTTTTTTTTTTTTTTTGCAATTTCTAGAAGCTAAAGATATAAGTAATCGCCCGAAATAACACCAAAGACAATTTTCCACAGGCACTCGAGAAAATAAATTTCAAAGTTCAGAGAAATTACGCAATTACAGGCAAAATTTCATCATCAGCTTCATTTCACAAGTACTTTCAAGTGTTTCATATCAACTTCAAAATTTGTTTTCGACATTTAGTGTTGTTAGAAATGATTTCTTTTGAGAATGTAATTTAAAACAGTCGCTCAGAAGCTTGCAATATGATACAAAAGATCTTGGTACAAAGTTTTTGTCCACTTGTTACTCGAACTTGTGGTGGATACCTTCCTAACTTGTGTTCTAATCATGTGACGCTTTTTTTCCTTCAGATAACTAGCGTACTATGAGCCGAACCGCGTCCGATTCGATACTCGGACAGCAGTCTTATCACGCTAGTGGCTTTGATATTAAAGCAAACAGCTAACTCTTCAACTTGTAACTAGTTAGATTCTTTCGCTACTACTCGCTCTAGCGAGCGAAGCGAGCCTGTTTAAGGGTACGTTCGATACAGCCGCTGTTCGGGAAACGAGCCCGCGCTCCTCTCAGGAACAAAGACCGGCCGTGAGAGTATGGCGGAAATCAAGTCTAGTTAAAGGGTTGGCTGTATGTTAAGTACAACAACTACGTTAAATAGGTGAAAAAAAAAAAATAAATAAATAAATAAATAATATTAATAATAATAATAATAATAATAATAACAAAAAAATAAAGAAATTAATCACCAACCTGACGCGTCAATCAGTAGAGCAAGATCGATAGGCTTGGGGCAACCCTCTGAAAATGATTGGATAACAACAAAAACGACAAATTAGCCAATAAGCTCGCTAGCAACTTCGTGTATGCGCCTTCACTTTGAGGGGTGGCGAATGGTAAAATCCGAGAATTGCCGAGACCATTGTTTAAAAATTCGAGACCGAGACTTAAACGATTTCGGAAAATCCGAGCCCGGGACTCAGTGCAGAGAAAACCGAGCCCGAGACGCGCTCTTGGTCGCTTGAAACTGGATCTCATTTAGGGAAGAGGTCAAAACTATTATGCAATCAATAACTTGTAGTTTATTTGAACTACCAAAATAGCAGTCACAGATAAACGCTAACTATTTAGTTATGTATTTAAAATATCTCGACCTTTTTACGACCCTTTCACGACCCGACTTTCAGCTACTTTAGAGGTCACACGCTGTCATCAACTTCCGGTCAGCAAGCTTCAAACATCTCATAGCTTCTCATCGGCGATCATCCGTTAGTTTCTCGAGCTTTACTACGCGATCCTCCTTCGGTTACTAAATATTGTTTGACTTCTGTACTGGTTGATATAATGCATTATGGACGAGGAGAGGGTGGAGGACAAGAAACGGCGAAAACGCAAATGTAAGTAAATTGTTAACTTTGTAATTATTCATAAATGATTATTCATTATTATTCTCGTGTCTCCATACATTGCCTATGAAAGATGTATCTTGACTAGCTCTTGCTGTTCGTAAGCATCAATTAAGGAGGTCTACATATGCATTTGCTTGTGTGTTTGTAAGGCTTTTACTCTAAAACTGTATTAGCTCGTATTTTAACCGCGCAATGAAAGACTAATGAAGCATCATAGTGACCGGCTGTCATGGCGTGAACAAATTCGCCGGCAAATTATTTTCTTGCACAGGCCACCTATGTGAGTAACCTAGTAAAACGATAATTTCGACCGCGAAATGGATAAAAACCTAGGCGCAGTACTGGAACAAGTTTGACTAGTTGGTACAATGTTGGTGCAAGATTGGAGACCATACCAACCCTGTGATGCAGCAAAAATGCACATATGCTCTCCAGATTCAGAGGACTGTTTGCTGTTTCACTATGAGTTCACTGGCATAGTTAAGTTGGATCGAGTTGTGTGTAAGCTAAGAGCCGAGGGCTCTATCAGTTATGTTGATGATGACTTTCATCTGGAAATCGATGAAGCTATTTACCATCAGTGTGTGATGGAATTGAGCCAAATTCCTAGGAAAGAACTCTCCATAGAAACGGCAGTCAGAGATAAAAATAGTGCCAGTACTTCCAGAGGGCGATTACTGACTGAGGCTTCCACTCAGATATCGCCAGTAAAATGTGGTGTAAAAGTAAAGTCTTCACGTGTCGAGTGGCTTAACATGCAAGGACGAGGAGTTCGACGCATGTTAACCCTTTGAGCCCCAATTACGCATATACTCGTAATTGATGGTTATGTTCTTTGTACCACTTGTGAAATCATCAGTTCGAATGTCATCAGATATTCGTGATAAGCAGATAGTAGAACTAGGCTAGGCCTATCCGTACAGTGGTCAGGTTTAGATATCGACGACATTCCGACATCGCAAATCGAAAAACAACGTTATCAGGTTTGGTGCAAAAAGGGTGGTATAATGGTCCACTATGCTTATGATTGATCAAGGTCCATGTCTAGGCTTCGCCCGTGATTAACATCCAACTTTTCACGGCAGCCAGAGAGAACATGCAGCGCAAAAGGTAGCCAGACTAAAAGGGCCAGAAAGAACAAAGGAAAGGGGCAACAAACAAAATTGAGAACGGGTAATGGCACCAAAAAAAGGTCCAAATTTTGGCTTATGCGCATTTCCGGAATTGAAATATTGCTCAATTTTTGGACGTAATCCTCGAAAAATCTCTCCTTTTGGTTAAAAAAGTTATCTAAGCAAAACTTAGGCTTACTTAGCGTCATGGCAGCCAAAAAACCTGACTAAAACGGTAAAAAACGGTATTTTTTTGGCGAAAGTTTGGTATTCAAAGGGTTAACCCCTACTGAGCATTTTGTAAAGTTCCCTGACAGTTGGCAGGTACCCATTTATACTCCTGGGTAGACAGAGGCACTGTGAAATGGGCAACCTGCACCGTTTACAAGGGTTTTTATAATTGGCCAAACGAAACAATAAAAAAATGAACCGTAGGTTAACAACACAAACAATACCCCTAGCCCAAAAGAAGTTCAAAGAACAAAAGAGGTGCAGATTAACAAGAAAGAATCAAAATAGAGGTTCTAAAGAGGTGCATGCAGGTCAACTGCTCTGAAAGTAAAGCGTTTAGCTTGCTCTAGAAGGTGACGCAGCGCACCACTCACGAATGGGAAGTAACTTACCACAAAGGACGAGGAGAACAAAACGTTGGACTACCAAACACATGGTAAGAACACTACATAATGTAAGTAAAGCAAATTAAAGCAAGCATGCAGTCAGTCGTTTTCTTTAAGACGTCTTATTTAGAGGTTATATCTATATTTGTATTTTCTACGACCTCCAGAAATTCTCCAGTTGACGTAGTGCTCCTCAGTTCATTGCAAAGACCATTACAGTAAAATATTGTGTATGTTTTGCGAAACGGTATTCCACAATAGCTTAGAATACACCGTCTTAGACACGCCGGTATATTCCAGACTACAATCGCACGTCCTTAGGCTAACAACTTATGAAGTCTAAATCGAGTTACTTGAATTCTTTGACTTAACCGGCTAAAAATACGGTCCACCGACAATGTTTTCGTGCGATTTCAGCATGAAAGCGTGCGCATGGTTATTGTCAGCGGAAACCTGATCAAACGAGCATGCGCGCGGGCTGAGTGAATATAATAAGAGAAGTAAAAGTTCTGTATTTGCCGCCGTTTGCGTAAGCGCCATGCTTAATCTCAGCAACACTGACTCTCAACGCGATAACTTTTGCCGGAGAACTTCTGCTAAAAACGCAAATCCGAGACTCCGAAACCTTGGGAAAAAAATTCGAGACTCCGAGACCGAAAGAAACACATGAAAAACGAGACTTCGTGGCTCGTCACAAAAGCTTCCGAGATTCCGAGATCGGATCAAGAATTTCCGAGATCCACGATTTTCTGGGTACCATTCGCCACCCCTACTTCGCGTTCGCTTCCTCGTTGATTGTTTGAATTATCTTTAAAGTATTTGTTGTCACGTTTCAGTCTTTCATAGTCTTTCATAGTCTTTCAAACATTACCTCCAATCAAAACAACAACAAACTAAGAAAAAACAGGAAATGACAACACTAATTCGCTTCATAAAGGAACTCTTTTACGAGCACCAAAACCGAAAAGGCGTATTTCATCGACAAAAAACCCAAGATAATGGCTCAGTTTTGTCATCAGGGTGTTTCATTGAACAGCGCGTACGCAACGTTGTGATATAAAATTGAAAGTGTTCTTGTCTTAGAAAAATCGCTATTAAGTTTTTAAAATTTGTACTCCCTTCAACAATTCTCTTAATATGTTCATCCTAGCGTTCATTTAGCGTTCTGGTAATATGTTTATGTCCATTTTAGCGTTCACTTTAGCGTTCTGTTAACATGTTTATCTTAGGTAGTGTTCTAGAAGCACTTCACGCGCAACCAAGTTGTGCTGGACTGTGGCTATACACATGAAGTACTAACCTAGGACTTCAGCTGTTCTACATTGCAGCGTGCAGCCACCCTGGGCCGAGGGACAACATCTTTGACCTTCTGAGCACTCGATATCCGATAAACAGAGGTGTTCAACCCTTGGAGAGCACGTCTCTGTGAAGGGGGTCACTTTGGGGCATCGTAGGGCTTCTACAAGGGGAAACATGAAAAGATACAATAAATTATAAATAGCTGATAACACAAATAGTAAACGATCTTCTCTCTCGTTGAAAGTTTAACCAGATGTTTTTCCCCTTCTATCTGAAATATCAAAACCAATATATAAAGTCAGCGCATTCAAATGCATAAGAACTAACGGCACAGTCCTATGCAGGACTCATTATTTCTGGCTTTCGGCTCAAACTTATACACTGTCCGTTAGCGCCCGGTGCCTCCTCGTATGACTGTCTGAAAGAGAGTTTGCGTGAAGGCGCGCGCGTTTGCATAAGCAATTTTATTATATAAAAGGTTAGTGGTATACCGAGTTGGTAGCAAATCAATGAAAACGCTATCGCGCATGTAAGGATATAATTTTTATTCACACAGGTATGATGTCATTTTTGATGTCCGTGTTTTGAACCTTTAACTGTACTTAATGGAGCTATGTCACCGTTTGGGCATCTTGACAAGTTTAGCCTAAATTTTTCAAGTTTGTCGTTTTCAATCGTTGCTAATCTTCTCCATCCTTGACCATCCTTGTTCCTTTATGATTTATCATTATCTCTTAGAAGGTTTTTAACGAGTGATAGCGTAGCTAGAATGAGTTATAGCAGTTAGTTGGGAAAGAAATATTCTATCTTAGCACGGTAATTTAATAGGTTTCGTAATACACAAGCAAGTAAAAATTGGCGATAAGAACAAACGACGTTTCGGAGTCGTCATGACACCATTTTCAAGTTCAAAAGATAGGAAATAAACTGTTTTTTATTGATGGACAATTGATTGACAATTATCGCTAATTTTAACTTGCTTGTGAATTTAATAGGTGGCCAAAATAACTCAAAATACCGTGACTAAGCCCCTTTAAATCTGTTGATGTGTGATCAAAACATCTTCGGATCTTCCTCTGAAGTCTTCTGTAATCTTCGGATATCTTTGGAAATATTCGGTAATCTTCGGAAATTATCGGAAATTTTCGAAAATGTTCGGAAACGTTCGTGTGGTCTTCGGACAACTAGAGGAATCTTCGGCAATCTTCGAAAAGCGCTCGGAAATCTTCGGAAAATCGTCAAAAACGTCGTTGTTAGTGTGTTTATAAATTGTGGGGATTTTATATAATAAAAAGGAAATTACATTGTCGCTTGGAGATGCGAAATTTCTCTGATGCGATATTTCACTTGTTCGCTGCGCTTACTCGTTATTATTTTTCAACACCAGAAGAGAAATTTTGTACCTCTGCCCAACCATGTACACTCCTTTTTATAAATATATTGTTTTTCGGGCCGAGGCTGAATTGTACACGATTTAGTTAAGAACATAAAATTGTATTGGCTCGTAGCTGCCGGAGCTTATCCCGGTTTCTGTAGCATGAAGCGGCTAGGAGTATTTCTACTCACCCTGGACAGGATGCTAGTCCATCGCAGGTCACTCCCCCCCCAATTTGTTAGGTTTCTCCAACAATTTGCCGGTACCCATTTACCCCGGGTGGAGAGAGGCACTGTGAGAGTCAAGTGTCTTGCCCAAGAACACAACACCGTGTCCCCGGCCAGGGGACACGGTGTTGTGTCCGTTGTTGTGCTAGGTGTTGTCCCCGAACCGCTCGCTCCGGGGACGAGCGCAATAACCATGAGACCACCGCGCCAAGGCTTCACTTTATATAATTGTGTTGCATTTAAAAATTTTGAACACAAAAAATTATATTTTTTAAAAAATCTCAGCCTCGGGTTTATTCTAAAAAATATTATTAACAGTTCGCAAATTTCAGCTTCGATACTCTTATTAAGCATATTCTTATATGTCGAGGAAAGGGTTGTTGTTATTCATCGTGGTAGATGCAATAATAAATTGTATACCCACGATCAAGAAACACAACAACAGGAGAACGGTACAACAGCGGACCACTGAGGGAACAGCTACTCGCCGGAATAATGGAACAATAGAAGGATCGAAATGCACCAATCACAGCCGACCTTTGTGATATAAATGATACCGTGCAATCAGTCGACCTTATCGCCTGAAGAAGACTAGCAGTAAGCAGTCGAAACGTCGTGATCTACATCTCAAGTGACTACATCGTGAGACAAACGATAATATCATATTCTTATATATATATATATATGTCTGGATTTATGAAAACGGTGTTAAAGACTGAATCAGGTGTTTTTTGATTTTTTTTCTTTTCTTTTTTCATTTCTTTGTTTTTGTTTTCTGCTTTCGCTATGACAGCAACTTGTAAATCTTACCTAGCATGAAATGTAGGAACTCCTTGCCGCATGTTTCATTTATTTAGGTATTTTTTTCATTATTTATCGACCCTCCCCCCCCCCCCCTTTTTCAATTTGCGTTAAGTTTAGCCCAGGCTACACTCGTCTGAATTCAGTTCGCGCGGTGACTCTGACAAGGAGCGACCGATTAGCGTTCTGTATTTGCTGTCTAAAGGAAGTCTGCCCGAGGACATCATTAAGTCCAATGAAGGCCCAAATCTAACGATTTGCTAGTAAGCGTCGTCCATTATCGTACCTGAGGCGGGCCTGAGGACATGTGTAAACTGTACGGGTCACATTTAGTCCCGTAACAGAAGGCCGTTTGCCCTGTGGCGATAATGTTGTGCTTGCTTTAGACAGCAAAAATCTTTCGCCACATCAATTTAGGGCTTAGACGTGCAATGGACTAGACATTTCTAGCTGCTGTTGGCGTCATTTGCTTTGAACTTTGATGTAGCTAAAGACTTCGAAAAAAAATCTGTTGAAATCTGGATGTGCCATTCCGCGCTCGACAAAATTGAAGTACATCCGGGACATTGCTATTTGCGAGCAAAACATGGCCACGAGGAGAGAGAAGAACATGAGTTCAAGCGCTGATCGTGAGTAGAATTTCCTTGTTTTATCAATTTTAGGCGTTCTCGGCTTAGCTAAGTATCAGAACTGTCTGTGATTCGCTAGCGCGGAAGAAATTTATTTGCGTGGCTTCCGGGCGATAATTGACGTAACGACAACATGTTGAGTGTTCGCTTACTGCTAACTATGGCCTAGTTTGTCTGAAGTTCAATCGATTCTCGATGTAGGAAGCTCTTGTTCAGTCCATTTAGGACGATGCAGGCCTTTAGAAAGCGATAGATTAGCTCTCCGCCGCGGTTTTGATATCTGTACGTTCGTGTTGATTTAGACTCCAATTTCATGTTAAAAGCACTCTTAATTAAATTGTACAATTCATGATTCAACGAAAAGACGGTGAATTTAGTCTTCCTGGCTTCAAAAGGCATACAGGAGAGTTATTTGCTGTTATTTGAGCTACGATAAGCCTCGTGGAAAGCTAGCTCTAGGACAGAATTGTAGCAAGTTAGATTATCAGTGACAAGTCAAATTCTATGGCTATGTTTTTGCGAATCCGGTCAGATATTGAAATGAAATGTCACGTAACGGCTACTTTTTGGCTGAAATATAGAGGTAAATAACCGATTCCACTGCTTACCATGCTCTTGTTAGCGTGACTGGCTAATTTAACCCACAGTAAAGACATAGTGAGGTCATTTAGGTGAAATCGCAGAGGTTAAGCCTGTCTAAATTAGTGCCGCGGCGAACCAAATGATCAATTTAAGCTCTAATTTAGTTTTGTTTGGCTCGTTCGACTCATTTTGCAGCGACTTTAAAGGCTTGTATAGGCATGGTATGGACTCTATTAAGAGTACACGAGGTAGATAGCACTCTCGGTGCGACATGGCCATATTTATGTACATTTTCTAACCGTTTTTTCAAAAACATGCCCGCTATTTTGGTGCAAAGTGTTTAACACGGTTTTCATAAATTCAGACATATACATATATATATAAACAGTGTTATGTTCTCTGTTTTTCTCTAACCTCAAACGCGGTAAGAGCGGATGATCAAGATCCCCTTCGCCCAAACTCATTTCAATACGCCACTTTCGATATATTAAATTCAGCTTCACAGTGAGGCCTAGAGGACACAAACAAAAGAAATGAATAAACATAATTATTCAATTTCCTTTGTTTGTATCCTCTAAGCCTCGCTGCCAAAGTGGAAGGTGGTCTATAGCAATACATGCCGAAGAAAATGTTTACCAGCGTTTTTGGATTGTCACGTGACACTCGTTTCAGGGGGTGTCCAGTGCATGACGGTACAAGTAATGGCTGCCACGGAAACAAGGAACGGATTCTTCTGTCTCGAACTCGCCTTTCACGCACGACCTTCTCAGAATACATATCAGAAATACCTTTACAATGAGATTAACAAATGATTTGTTGAGTTGATTAGCAGTTATCAGATGAAAGGTATATACTTTCTGTGTTTTTATCGATCACCGCCGGCTTTCTAGACAACCGCTGTTGTGATGTCTTCTTTGAGGGCAAAAACTGGCGTGATCCTTTAAAGGGACACCGTCACCATTTTTAGCATGATTTTGGAAATCTCAAAACACATATATCGATCTTTGGAAGCTGAACAATACTGGTTTAATTTTGTAGAGCAATACTCGACAAATGATTAGAAGCCATTAGGAAGTGAGGATGGCTAACGATGGCGAGGATGGAAACGGATTGTGATATGGATATTTGAAAAAGCGTCGGAATGTCAGTTTTTCAAAGGTTCAAGTTTGGCTCGAAAATCGTTGACATTTTGCAAAAATGTTGCTGCAGTGTGGACTTTCTTCAAGAAATTGCTTTTAATCTTTTAGTTAGAGCTAATCAAGTTCTTATTACATGACTATTTCGGGAGTTTATAATATTTTTAAGTTAATATATCGTGACAGTGTCCTTTAAAATTACTCGTAAGAAAAACGTCAGAAAAACAACAACAACAATTATAATAGACTATCCTTCCCCGGCCCGGGGAAGGATACACCGAGATCTTTTCCCATCTACCCCATAAACTTCTCAGTTTAGGAAGCGGTGAGGCCGGGAGAACGCCTGGTTTCATCTATCTCTGTGTACTACTTGATTTTTATTCTTATATGAGAGAACAGGACTTAGAGGGCGCCTTTCGAGCATTCATGTGCGCGGCGAGTGGGAACCAGGGAATTGTGGCCTTGGCACTGATCTTCGCATCGAGCCCTAGGCCACGCTTGAACACGATTATACCGTGTTATATACAGCGTTCGCTGCACAAAGATTTTAGACAAAAGTAAAACAGCCGGTTGCTCGCGGTCTAGCGAGTGCCCAGCGGAAACCGATAAAAATCGCAGACAAGTTTTATACATTGAACCTTTCGTCACATTATCGGATAAGTTTCTAATCAATTCGACAAAACAATGTCCATCTAATTAAATTGCAGTCAGTCTCAGAAGTGGGGCCCACTCAGAAGATCATGATGACCGAAGCGTGCCAGGAAGAGAAAGCTATTTCGTTCATGTCAGACTGATCGGTTTCCGTGAGATTGATTTGTTTCTTCTGCGACCTTAGAACATAATTATTTGGACGGCAACTAAGAAAAAAAAGCGACTTTCAGAAATGACAGACTACTAAGAATCATTGTATGTTGAATATTCCCTCATCGAGTTCCTACGATTAACTTGTTATTGGAAGCAAATAACATAATAAAGGTGAACGGTGAAACGGTCAAATGTCAATCTCTTGTCATCCTCATTGCACAGCCAGGAACCAATTAATAATCAGGGGCTAGTTGTATAATAACTGGCCACCAAGGAGACGACCTATACGGGCTCATCATATCATAACGTCCACTAAAACAGATGTGTGTTATGTCAGAACTCCCAAAACAGTAGCCTGCGTCGCAGACAGTTTAAACCGCCGGGGATTTTATGACACGTCCGGCTGCAACGCAGGCTACCAAAACAGTAGCTGAAATGTTGACTAAAAATTTTCTAAAAATTTTATTTGGCTTCGTAATGAAAGCATTTCAGTTCTTGTCGCATCTGGTTAGTAATCATTTCCCGCCAGAAAAATTCCACTCGAGCGCTGCGCTAAACTCGATACCTGATATACCTGCGGGGTGTCTTCACCGCTAAATAAAATCCTAACAGACCTATATGGTTATAAGTGCGGAGTTCGAGCGCGTTCTAAATAAACTTTCTTTTGTTTCGATACGCTGTTCATGGTCATAATGCTTTGCACATGTTTACATGGGAGAAGCGAAATTAGATGACGGACACCGGAGAACCTACAGGATGATTTGTTTTCAGTAGCAAGAGATTCAGGTCAAATCTTCGCGTCGGGCCTCGCTACAATTACCCTTTGTAGTCCATCCTCTCGCTTTCAACACTCACTGCTACTTATCGCCGAACGTCGTCTTGCGACATGAGCTAATGACGACTCTTTAACTAAGAGGAACAAGATTTTCCTGAGTCGAGACCCAGCTACGTTCGTGCGCGAATTTCCTTAATCTTAGCCAAAATATATTCATGTCACACATTGATTGAACTCGTCACGAAGTGACAAAGAGTAAATCTACTTTCTTAGCATAACTACGTGCCCAGTACCCACAGTCAATCAATGACCACTTAAACTTTGTTAAGCCTTGAAAAGAGAAAACAAACAGCTCCTGGCTGAAGCGATCGAGCAGAGAATTTTTCGAGAAAAACGTGTTCTCGCTACCGCCGCAGTTAACGCGATGAAATGCCGTAAATTGCCCAAATTTGTAACATAGTATGACTAATGACAATACTTACGGCCACGAATTGTGCCAGTCTGCCACAATACCAGCGAAATGACCAGGAGAACCTTCATAACCCGATGGAAGAAAAGAGGATTTCCAGCGCAGCTCCTTGTCATGAAAAGGAGGATCAGATCAGTGCCCGTGTTCCTCGGACCAGAACCCCGCGGATCGCTGCAATGTGTTACAAACAACCTCTTACATTGAAATCCGATATACACAAGAGATTCTCACCCCTTTGTCTAGATTTTTGGACTGGTTAAATACTTAAGGTTTAAATACTTGGAAGTTCCTATAATTCTTTAATTAACTTATCATTTGCGCATGATTCTATCGTCAGTACTGCTTTAAACAATGAAGCTATTGTTTTTAATCCAAACAGATTGCTAGATCTCTATTTATATTTCTCGGATAGACTAACCCACACTAACGCAAATAACGTTTGGTACAAAATTATTTGCACGAACGAATTACAGCAAGAGCCAGAAACAGCAGGAGCCAGACACCATTCGTCGATATAATAAACAAGCTTGCTTTGTTGTCCAATTTTGATTTTGTTTCCGGTGAGGATGACCAAGTCTTCTTTGCGGCCAAAAGTGTACGGGTATAAAGTCTCAATGACCTCCGTGTGATCTCGAAGAAGTGACAGTTATGAAACTGTCCGTCTTTCGGCCTGACGTGACGAAAAGGGAGATGGGAGATGAGGTAGACCAGAGCAATAATTTGGGTAGCTTTATTTTTCCCGCAAGCACAAAGTCGAGATTAAAAAAACCTGAGTCACTTCACCCGACCCTGGCATGTAATTCTTGCATGCAAAATGTTGCCGAGGTGTTTTCTGTTAAACACAAGGTCAGGCATTCAAACGGGGACCGACGGAGACCGGAAGTGAGACCAGTGAAACACTTACACGTAGCTGTTTTCAATATAAATTGAGACTAGGAAAGGTAAACTATAATTTAACTGCCGTATCGGGTTTGTGAAGTTGACGTCTTTCGTCAACACAATTATAAGATCGATAGAGGTCTTTGCAGACGGGTTCAATACGGGAGTGTGTGTGTGTGTGTGTGTGGGGGGGAGGGGGGGGGGGGCGGATATCTCCCAGAGTTTTTTTGTGGGGTGCGTGGCCCGGACCTTGAAGCCTGTAACCTATTTCAGACCCAAATCTATAATTTTCCATACTCTATTTCGATAGAGCCGATCCAAGGGTCAATACCCCATTTTCAGACCACAAAACCTAGTAAACAGCTATGACTGCAATTCCTGGTGAGCGGCCCGAACCTTGCACCTTACCCGATCTCAGACCAAAATCTGTGTCAAAAATATATCGATACCCCATTTCAGACTTCTAAAATCAGTACACGGCTCAACATGGCTACAGCTAACCAGGAATGGCTTCCATTTGAGTACGTTAACATTTGGGAGGGGCTACAAATTTGCCAATGTTTACACGGAAAAGATTAGTTCCTGTAAACAAAATACCCGGCAAAGTCAAGCCAGAATGAATTTTAGACCAACATTTTTCGGACCAAAACAGTTCAAAACCATACCCTTTGGGCCGCACATATGCATGTACATATGGGGGTACATCCTTACACGGCCCATTTTAGAGAGTACCGCCCCCCCCCCCCCGCCTCTCCTGGGTTCAATTAAGGGCTATGAGGTCAAGTTAGCCAAGACCATCCGCGATACTTTTCGAAAATTCAAGTTCAGAGTATCATCAGCGACTGATGACTCCAGTTTCAAACAAGAGATAACGAAGGTAAGAGAGTCATTCTCGCATCGAGCCGGGTCTCTATTCCTGGAAAGGTATAATGCGGGCTAAATCTCTCTTGAATCACTCCAGATCTCGATCGACACTTAAATAAGAGGAAGAAAGTGACTCAGTCGATGCCAGTTATGGTTACGGACATTCCTGTGCGACCTCTTTCGGGGAAAAAAGCCAAGAGCAACTATTTACTTAATTATTCTTCGTATTATAACGTGGAGGGGAATCTGATGGTTGGATTCTGGGCTGTAAACAGGGAGTGAACGATCTGACAGAGGGGGTGGAATAGAGTACGAGGTGGAATTCCCAAGGTGCACCGTCATGTTTAAAATAGCGCGGATAATAATAACTTGTGATATACAGTGTTTGGGTCACGCTTCTTCCGCAAGCTCGTCCATATATAAACTTCGCCGCCCCCGGGACACGTCTCACGGCTTCATCGCTTCCGCAACACTTTTAACAAGAGAGCCCTCAAGCAAGTTAGAGAGTTTCATTCAATTCTAATGGGGTTCGTTTTTACGCAGAGAGTTCAAAGGCGTAAAATTGGTCCAAGGTTCGCCTTATAATTTAGGGTTTACGAAGTGGCAACTTCCATGGCAACTTATACGGGTTGAAAATATTCTCGACGCAGACCCTTCGAGATATAACCAAAACCTTCGCCCAGTAATGACGTGTTTAGACCTGTAGCTAAGGAAACTACCTTTAATGATTTCTTGTATATACATACATATAAACATGCTCTCTCCCAACGTTTCATAAATTAACAATGTTTCATCATAACTTTTAAACTTATCCTTACTCTCGTGTAAAGATTTCTTTCAGCGCGAGCAGCAGATTTAATGTTCACACACAGAGCCCCGGAGAACCGGGGGGTCCCATATAGAAAGGAAGGGATGCTTGTCGTACCTTTCAGGGGTTAAAAACTCGGTTTTGGTATCTCTTAGGGACGGTGTTTAGCCTCAAAAGGTCCTCAGCGGAAGCCTTTGCGGTACCTTTTATGGTATTGAGCCGAAAATATATGACAGGAGATATAGAGGATATTACACGGTGGCGAGAAGGTATGAATTTTATGTTCGAGTGGCAAGAACAAGAGAACATAAAATTCATATCTTCGAGCCAACGTGTAATGTTCTTTTTATTATATGGAGGAACCAATTCAGCAAAAGCAAAAGGCGGGAATCGTGCCGTCATTGAACGATACGACACTCACAAAGGTGACACACGGAAAATACGCCACTCGGGTCCCGGATGAAGTGGCGTATGGAATCTACGAGTGGTTTAGTTCCCAGTAAAACACTCTTCTCCATATAATAAAATGTGTTATGTAATGATTGGTACCTCTTAGGCGAGAGAAAAATTTCAAACCACACCCACAAAGCAGGACCTTGGTACCTCTTAGGGGTTCTTTTCAAAATTTCCTTGGAGCACCCCCGTCCTTTTTATATGGAGTTGCCCCCCCCCCCCCGCCCGGGTTCAGAGTATGTATGTGCATGTAGATCGGCTGATGCGTCATATCAGCCTGGTCTCATTTTCACGTGATATATTAATACATTACTATTGCTCTATTCTGCTTTGTCTTGACATACTAATGATACTCCTGAAACGTAAAATACTTGCTTCAAGGCAGATTATATCTGGATGAAGTTCTCTTGACCGGAAGTTCAGGTTTGGTAGACGTATTTGTAACTGTAGCCTGCTTGAGTAACTGAGAAGAAACAAAAAAAAAAAAAGAAAAAAGGAAATTAATGAAATAATTAATAAAAAAAAAAAAATAAACAGATAGCAATTGTGGAAAAAAATGTAACAACAACAATGCTTTTTATCTTAAGTGAAAATGCACATAACAAAATAAGTAGCCTATTTGAATGGGTTACTTGTGTGAAGTTGGGACTAAATTGAACTTATACTGCTCTTATTTTGTAGCAATACTTCATTCCAACCACCTAAGATGCCAAATAGATCAGAGGACAGTTCAGGGGGCCTATTTGTAACAGTTTCTACACCGTATTCTCTTACCAGTGCAGGATCCCTTTCTCAATTGTTTTACCAGTTGTCTGAGTGCATTAAATGATTCTGCATAATAGACACTGTCTCCGGTTGCGATGGTTTTCAAACTTAATTTGTTGACTCGTTTTCCGATTCCAAGTGAAATGATGTGGACCTTTTTGTCTTTAAGAGGTTGCGAAGCTTCGGCGAGGATCTCGTCGACTGACTTTTTAGCGTTCGTTTCCTCTGTTTGTGCACCGTCAGTCATCACAAGAGCGACCTAACGCAAGAAGCAAATGAAACCTTACATATAAAGAAACAAGGTGTGCCGGAAAAGCCAACGGAAACATAAAAAAGAATTGAACCTTTTTTTAAGAGAACAAACGTACAGTCGAACCTCTAAATCCATTGTGTGTTTCACCTGATGCTGCAATCATGGTATCAAAAAACTACCCAATCATTGGTGAACACGGTGTTATTATCTTCGTGACACAATAGGTTACCATAGCAACAGCATGAGCCTCTAAAAACACCCTTCATTACCTATGTACATTTTTTTAAACTTTGCCAAAAGTTGCCTCTCACCATGCTTATTAAAATTGGATAATATAAAAGAATTTCGCCATGCCATTTTTGAATTACAAGCCCCTAAAGCTGTAATTAAGGGTGTTTTTAGCGGGTCACACTGTTGCTATGGTAATTAGACAGATAGCATTGGCGCATGGGGTAAGTATCACCAGTTACTATACGCTTATGAGGCAAAATTTTGACCCAATATTGTCAAAGCTCTCGTAAGCGACCACCCCCCGTAAGCAACCACCTAGGCTTGACATTTTGGGTGGTCGCTTACTGGAGGTTCGACTGTATAACCCTAATATCCCACTTCTGCTTATTCCATTGATGTCACAGGCAAACCAGCTTACCTTTCTCACATCATCTCTCATTCCACCCTTCAAAGTGAACACTTCATCGTTTGCCAGACGTAACGCTCTGTCGATATAGGTTTTGCCTCGTTTGTGTGGAATCCTTTTCACTATTTCATATACATTGTTCTTTGTAAGTTTACTTCCTGGTAAGTCATTGAATCTGAGTTGCACTGAAGCTCCGGTACTATATTCGATAATTGCAATGTGCGTGTGATCTTCCGACACTTGAAAACTGTTTATAAGGCTACGAATAAAGCGCAACAGAAGTTTGAAATTCCTTCTTGAAATGCTACCCGATGTATCTACGATGATGGCAAAGTCAAGAGGAACATTGCAGGTCACTGGAAGAAAATAAAAGAAATAAATGCTTAGCTACAAATATTACGTCTCTACATTCAGTTTCTTCACAATACAAATGTCAAAACAGATGTTGAATAAAGAAGGCAACTTTATGATGTCGAAAATTAGCCACAGGGAACCCAATCAAAGGACTAGAACACGTTAAACATGAACAGATATCTCAGTGGCATTAATTATCCGTCTTTATAAAGGTTAAGAACTATTCACAAGATAATAGGCAAATTTCGATACATGGGATTCATCCCTCGATATGAAATCTTTTGTTTTAATCCCCTAAACCTTGGCGCCAAGTTATACTTTTCATATATCGAAATTGGTCTAATTTACTATATTACCAGACTTAAAACCTCTGTTACTAATTATAATTACGATCCTGTGATGCTAATCTTAAACACACAGACAGCCCAACTGGCTTCACACGCATTTTCATCCTCCACGAACACATCCAAGCAACGCGCGTGGTAATATTACAGTAATCACGCCACGGGAAGATTGGAAACCATTTCTTGATGTAAATACTTGAGAGAGATTACTTTGAGAATAAACCTATCTGGGAGATTAGTAAAGGCGACCATACGAATGCCCAATGAAAGGACCCTAGTCAGCTTCCGCCATTTTCGGTGCCATCGAAATTTTTGATATTGCATGGTGAAGCGAAATCTTATTGCTTTACTGTAAGTTGTGTTCCTGAAAGTATATGTTTTGTTATCTTTAGTAGTTTCACGGTGATTTCCTTCGTTTCGACATGCTCCGAATAGACGATTATAGCCAAACTCGCGCATGTAAACAAAAACAAAGGTGTGGCTGACCAGGGCCCCTTTAAGGATCAACACTGCGAATGATATTAACAAATCATTCTAAAAGTGCACGAACCTTTAGACGAGTGCAATTTGAAAAAAAAATTCACTAGTGTAATTCCTTAATTGTACTCGAGCTTTCGCACCATTATTCATTTATTATATGACTAACAATATCCCAAACGCGCGAGCGTTAATTTGAACTGCCGTGCAAATTTACAATTAGCGATAAATTGGCCCGCTTTTAGCCATTAAAATATGAACTAATTTTCTCAAACACATGTTCTGTAATTGGTATTTTCGGTTTATTCTAATCAAAAGTATCCAGCTCACCTTGACAAGGTATGTACGTGTTACAGTAAACCATGCCCATATTACTGCCTATGCAATCTCTTCCTCCATGCGCTGGAGGAGGACTGTCACATTGCCGAACCCTCGTACGTTTTCCGTACCCTCCACAGGTTTTTGAGCACGCACTCCATTTGGTCCAGCGGCCCCATTTTCCATCCACTGTGTAATTAAAAAGAAGGTGACTTAACATTTGTGAATTTGCCATCGTCCTTGCTTAAGAAAGATATCTTAACATAGTCCGTGCGTTTCCTGTCATCAAAAGTAGATGCATAAGTATTTGTTTTTTTAATCTAAGAGGGTAAGCATGGGAAAGAACAAAGTTTTTTTTTTCTAGTTGTTTTTCTTATGTTATCAAGATGATGGGCTGTCTGAAGAATTGTCGCAGTTGTCAAAGATTTGCATTAAGAACGTTTAGATCTTTGTCAGTTTTCTTATATTCCAATTCAAATGTTCATTACAGTCCGATAGGTAATAGTTTAAATTTCCGATCTGTGAGTGCAAAGGTCACCGTTATAGGGAAACTAAACTAAGCAAAGTGCAACGTTTGTCTCTTTCACGCTCAGATTCTCTAAAATCAATTGCAACAAATCATTATGATCAAAACGTTTTCCATAAGCCTTACCTGAACATGGTTTCGTATTGCATCTTATGACTTCCACTCCATCGCCAGGGCAGTCTTTACCACCATTTGATGGGCGTGGTTTATTGCAATATCTCTCTCGGCGTTTTTTCCCGCCAGAACATGTCGCTGAGCATCGGCTCCATCGTTCCCACCGACCCCAGCTCCCATCAACTTAATACAATGAAAAGTACGCAATAGAGTTATTTACTTATAAAGAGGTCATAAGTCAAAACACAGTTGTAACATTTAGGAACATGGAATGTGGAAACAAGGGCCGTGAGCGAATCTTTTATGCTAAACATTTCTCAGGCATTTTCCTCAGAAGTATATACCCTTCAATAGTATTAAACACTCTTAAAGCATTAGCAAGATTTTTTTCTTGCCCGCTCAAACAAAGCACCGTGTCCATTTTGGTTTTCTGTAGCTTCAAAGCAGTCGTTTAGAGTCTTAATTCGTTATAAAGATGTGTTTTATATAACGAGTGTTTTACCTGGGCAATCCTCTCGGTAGCAGATGTAGCTTTGGCTATTATACCCAAGACACTGTGCTCCACCAAACGCTGGCGGGGGATTCGTACAAGTCCGATATCGATACTGTATTCCAGTACCACAGGACACTGAGCAGCGACCCCAGTAACCCCAGTAAGACCAACCACCTGGAACTGAGTGGATGTAAAAATGAATTCATGAAGAGTAAACAAAGTATATTTAAACTATCACGATCTTTTTATAGCCGATCTTAATTGACATATATTTTTCTCCGTTTTCCCTTTAGTTTACGTTTCGATTGAGAACTGGTCATAACAAACGCTTGAGAGTGTTTAAACAAATTTCCAATCACCTCGTGGCTCTGCTCATAATTAAAAGTAGTAGTCATTTTATAAAAGCCGTCATATTTTAGAGGAAGTTGAGGCAACTAATAACTATACTCAAAATGCTAAGTTCGGTCGGAGAATGCAATCTGAATCGATGTTTCAGATACTAAAATAATTAAACAATAGAGTTACAACTTAGAGAGTGGGAAAGAACGAAACACCAAACAACTGCAGACAAATTATTTGCTGCTTACTTATGCCTTGGTCAAAGGAATATAAGGAGTATATCTCTTCCTCGTTCACATTATTTAATTCCTCACCTGGACATGGAATATCCTCATTGCACGACTGCGTTTCTGTACTCCTCCCAGGACAACGCAATCCACGAAAAGCCGGTGGGGGATTGGTGCAGGTACGAGATCGAACCTGTGTTCCTCCACCACATGTACGCGAACATCTGCCCCAGGCTTTCCAGGCCGCCCAATTGCCGTCCACTATACAGTCAGCAAAAAGAACACAGTCTGAGCAAATAGTATTTGTTTTCTGTTGTTGTTAACTCTACTGTCGACGAGGAAGTTATATTTACACTCTGGATAAACATTCTGGCAACAGATACCATAAATCAATAACGCCTCTTATGATTTGCTGTTAGCTTATACGCATACAGTAAGACAATTGTCTAACATCTGAAACATCAAACCCCAGAAATGTCTTATCAGCTTTACTAGGCCTTGCAATTGACTATTGGATAATGGTCGACCTCGAGTTTGAAAATTGATTTTTCTGGTTAATCATTACACCCTTAACGTTTCAGAATTTCTACCTGGACATGGTCGGTTATTGCAAGAGCGAGCCTCCTTGTTCTTTCCACGACAATCTCTGCCACCGTAAGCCGGTGGGGGATTCGAGCAGGTTCGTGTTCGATCTTGAGTCCCTCCACCACAGCTCTTGGTACATACGCTCCAACGCTGCCATCTGGCCCAATTACCGTCAACTAGGTGAAACAACGATTCACAAAGGAAGCAAAATAATCGTTTTACTACCAATACAGTCAGTATATGTAAACCTATTTTAGTTGTTTTCAATAGCTTGTTAAAATAATCTGGGTTATTTCTAAAGGCAATGCAGTATTAAATTTTAATCCTCATTCCTGGCTACCATCCCAGTTCATAGTGCTAGAATTTTAGCTCTGCCTTGTTTGTTGTCGTTGCTGTTGTCGTTATTCCTGTTTTGTTTTGTTCTGCTGCTCTACTGAAACAACCTTTCATTGATGAACTTGATAGGACCTTTTTCTGTAAATATTGAATTAACGGAGACGGAATCGCTTTGTGGTTAAATTACGCATAAGTGTAAAGCAGTGTAGAGGTATAGTATAAGTATAAAGAAAAAACCATATTGCTGAACTCACTTCCACAAGGCTGTACATTACACGCTTGAACTTGCTGTCTTTGCCCAGCGCACATTGCTCCACCAAAAGCCGGCGGGGGATTGGTGCAAGAACGTGACCGTGCCTGGAATCCTCCTCCACACTTCACTGGGCATGCATCCCAGTCACTCCACCGTGTCCATCTTCCGTCCACTAGGAGAGTAAGAAATAAAAGTCCGAGACTTAAATGTAGTTATATTGTCGATAGTTTTAAAAAGGATAGGGAAATTGGGGATTTATCCATGCATGGGCCCGTTTCTCGAAAGCCCCGGAAACGTTTTCGGGCCCGTAAAGCCAGTTTTAGTAAATTTATATCTAAAAACAGAAAGATGTATACGCCTGAAACTTCTTGTATGAAGGGAACCTCTGCTGTGAATAAAACAGCTCTGTAATCATAAGGTTTGAGATTTTTCTACGGCTTTTCGGGACCTTCGAGAAACGGGCCCCAGGAGTCCGTAAGCATAGCATTAACAGCGTTAAGAAACTGTATCCTTAAGATTATTTACCTGGACAAGGTCTCCCATTACAAGAACGCGTCTCATCACCATTTCCTGAGCATTCTTTTCCACCATGGGTAGGCGGAGGATTGGTACAAGTGCGAGATCGACTTTGAGTACCTCCTGCGCATGTCACTGTGCAAGGAGTCCAGGCCTTCCATGCAGACCATTTTCCATCTTCTGAGAAAAAGAGAGAGTCACAAATAAATAAGTAGATTATGCTCATCTGGTATCTTTTTTACATATATATATATATATATATATATATATATATATATATATATATATATATATATAGGCAATTGTGGAAAACGAGGACGGACAACTTCGAGCGAAAAAAAAATATATATACAGTAAAAAATCTAAGAAATCTAAAAAAAAGTTTAAAAATTTAATAAAAATAAACGTTTCGGTCAAAGACCTTCATCAGTTGCAGTGCCTGATGAAGGTCTTTGACCGAAACGTTTATTTTTATTAAATTTTTAAACTTTTTTTTAGATTTCTTAGATTTTTTACTGTATATATATATTTTTTTCGCTCGAAGTTGTCCGTCCTCGTTTTCCACAATTGCCTACAAATTTCATTACTCGAGGTTTGGACTACGAATCCTTTTGGATCCTTCTGGCGCGTGGCATCCCTGTTGGCTCGAAGCATCTTAACTTTTTATTAATACCCTATATATATATATATATATATATATATATATATATATATATATATATATATATATTACTAGTTGACTCTTTGAAGATCTTAGAATATCGATCAATATATTTTCCAATAGATTTTATCAACGGTTGTGGTTTGCTAAATACAAAAACGCGATGCAATCATTGTATTAGGACATATATATTTTCAAAGTTATTGAATATGAAGCTAAACAATGAATTTCATCGATTGAATCGTCATCTCATTACCTGGACATGGTTCTTCATTGCATGACCGAGTCTCTTCCCTCGCCCCAGTACATTGCGCTCCACCAAAGGCCGGTGGGGGATTGGTACAAGTTCGCGAGCGGCCCTGCACGCCACCTCCACACGTCCTGGTACAAATGCTCCAGCCTCTCCAAACTGTCCACTTACCGTCCACTTTAGTTTGCAAAAAACGAGAGTAAGAGCGTTAAGGTCTGCATACGAGCCAAGTGGCCCATCAGGCCGAAGCTTATCCGGTTTCTATAGCATGAAGCAACTAGGAGTATTTCTACTTCCCCCTGGATGGGATGCTAGTCCATTGCAGGGGTACTCCCAGCATTAAGTTCGCCGGTACCCATTTATACACCTGGGTGGAGCGAAGCACTGTGAAAGTTAAACGTGTTGCCCAAGAACACAACGCAATGTCCCCGACCAGAATTCGAAACCGGACCGCTCGATCCGGAGTCGAGCGCAGTAACCATGAGGCCACTGTGCCTCCCACAACAGTAAGAGAACGGTGTAAAAAATATCGATATACTTATATTTGTTCGGTCTTTCTGGCTAGAAAACTTACTATCTGTAGTTTTCAGTTAAATGAATTGATGATCATGTGAATAAACGATGTCTTAGCTAAGCAAGGTGTTGAAAGAAATGTCCATAACTGAAAGTACTTGAGTGGAAAATACGCTTGTTTGTGTCTTTTTGTTCACGGTGTAAGTAGAAGATTAATATTTATTCAGTTAGATCAACATATTTATTTGGTCACAGTATTTCAATTTAGCTACAACATAACTCGGTAATGGTTACTGAGCTCAGACAGTCATGGATTGGTCATGTATCAAACACAGAGGACATGCATTTTATAAACCTAATCTGGATCCTCTCCTTAAAAGTGTGTAGATTCCTTTACTCTCTGTGCACTAGCCTCGGAATTTCTCGTTGCCTTGAGAAACTGTAAAAAGGTTGCGCATTGCAATTTTTGTAAAAGGTCGTCAAGCGTGAAAGGACTTTTAGAGACCGTCTTAGTTTGGAAATGGCTCAATGTCTTAGTTGGTACAGGACTGCAGTCATGTTTTTTTGGAAGAGTGACTATTATCAACTAAAAGTACCTCGTTGATTTCTGCACTCATTCTTTTCTTTACGTCCATCACTAACAGCTACTAACAACTCTTGACATTTCTGGTTCTGAGGGCAACAATTTGATACTTCCCTCTTACCAAGTTAAATTCAACAAAAACCAGTTATTGACCTGGACACGGGAGAGTATTGCACGGTTGTACGTCAACACCTTCTCCTACGCAGTCCTGTCCGTCGAATTTTGGTGGTGGGTTGGTACATGTTCTTGACCGGGTATGTGTTCCACCTCCACAAGACAGAGTGCAAGGGCTGAACTCGCTCCATTCGGACCAGTTTGCATCAACTGTAAGTATAAACACAAAAAAATTAAATGCATGGGAGCGGCGAAAATCAATGTTACAATAGCATTCGGTTTCACAAATGTTATCGAGCAATGATTGAATGGTTCCTACCTTTCCTTATAGCGGTTTTTTTTTATTCCTAAATCTGTTTCAAATACATGTGCGTTTTCCTATCGTAAATGAGTTTGCGAGGGCCGAAAAGTGCCTGAACTCCAAGATATGGATGTCACTTGAGTGACTGACTCGATCAGACGATACAAGATAATGGGTAAATAAATGAGTGGAAGCTAGATCAGCCTTGGCTGGTTTTATGTGTCAAATGCACCATGACTAAACAACCCAATCTATAGATCTGTAAGTGAATCATCTCCCTGTAGACGTGCAAGTAGAACACGTGGAACACATTTCACTGCGAAGTAGCAGGATTTCTGGTTCCAAAATAGGAAGGGAAACTTTCCTGTCCAAACGGGAACTGTTTGGCGACCAGACACGATCAAATATTGCTTTGTGACTCGGCAAAGATTTTCCCGTTTGGACACCTTGTTTGGTCGTATTTGATAAAATTTGAACGTCAACAAATATTTGATCAAACACTGTAAGACATTTTGCTTGTTTGGACGGTCGGTGGTCAAACATGTCTGAAACCATTTGGCCACCCAGTACAAGCAGAAACTGCTGGGAACGGCGCGTATTCTCCAGAAGGTCCTAATCATCTAGTAATAACAACAACAGAGCCCCGTGCCCTAGGATCATGGTTTGGACCCGGCCCTTGTGGAGGAAATGCCCATCATGAACTAAACACTGATACTGCTACTGCTGCTGCTGCTGCTGCTGCTGCTGCTGCTGCTGCTGCTACTACTACTACTAATAATAATAATGATAAAACAACTATAGAACAAGAAGAAAAGATCAAGCCAATTGACTTAAACAACAGATTTGAATCGAATTATATGGATGTTGAGAGTGAATGTGTTTGAAAAATTAAACCAGGAGGAAAGGTCATTAAAAAAAGAAACACATGGATAAACGCCTGCTACTTGTTCTCTGGAAGATTTTATTCTTAAAGAAAGATGGATAAGTATTTACCAGGGCATCCCCTTTCATTGCATGATCGAGAGCGCACGCTATTCCCTTCACAACCAGCTCCTCCGAAAGCAGCTGCCGGGTCAGTACAGGATCGGCGAGAGATTTGATTTCCACCACCACATGTTACAGAACAGGGTTCCCAGGCTTTCCACTCAGTCCACTTACCGTCAACTGTACATTCAATAGTATGTCAGTGTTAGGTACGTAAAGATCAAAATAATTAGTCTAAAGAAGCATGGTAGTAGAAGCATCAAAAGCCAGCTTGAGAGCGCGAAAAGAAATGTTTACTTGGGCATGGATTTTCATTGCAAGAGCGTACGTCTTCGCTCTCTCCACTGCATTCTCGGCCTCCATTTCGTGGCGGGGGATTGGTACAAGTTCGAGATCGACTTTGGCTTCCACCAGCGCACGTGACACTACATAGATTCCAGTCTCCCCAGTCGGTCCAATTGCCATGAACTGAGGAAGAAATTAACCCAGTGCTATAACAAGGTTGATTAATTTCAAAAATTCTACTTTCCCATGCAGGTGAACAATGCCGACCTATGCAACCAGAACTAACATCTGCACACTTACAAAATTTTCAACAAAATGAAATATGGAAAAGAATTGATACCAATGAATGATGTGCAAGCTCGCTGCCCATATGACCAGGAGACACAACTCAACCAAAACAATTTGCCGAAGGTACGCAGTTCGTTTTAGGAATAAAGGCTCCTCGTTGTGTTGAGTTGGTGATTCAGTTATAGAATAGTTCATTTCCTGTCGGCCTTTGGGGTTGACATTAGCGTTCAACAAGTTCAAAGATGAGGGAAAACATTTACTCATAATTTTTGTATCTACAGATTAAATGAAATGGGAATGATCGTTTTCTTTATGGTATTTACCAGGACATCCATTTTCATTGCATGATCTAGATCGCACGCGGTCCCCTTCACAGTCCGCTCCTCCAAACGCGGGCGCTGGGTTAGTGCATGATCGACGAGACGTTTGAATACCACCACCACATGATACAGAGCATGGCTCCCAGTCCCTCCACTCCGTCCACTTACCGTCAACTGCGCATTCAATAGTACTTGTATTAGTGCGGGAAGTTGTATTGATAGGTCATGGTTTCGTCACTCCAATGAAGCAATTTGCTAAGTTATAGATAATCAATCTCTAAGTTTGTTTCCTCAAGAGAAGAAATTGATTAATGTGCATTTCCATAAACAAATAGAAGTTACATCAGATCGATTACATGGGGAATCTTTAAAGGAGAAACAGATATGGACCCTCTATTTTGGTAGCAAGAGTAAGCCAAAATTTTGTTTACTTGGGCATGGGTCTTCATTGCAAGAGCGTACGTCTTCGCTCTCTCCACTGCATTCACGACCTCCATATTGTGGTGGAGGATTGGTACACGTTCGAGATCGACTCTGGGTTCCACCGGCGCAAGTGACACTACATAGTTTCCAGTCTCTCCAATCGGTCCAATTGCCATGAACTGCGGAAGAAATTAACCCAGTGCTATAACAAGGTTGTGTGATTTCAAAATTCTACAATCCATGCTGGTAAACAATGCGGACCTGTACAGCCAGAGCCAACATCAACACACTCACGCAAAGAATCTTCAATATGTGGAATGAATATGAATTGATGAAAATGAATTGATGCAAATGATATGCAAGCTTGCTACCCATGACCAGGAGACACAACTCAACAAAAAGAATTTGCCGAAAGTACGCAGTTCGCTTTTGGAGTAATTAAAGGCTCCTCGTTGCGTTGTTTTGGAGATTCACCAAAATACAATTTAGTGTGTGTTGGATTGTGCGGAGTGCATATCAGCCTCGACAAGTTCGAAGATAAGGGGAAAATATTTCAACATTATTTTCGTATCTACAGATTATATGAAATGGGAGTGATCGCTTTGTTTATGATATTTACCAGGACATCCGTTTTCATTGCATGATCTAGATCGTACGCTGTCCCCTTCACAGTCCGCTCCTCCAAACGCGGGCGCTGGGTTAGTGCATGATCGACGAGAGGTTTGAATACCACCACCACATGATACAGAGCATGGCTCCCAGTCCCTCCATTCCGTCCACTTACCGTCAACTGCGCATTCAATAGTACTTGTATTAGTGAAGGTCACATTCTTAAGTCACGAGAAAGTGAGTAAGCATTAATAATGCAGCTGCGGCTGGTCTCGTTACTCAAACGAAAAACACTGATCAAGTTATAGACTGCCAAGCCCCAAGTTAGCACGCTTATAAGAGAATAATATTATATTTGTGCATCTCCATAAACAAATAGAAAATAAATCAGATTATAACGACATGATAGAGAATCTTTAAAGAAGAAATGGAAATGGACCCTCTATTTAGATAGGGAGAGTAAGCCAAAATTTCTTTACTTGGGCATGGGTCTTCATTGCAAGAGCGTACGTCGTCACTCTC
Organism: Orbicella faveolata; assembly: GCF_042242905.1. Taxonomy (NCBI): domain Eukaryota; kingdom Metazoa; phylum Cnidaria; class Anthozoa; order Scleractinia; family Merulinidae; genus Orbicella; species Orbicella faveolata. The sequence continues at coordinate 3,443,726 of NW_028301540.1, forward strand.
TCCACTGCAGTCTCGCCCTCCATATCGTGGTGGGGGGTTGGTACAAGTTCGAGATCGACTCTGTGTTCCACCGGCGCACGTGACACTGCATTGTTCCCAGTCTCCCCAATCAGTCCAATTGCCATCAACTGCAGAAAAAATTTGCGCTAAAGGACCTCTCGGTATCTCATCACTACTTGACCTTCCACGGAGTCATCTACCAGGAAGCTATCCAATACATGGCCTTTCGTCTTTAACAATAATTAACTGATAGACAATTGGATTTTGCGCACTCGTTATCAATCTGATTATTTTTCAGCTCAAACGTAGAGCTTTTATCATGCATTTTCACCCAATCGCTGTTCATCAAACAAGCTACGTTGACCTACGGGTACGAGGAATGCTAGCACTATCAGGATCAGTGAGGAATTAGAAAGTAAATTTAAATTAGTTTTGTCGAGAAACACAACACAACAGTTTCGATTAAGCTGATGCCTCCTGGTCAAAATATCATTCAACTGCCTTATCTAGTTAATCTCAAACCTTTGAAATTCAATTAATAATTGACATGAAAAGGGTATAAAACATGAAGGATTTGCTCGTATATACTTTTCTTTAATCCAAAAAAACCTTATTACACATATCGCGCAAAAGAGCTTGCTTGGTTGGAACCTAAATGCATAAAAACATAACATTAACAATGGAGTAGTACCACTAATAACAAGAGTAATAACACTAACAATGCGATGTCTTGTTCACATACCTGGACATGGGTCTTCGTTGCAAGCGCGTGTAATTACTCCCTCCCCAATGCAATCCTTCCCTCCATGAGCCGGTGGTGGATTGGTGCAAGTTCTTATACGACTCTGAGTTCCTCCTCCACATGTCACGGAACATATTTCCCAGTCTTTCCACTCGGACCATCTGCCATCAACTATGTTCCAAGCATTAAAAGAATATCTTTAAAAACCATTATAAAATTTAAAAATTGTTTGGCTACTAAGTTGATCATTTACAAAATCCTGGCAAAATAAGGATTTTAAATTCGTGACTAAACTCCTTTTCCACCTTAACCATTTCAAGAGCTATTTGTAGAGAAGGACTCTAGAACCAGGCTAGTTCAGAGGGCCAAGAACAAAACTGAACCAGTCATAATTGTTGTATTACGAGACCACTATATTCCAGGTACTGGAATGGGCACTGCTCCGCTTGATTCCTAACAGAGATTATAACTTGTAGTTTAATGGTTTACTTTCCTAGAAGAATTGATTATTATGTAAAATATAAATATTTTTCCCTTTTCTTCCAATTTAGACGCAAATTTGGCTCTTACAGAAAACTGCGCGCTGCAAGTTTCCGTGATTTTAAGTCGTTTACTAAAATTTGTTATCAACCAAGGTTTCACGGGACACACTGGACAACAGTGGGGGAAAATCAGTCCATTCTCTTTTTTGTGTGTGAAGACCTCGGGCTGATATTCTACACTTGATCCTCGCACTTGGCTAATAAGAGATATAGAACTCGTATTGTGTTATTAAAGCGACGTAAAACAAAGGAAAGGCTCTCCGGTAGGCCTGTCCCAATTGTGCTCCGCAACGTTTGAGCACCTTTTGGCGTTTGCCGCAACTCTTTGTGGTTCTAGCAACCTCGAGGAAGTTTTGCCTTTCTGGTCAACTTTTGAGCAAAATACAGGTTTAGAGCATGTATCAAACACGGAAAAGCCAATGATTTCATAGAAAACTTCAATTTATGCGAATTTCTCGAATGTTTATCAACCTTTTGAAATTTGAAGTTCGAAGTTCCCTCACAGGTAGCAACCTTTTTCGATTTGTGCCAATTTTTAGCAACTTTTTGTCATTCCAGTGAGCAACTCAGTTCCAACATTTTACGAGCCAATCGGGATAAGCCTACTCTGGTGTGGGATAAACTGCATGAGAGATGTGCGTCTGAGTATTTACCTGCACATGGGAACTCATTACACGGACGGGTTCCCTGGCGCTCCCCAGGACAAGGCTTGCCTCCAAACGCTGGGAGAGGATTGTCACAACTCCGGAATCGATTCTGTTCGCCTCCTCCGCACGTCACTGTACACTCGTTCCAGTCACTCCACTCGGACCAATTGCCATTCACTGAAATTTTCAATATAGAGTGTGAGAGAGACCTTAAGGTTGTAATGGACTATTTTCCAGTTAGCTATCTTTTATATATGAGCAATCCTTTGAACGACAACTTGTCAGGTTGATATTAAAGATTTTACCTCTGGCCTGATTTTGTAACACTTGCAAAATACAACACTTAAATATAAACGTCCAGTTACAATAACTTACCCTTTATATTTACCAGGAGTTACTCAGATTATAGTTTGATACATAATTTGATTGCAGCGAGATATTTGTCGTGAAAATTTTCTATTGTTTTGTTTTTAATTCGTTTCTGTTGGATCGCACATCCGGGACAGTGTACATTTGACCATTTGATTGACATTTATCACGTGATTTTGTATATATATGATTAATTTTTTTCGATAGACATTTCAGAGTAAGAATAAATTCGAAGTCAAAACGATATTTGCGATCTTTTATTCACGATAATATTTCAAAGAGGCTTTTGGAGCTAGTGGAAACATCCGAAATTTGTTGTTGAGCAGTTGCAGACTTCTGCGCACGTAGTATAAAAGAGCTCAACATACGCGTAAGTAAGAAAAACGGCCAACCATGTCTTTTCGGAGATCCAACCGGACCGTCCATTGGCACCAGGCTTGTTACCTTGCAAATACCACGTCTTTTCCATGCCATAGCTTTTTCGTAGGTCGTAGGTGCTCTAAGTTCTTCTTTAACAATAACTATTTAAGGTCCATGCTACGCGGTGCATCTTAACCCTGACTTTAAACGTCTATAACCTTTTCAATATAGTTCACAGTAAAAGTTTTGTGACTGTCTCTTAAACGTACCTGGGAACAATTTGATATCAGTGACATGTCTTTGTACTTAAGAACTTGATGTTTCCGTAACAACCGTGTTTTGACATTCATTTTTTTGGGGGGGAATTTGACATTTTGTTGCTGTTGTTATGGTTGCGGAACCCAAAACGGCAGGTGTTCGGAAAAAGTGACGTAATAATACGTGATATGACGTCTTAATCTCACGTTTCTATATATGTCTGAATCTATGAAAACCGAGTTAAAGACTTTGCACCAAAATAACGGGCATGTTTTTGGAAACTGAGAGTGCTATCTACTTCGTGTACTCTTAATAAAGTCCATACCATGCCTATACAAGCCTTTGAAGTCGCTTCAAATGAGTCAAACGAGCAAAACAAAGCTAAATTAGAGCTTAAATTGATCATTTGATTCGCGGAACTAATTTAGACAGGCTTAAACTCTGCGATTTCACCTAAATGACCTCACTATGTCTCTACTGTAGGTTAAATTAGCCAATCATGGCGACAAGAGCATGGTAAGCAGTGGAATTGGTTATTAATTTATCTCTATATTTCAGCGAAAAAGTAGCCCTTACGTGACATTTAATTTCAATAATCTGTCTTAATTCGGGGAGGCCAGGAAGACTGAATTCACCGTCTTTTCGTTGAATCATGAATTGCACAATTTAATTAAGAGTGCTTTCGACATGAAATTGGAGTCTAAATCAACACGAACGTACAGATATCAAAAACGCGGCGGAGAGCTGAACTATAGCTTTCTAAAGTCCCGCATCGTCCTAAATGGACTGAACAAGAGCTTCCTACATCGAGAATCGATAGAACTTCAAACAAACTAGGCCATAGGTAGCAGTAAGCGAACACTCAACATGTTGTCGTTACGTCAATTATCGCCCGGAAGCCACGCAAATAAATTTCTTCCGCGCTAGCGAATCACAGACAGTTCAGATAGGTAGCTAGGATAAATAATGAAATAATGAAAAAAAAAAAAAAAATAGATAAATAAATGAAACATGCGACAAGAAGTTCTCTGTATTTCATGTTAGGAAAGCTTTTACAAGCTGCTGTCATAGCGAAAGCAAAAAAAAAAAAAAAAAAAAAAAAAATTAATTAAAAAAACACTTGATTCAGTCTTTAACGCCGTTTTCATAAATCCAGACATAGGTATATACTGTAGGTTTCGTTGTCATTGCTTAACTATTCCTGAAGTTACATAGGTGAGGAAAACTTACTTCGCCCTTCTCTCCTGGGACCCGTTTCTCGAAAGCCACGGAAACTTTCCGGCCCCGCACATCCATTTTTAGGTAATCCGTATCTACAAACAGCGAGCTGTATATGCTTGAAACGTCTTATATGAAGAAAACCTCCGTTCATATTAAGAATATGTAAATAAAACAGCTCTGTAATTATAAGGTTTGAAGTTTTGCTACAGCTTTCCGGGTTCGAAAAGTTTCGGGACCTTCGAGAAACGGGTACCAGGTAATAGAAGACTTGGTAGCCCGTCTGATTAGGGAATTATCGACATAAGGCCTTAAAGGCTTTTACAGACACAGCATGCATGGCTTCTTTAGAGTTAACGTGAAGTCTTTGACACTCACAGTACAACGTAAACATATTTACGGACACTAAATACACATAACGATAAACAATTTACCTGGACACTTTCTTTCCGTTAGTTCTGTTACTAGGTTTCTGAGCTCTGTAAAATCTTGGGCTAAATACACATCGTCGTCCGTTGAGGCAAGTGTCAAAAGATCTAATAACTGGGTGTTTGGCCCAATACCCAGCGATATCACTCTGATGCCTTTTTTTTTAAGAGGTTGAACAGCTGCGGAAAGGATGTCTATAGCGAGGTCGGAGTCTTCGTCTTTAAGCGTCTGTTTGCCATCGGTCATAACTAAAGCCACCTGAGAGTTTCAACGAAATCAGTCATAAAATAAATGATTTTTTTTACCCAAAAGCGCGCGCTCTCATTGGCTACTTCGAGGTCACGTGACATTAAACAATAAAATTATTTCCCTCGGCCCCGCCTCGGGAAACATTATTCTCGGGGAACAAATTTAATTGTTTCCCCTCGATCACGACAAGTTAATAAGTGATTAATATTTCGGGAGGAAACCACATATTCTATAGCTGGTTTTCATGCTGGTCCTCTATCCAGCTCGAATTGAAGTTTGGAAATGTTAGGCCCTTTACCTCAAGGAAAGAGGCCGCTTTCAGTAGAGGGAGCTTGCGATGCAGACATGGAGGCTTACCTGCAGTATGCCTTTATATGTACAACCGAACTATGTGCACATGCTTACATGGCATGCATTTCAAGACAAGGAGAAGCATATCATGGGGAGAGTGCAAATAAAAAGCTCACACTCAAGTTTACGTTCAAACACAGAGCTGAAAAGCTATTTTCTTACCTTCAACACATCTGGTCTCATTCCTCCTTTGGCAGAAAACACATCTCTGTTCGCCATTGCCAAAGCTTTATCTATGTACGTCTTACCACGATTATGAGGAATTTTACGAACTTTCCGTTTCAGATTAGCGGCGTTCAGCGCCGCCCCTGAGAAATCGTTAAACTTCACTTGAACGGAGGGGTTAGTGCTGTATTCCACGATAGCGATACGTGTACCATCCTCTGATATATCAAACCCATCCACTATCTCCTCTATAAAGTCTAACAACTTTTTGAAATCCCTTCTACCAATGCTGCCTGATGTGTCCACAATCAGGGCGAAGTCCAGCGGTATGGGGCAACCCTCTAAGCAAATTGAGGAGACAATAACAAAGGCAAGCATCAAACACAACGACCTTTCTTCTTGATTTATGTTTAAAAAGGAGGATAGACGACAGTTTGAAAAAAAAGTTTGAACCTAGTTGTAGGATGACAAAGACATAAGGGTAAAATTCTAAATCTAATCCGAATCAGATATAATGAATTTTTAATTCAATGGTTTTGATGAATTTTAAATCGTATTTTTTCGTTGTATTTTTCGATTTGAATTTGTAATTGTAGTTGTTTGGTAGATTTTCAGGATCACAATGAGAACTAGTGATTTTACTAGTTATTGTGTTATCTAATAAAGTCATTATTTATCTATTTATTTATTTATTTATCACCCCACCTTTTCAGTAAAATTCTACTTAGTACTGCTTTTAACGTGATCGCGGGAGTAAACATGAGATGTAATTTTAAAAACTAGCAGCTTTGAATTTACTTACCAAGGGAACGAGGTTTGGCACACATCAAAGAGCAACCTCCGTCTGCTGCTCGTGGACAGCATTTCTTCTCCTGAGAGCAATCTGAATCCGCGAAACAGATATTCTCGACCCTTGCACCACAATCATCCTCAATATTCGAAATTTTTGGACAACTAAAACTCGCTGAAAAGAAATTATACATTACATCATTATATATTTATTACAATTTAATGAACCAAAGTACTACAAAATCTAGAAAAAATATTATACAATAAGAAAGGTACCATAAGGACAACAACAACAATGCTTTATTTACTCTAGACATAATACACATTTGCAAAGAAAGTTACAATAACTTACAATAACTAAGGGAAAAGATATGTGCTTAAATTTGAGCCAGGGGAATAAATGAACCTTGCGGTGTCTGAGTTATCCCCTTGCTTTCTACGTGCAAAACAAAACAAGACCAAGGGAATGAAGGAGACAAGTAAATAAATGCAAACACAGGGAGACAGACTGAACTATATGAGCAGTGGATATTCGAAGGAATTGAATGTTCAAAATGTTAGTTACTTCATGTTATTTTCAATTCGAGGATGGCCAGCAAAAGAGACGTTAGATTAAGAGAAACGATAATAAAACTAACTGGCGCAACAGTTTGCTACTAAAGATGTTGGGGAACTGACCGTCAATTAATGTATTTTCGATTGTAGTGCACTTAACCTTCCAAATGTTCGTTAAAATAAAAACTAGTTGTTGTTGGAGGTATTTCTGCAAAAAAATGCAATTGGTTGTATCTTCGATTTTCTATGTCTTCTCGAAGTCGCGGTTGAACTTTGTTACGCGAAGGAGTTTAGGGAGTCTAGTGCGGGATCGTTTACCCAGGAACCAAACACGATAGCTCCTTAGTCAGCTCTCTGTATTTTGCTCGCAAAAATGGAAAAAACAAAACAAACCATTATAATATATATTTTGGGACTAAACCGTTCAAATTTTGTTTTGGAATCAATTTTTTCGTCGCTGGAGTTAGAGCTAAGTTTCGATTCGGAAGACTCTTGAAATAAACTTCAATCCAGCATATTCAACAACCGTGAACTTTTATGGTACTCAAAGGGCCTTGAGAGCAGTTTGTGATATTTTAAGCGACGACGGGGATGACCTTTTTTTCAGGACTAGCTACTTGCACATCAGGAATGGAAAGCTTAGTAGATACGAGATGGATGTACAAACGACGAGCTGGAAAGAACACTCGAGGACTCACTCCGTGCTTTGATAGCACCAAAAAAGTTAGTCAGATGATTATTTCGTCACCTACACATGATTCCCACGCGTGCTTTTTAGCCGTTTGCATTTGTCGTTAGCGAGAATGTATTTCTTAATCTTTAACTTATGGTAGTTCCGTTAAATCCAGTTTGTGTTTTACTCTCTATAGAGTGTTCAGGTTTATAAGAGTGACTTAGCTGTTGCAGTTTTCAGAGTTGTAGTTTACAGACTTGATGACCTCCGAATGCAAGTTAGGCTCAGTTTCCAGCCGTGAGTGTTTCGGTGCGCTCGTGAGCCTCCCGCACTGAAACGTCCACGGTTGGAAACTGACCCTTTGCGTAGTAACTCTCCTGGCGTTTTCCCGTTAAGCGGCGTAGAAGAGAACTCTCAGTTAAGGCTTACTTAACCAACTCAAAGGATACAAAGCTTGTTTTGGCTCATTCCTATTGATAATTGGCCCATGCTTTCAGTGTGATTATAGAGAACTCAACCAAAAAAGTTGAGTCGATCAATTGAAAATCGTATTGCTTAACTGAACCTGTCTTTTTGAAGCCATGGAAAGCAACAGCATTTCATACAATTGCTGATTTCACATTGTCACACGTTTAAGTCGGAACTATAAATAAAGCAATGTTAATTATGCCCACAGTTTGTGGTGTCATTCGTCGGATAAGTGAGCGGATGAGTTCAGTGAGTGGTCCGCGCAGAATGTTTGTCGCAGTATTGATTTCCAAACCTTCGTAAAGCTCTGCGAGTCCAACAACTTTGTTTTCTTTTTGAATTATTATAATGAAAGATTAATCTTTCACTTTTCCCTAAATCGAAAGAAAAATAAACGTTGACGCCGTACAGCTGCGCCGCTCAATTTTCATATCATCCATCACGCTTGTGATCACACACGTTTGCTGGTTATGTTATGAATAGCGCGGAATTTGAAGATTTTAGGATGTCGGTAGCATATCTACAAACTGCCGCTGGTTTTCCTTTGGCGTGGCCTGGTTGGCGTTTTGAAGACGGTCTGCGGAGCACATTCCAGTGAGAATTCTCCAATGGTTCTCACTCAGTCATTTCGCTTGGATCAGTTCGACAACAACAACCCATCGTTTGCTGCTTCATTTACGGTGCCATTGACCTATCATTGCCAGCGAATTGCACAGTGTATCTTTCTTTATGCCTGGGTTATTTGTTAGCTCTTCCAAAAGGGGTTTTGCACACTTTTCGAGTGTGTTTTGCACCACTCTGAAGGAATCCAGATAATAGTTTTAATTTTGGCCTCTACTTCGTCGCAAAGTAAAAACAACAACTTTTGAAAATCTGTTTCTCAAGTAAATTGCAGCAGTTTCGGTCATAGTTTTTGGGTGCTGGGAAAATCCCGTAGACCCTTATGACGTCCTGCTGTGCAGCGTAAATGTAAATAGGCGTCATATTAATCTTTCCGGTATTTCGATTATTATTTGTCCCACCCCGAGGATATTTTTAGCCCTTTTTTATTGGGGAGGGAGTATATTTACTGAGACGAACGTGAATGTAAGGAAGACAGATATATACTGATATTTTTTTTTCGCTCTTCACGATTTTCGGGCTCTCCCAGCCTGAAAAACGCCACGTCATTTGCACTCGTTTAATTATTGTCGCTCTTAAAGGAGCTCAGTCACGTTATTTTGAGTTATTTTGGCCACTTACAAAATTACATTTCAATTGAAGGAAAACTGAACATATAATCATAGTTTACAAAGACAAAAACTAAACATCAAAGAGATAACAATAAACCATAAACGAACAAGGATGGTTTAGGATGGAGAAGATTGACACGGATTACAAACGACGAACTTGAAAAATTTAGGCTCAACTTTTCATTCCGTGACGTACATTTAGCTCCTTTAATTGGTATGTTTCTAGCAGACTACAATGTAACATCGTTTCCTTGTGTAGTAAGTAGATGTTGATACAACAAAACCTTTTCAACGGCGAAATTGACAGACAGCAGTCTATAAAGCGTCTCGTTTTGAAAGTCTGCCTTGTTCGGTGCTGAATAGTTAAAGGTCATCTGCAAGGGGCTGACGGTTTTAAACCGGTGTTTAAAACGAGTTAACTTTTTTTCGTGCTTTCAAATCGTTTCAGTGATGTCCGTTCGCGTGACCTTAAGGATTTATTTTAAAATGCGCTTTGGGTCCAGAGTGAGTGAAGACTCCTGGTAAGTTGCAAGCCCCCCCGGGGGGCGGGTGACTCCCATATGGAGTGGACGGGGATGCTCGTCGGAAATTTTGAATTTAACCCCTAAAAGAGACCAATCTGAGCGTGGCCGAAGCTTATGCAGACCCCTAAAAGAGACCAGTTTATAAAACAGACAAATAAAAATTACAGTGACTTTTAATGATGGCGAATTTGTTTATATGAATTGAGTAAATATAAAGAATCAAAATTCTTTCTGTTTTGTTATTTCTTCGCGTGCAACCCTTAACGAGACCTTGAGGGCTAAAAATAATGACATTTTGCCCAGAACACCCTAAGCGAGACCAAAATCCGAAATTTACACCCCTAAGCGAGACGACGAGCATCCCCGTCCATTCCATATGGGAGTCCCCCCCCCCCCCCCGGGTGGAAGCCATTGCGGTATATCAACAAGGAGCACTTAAACACACACACACGCACGGACGGATTGTCCTCAGGGGGTCTGGCTGCGGATAAAAACAGCTGTCAATTGTAATGCGCAATTTGTCTGTTCCTACTTCATTTTCTTTCAAGCTTAATCACAGAAGGACATTTTTAACTTCAAAAAATAACAAAACACGCTCAATCTGGATTAAGAGTGTAGGTGCACATTTCACACGTTTGAATAGAAAGCATTCCATATGTCGGTAGCTCCCAAGATTTTTGAAGTACTTGTAAATTAAGCTCTTCACTCCCCAACTACAGTCCACTCTAACTGAATAATCAATTTCTTCATCGGTTAGACTTGGATGTAGCTTTGCAACTCCGTCGAATAAAACCTTCGATGTTTTCAAAGTTTTGACTTGATCCAAGGTCTTACCTAACCACTAAGACTTTCATACCTTATTTGTCGCCCTTATTAATCGGTGGAGGGTTTTTGTTAGCGCCCTCTAGTCCAAACATTCCGCACATGAGTTCAGAGAAATAGCACGGCAGGGACCTTATAGGGAATAGTTGGAGCAATTGGCTGCAAACTTGTTTTAGCCCATGCGACTAATGTAACTACTGATGTTCAGACCACCTAGCTTTCTATTAGCAGCATGTTAAGGTCGTTAACTGGTTTACTTTTGAAAGAGAGAGTACATGCATTATACATCTATCAGTACGGTATGAGGATTCGCGCTAATCGAACAAATTAGCGACCAATGAAATGGCAACCCTGAGCAAACATGACCATTATCTAAATAAACCTGATCGATATAAATTGAAACAAGCTCAGGATAGCTCTGTTCACCCCTGCCAACAGTGTTCTCTTCAGCTTCTTTGGGACGATGCGCGTACACAATTGTCGAACAAGGCGGTAAAGGTTTCTGAACTGCTAACAATACTTCAGCAGTTATTATGGATATAATGTACCAAAGTAATGAACAATGATACTTACAGTATTCAATGGTAGCTGGTATCCTGGGCAAAGCAAACAGGATCGAAGTGAATCCAAAAATCTTCATTAATAACGCCATGCTTTTCTTGGCCGCTCTGTTGCCTGACTTGCTGTTGCGACGTATTTTGCAGATCAAAAAAGATTACGTAGATCTGCAAGATCATGAAGCGTCAACAGATAAAGTAACGGACACGCCCACTTGATTTCGTATTTGCAATAGTTTGTGGTATTGATAGACAAATAACCTTGTTGTCTGTTTGGGTCGCAAACCGCGGAGGTCAGCTTTCTAATTTCAGAACAAACTCTTCTGTGATTAATATAGGTCTATCATCATTCCTTGATTCATGTTACAAGCTATCGAGGTAGCAAACGCGACAATCTGAATGTATCCGAGCAGCGCTAAAATTAAGAATAAAATCTCATATAGGCTGCGAAAGCTAAAATTTCACAACCTTCACAGCATTTCTGTCCGGAAATCATCAAAAGGAATGTTTCCTTTGTGAAATCTACGCAAATATGAAACATGTCACAGTATGAAATTAATTAATCTGGTTTCCCAGCGGTTGTCAGAACAATTTTGACAATTGTTTTGTTTCGTGTTTGATTAAATGAATTGGCAGCCCGCAATTCCGTATTGAGTACATCGTAGACAAAGTCAGTCTGTACACATCTAGAATTTTCTGGGTGTTATTTTGTTTGAAGTTAAATATATCAAAGGATGTACATTTTGGCACGGGTGGCACATCGACAGATAGCGATCGAGGATAAGCCATATTTTACGTCTTAATCTAGAGGGGTTCCGGTTGGTATTTATTCACCTTTTAACCTCTTTGAGCTTCGGCTCACAGTTTCTGTCTGAAATTCCATTTAGTGGGATAAACACCATGGTCATTTGACCTTTCTGTCTTTTCCAACCGGCATCATTTCAGTTACTAAATCAAGATGCGTGGAAACACATGAAAAAAAAAAGAAAAGAAAAAACACTTTAATTCTCGTTTCAGCGTTCTGCGGGGAAGTTACAGAAAACTGGCTTTCAGTCAACTACACTGTACATTACATTTTTCCAACAGGGCTCGAGTAAGATGGTGGCTTCTGATTTTATCTTTTTCAGCCATAAAGCCTAATTAAAGGAACACTTGACTTCCACTGATGAAAGGCTCAGACAGAAACGTTGAGACTGTAAGGAAACGTTTTGTCACTTCTTTTGCAATGACCAAATTAACAAGTTTCTCTTTACTTGTTGAAGTACCGCGCACGAAATTTTCACTTCACACGCAAATGTGCATTCTTTTATTCTAAGAGTGGAGATAGAGCATGGTCCAATATGAAGAAAAACAGTTACTCACACGTCCTCAAGACATTTGAAGAGGGTAGACGTTGTTTAATTTCATTATTTTCTTCCTCTGTGCCTGATTCTCTCGTGACCGCACCACACGAAGGTGTTAAGTCGATTTTCATCTTAAGCTACTTACTTTAATTTCCAGCTTTTGTTTGTTTTATTATATTTCTCGCACGTATAAGAAAAAAAAGGCACTTTTTCGTTTCCATTGCTGTCAAACATTCACAACCGCCGGTTAAATTGGTTCTTTTACGTTTGCCTTCTCGTATTTCATGCTTGCATTCCTGCATGAACACTGAGTTCACCAATCGGTATAATGATGAGGTAATTAGCACATTTATTATAATCGGATAGCACGCCCAAAAATTAACGTACGATTTTAATTTTAGACAGCCGATGCACATGGAATTGACTTCAAAAGAAACTAATGTTGCGCTTTTGAATACTCTGTAATCGAATCAATAAATTAATTAGTTAACTCGTCGCAATTAATCGTTTAATCCTTTTATTGCTATTTCTTGTGAATCGCAAAGGCTTCCACATGGAACGTATTCTTTTTGTCTTACATGATAAGAAACTTGCGTGTTAGCAAAAAGGAAGAGGAATCTCACGCATGATTAGTACGCGCTAAAAAAAGACCGCCTTGTGCATTTCCGAGTTCTTTTGACAGAATCCTCTGAGAAAAACAGAGACTTCCCTTTAAAACTTTAATTACATTTAACTTGATGTGATATAAATACACATGTACAGCAGTACAGGTGTAACTATAGCCATGTTTCCAGTTATCTTGGGTCTCAACTCATATGAGACACACCCGACTCAGCCACAATCCCTTTATCGAAAATCAGCAAAACACTCTTGCCAAACACGCGAACCCTGAAACGTTTCCAAAAGACACGTGTTGTGAAGTACCGCCTGGCGCGGCGTGAGTACCACCGAACTTAATCCCGTGATCCTTGCTCCGTTTCAGCAAACGTCTGACTGCTTAGTTGCTATTAAGTTTGGTCCAAAACATGCTGCAAATGTTGCGTATTGACGTAGCACCGGAAATCTTACGTTGTTTATCGGTGGCTTAGACACCGAACTTGATAAATTTACACTTGTCTTATCACGAAAACGATCTTCCAAAAGACGTGACTTTTGCTTACCCGTTTTACGCAATAATCTAAACTATTTAAACATTTTCTCCGGAAGGTTCCGTTTCACCCAATTAGTGTTTATTTCCCGAATCATCCTGTGAGCTACGCCAGGAATATACGTAATTAAAACACCATTTTTTGAGGCAGTTGTTGTTTACAGACAGGCTAGGCAGCCGACTTAACAAAAACTGGAAGCCACTCAAATTTGCAAAGAAATTAGGTGTACCTACAGTCGAAGGTTTCGTGCTTGACTGCAAATTTCCCAGGAGAAGTGTATCAACTTCCGGTAAATTCTCCAGTAGGCAGACACGTCTCCCGAATGTGCATACTCTAAACACTAGTGAGTCTAATGGGAGTGTGATTCAAGGGGTGGGGGGGGGGGTGGTTGGTCGGGTGCGGGGTGCGGGGAACTCGGGAGGTTGGGTGTAGTTTCAGGGGCATGTCTGCACCTTCAGTGGGGGACGTGTGGAAAAAAGGTCGTTTAGATCAACAAATTGCAGCCAGTCAGCCAGCAAGTACAACCCAAGGGGAGTGCAGTTTAAGGCGTAATAAGGCTAGAATAACGACGGGAAGTTTCCCAGGTAGTAAAGCTCGATTGGGAACATATGTCTCAAGGAACAGATCCATTGCAATGCGCCTCACTGGAGGTAGTATTCCAGTCGATCTCGAAAAGCTGAGTTGGTAATGTCACAGGAAAAGGTAAATATCTCGCTTGGCGGCATTCCTAGAGTATAGATGTCATTGAACGTACACCAAAAAAAGTGAACTACGTGTAGACTTGAGTCCATTACGTTTGCTCATACCATAAGGTTCGAGCTTTATCGTGAAGGTATAATTGCCAAGCTTAATTATTTAATTATCTGAACTGGAGTACCCAACTTCTTGCATTGTGGTGAGGACATTGGTAAGAGAAGAGGGGGAAAGAAGACTCAAGGTATCATTGTCAAAATACATAACCAATTACCAAAAAGGTCCCTACTGTTTTTGGATTTAGTATTTGCAGTTTTAAACAAATTTATGTGAGCTAGAGTAGTTATACCTATACCTATCTCTCTCTATGCCGTTATGCACATATATAAGGCTTTGACATTCTCCTTCCATCCACTTCTCAGTTTAATTCTAGTGTTCTGACAGTAGCTGTGCCACGATTGTCACCCACCTGCGCGTCTCTCTTCCTCAACAATTCTCCTCCATGTTATTTTGGTTCGATCTGGTCTTCTCTTCCCCAGCTGGCTCCAGGCCAAAGCCAGAGTAATGCAAACTACCTTTTACCGTTGGAGTGATTGTTTTTTTTTAACGGTCTTCATTCTTTTTTTTTTTTTTTTTTTCACCCTTCCGCCTAGAACTTCAAGAATTTGCTGTCCTTGTAACTGTATAGCCGTTTGCTCAGACAAAAGCATTTAAAGTTTCAGGTGGGTATTTTACTGTAACCAAAGAATCTAAATGACGTCGGTCACGTCCAAATGTAAATCTCCGAAAATAACTTGACCCTTTCCGTTCTTTATTCAAGGCTGTCTGAGTTTTACCAGTCGCATATGTCACATTCCGTTAAGCATCAGCCCACATCGATCAAGTTCGTCTAGTAGCTAATATATCAAAACCCAAAGTCGTCAAACAGACAAATAACAAGCAAACAAACCAACAAACAGGTTTTCACTTTTAAGATAAACCACCGAAACTTCATTACAAAACTCAGTACCTATCGGCAATTCCATGTCGATTTCAGCACGCTTACACTTTGTTCATCGATCGATCTTCGGTCAATAGTCTGCGTTAACCTGGCATGTCTGCTTGTCTTCTTGTGTTTTGTTTGGAGTTTCAAGTTTTGAAAGAAAACTTTGGGATGATTTCCTTTCTTTTCTGGTCCGGTTATGAAGAGAAATTACCAAAACAACTGCTTTACGTCATAGATGATACACTTTTCAGAAAGATGTTATCCTTTCTGCAATCCCCCTCAATCCACCCCAAATGTTTTTTTTGTTTTGTTTTGTTTTGTTTTTGTTTTTTTTAATCTTTACCGTAATATTTGAAGGCTTCCTTCAAAATGAGATGTACGTTTGCACCACACATACAGTACAAAGATACCGTGTTGGCAAATACAACTGATGGAAGCTGATTGAGGTCTCAAGACGTTACAGCAAACGATCTGTAGACAGCTGCTGTCGTGAAATTAAACGAAAGCTCTCATTAACGGATATTGAACTTCCTTTATAATATAAATAACGCTGTAGAAAGTTCATTCGACACAAATAATTTGTTGACAAGTTTCATTCTTAGACGTTGAAGAAAGGCTATCTATACTACAAAATATTATAACATGATTTTACAAAGAGTTCGAGAAATTTAGTACGTGTTAAGCCTTTGACTTACAGGAATTTATTTCACTGAATGAAAAGTGAAAGAAGCTACGTTATAGAAATGTAACTTTAGAACATGAAGCAGACAGGTCCGATTTCGAGGCGAAATGGTTCTCCGGTTTTTCCAATGTGCGTTGGAGCAATGTCTATTATCGGTAGAGCGTCCTTGCGTTTGGTGTTTATTTTCATTACTGCCAGGCGACTGCCTTGATCTTTCTCCTGCAGAAAATACAAATGTAATGAACAGATAAACAACCGAACGAACGATCGAAAGGGCGAACGAACAAATGAACTGAGAAAGGACGAACGAACGAACAAGCAGGGGAACGAGCGAAAGAACGAGCGGAGTAGCGAAAGCACGGACGAACGAACGAACGAAAGAACACATGAACGAATGAGAGTAAATGAGTGAACGGGAGAACAAACGAAAGAGAAGATCGAAAGAATGAAAGAACGCAAGGAAGGCTCAAGGATAGACGGACAGATCGATGGACGGGTGGATAAATCGAAGAATGGAAACATGAATCGATTGTCGGAAAACGATGGAATGAATAAATGTATATGCTGTCGAGCATCAAGAACGGCGTGCAGAAAGTTAAAGTGTTGAACCTCAAAACGAGCGACTCGGGTTAAGCAGTGGCGGTATCAATAGTTTGTGTTCATTGGAAGAACACTTAGGCCCTCTCAGTGTCCGTCTCCAGTTTAGGCTCGATTACCAGCGGCTGTTCGGGAAAGGAGTTCGCGCTTCTCCTTGTTCCTTTCGGGAAGAAATATAGACTGGACACGACAAGGCGGTGGAAATCTCCACCTGGGAGTAGGAAATGAGTACCAGCAAACTGTCTCTGTGACTTGAGCTTACGCTCAGTTTTAGCTTACTATTTCTCTCATTTATCTTAGCTAAAGACTGATATTCATTTATAGTGTGCCTGTACCTTAGGATCCGTGTGAATGAAGCTGGGCTTGGTTTGTTCGGAAGATCTAAATTCCATTTCATTTTCTCCTTGAAGTTGAATGGTACAATCGCCTTCCTCTTCTTTGTAGCACGAGTAGGTTATGTTCTGGTAAACCCGTTTACTCAAGAGTCTCAGGAATTGCATTTGTGCAACTGTCGCCCTGTATTCAAACTATCAAAAGAACATTTGTCATATGTTTTCAGGTAATCTGTAGGCATGGTCAGCTTAAATATCACCAAACACGCATTGGACTTTAACCAGGTCAATGCACAAAGGAGAAAGTGGGGCAAAGACACAACTGGAGATATTCCACATTACGAGGAAAAAGGTGAGTGTAACCCATTGATGCTAACACGGTCATGAAACACTGGCACAAGTTTATTTCTCTTGAATGAAAGCTTCTTCACTGCAGTAACTATTTAAGTCGAATTTAAAATTATTGTAAAAAATATAAAACAGAGTAAAAACTTGTATATACAGGCTGAGATAAATCGTGTTTCGAAGGTTTAAAGATTTAAAGAGAAGGCAGAGATCGATCGAGGAAAGCACGAAAGGGAAAGCGAATGCAGAGTGTGACAAGAAGTTCTTTAAACACTGAACCAACAATTTTACCAACAATTTTATTTCTTAGGCCCAGTTCAGACGCCGAACTTTTCATGAGCCGAACTTAATTCGAATTTGGACCGACCCAAATTATCAAAAGTACACCTGCTGATTCAGACGTCGAACTTAATTCGCCGAACTTTATTTAGTTTAAACCAAAACACATCGAAATGTCAGCGATTTTCAGGCAAAGTAAAAACTGCTTGTAAAATACGTTATAATAATTTATACATTAGGTTCGGCTCATGAAAAGTTCGACGTCTGAATCAAAGCCGTTCCAAAGCCGAAATTCCCGGCTGAGCTAGGCGGGAAGAACGGCTGGGCCGTTCCAAATTCAAATAGCCGTTCTTAACTGATTCAGACGCCAAACTTTTCATGTACTTAATTCAATGTATTTGGTTCGGCTCATGAAAAGTTCGGCGTCTGAACTGGGCCTTAGTCAAGTAGAGTTCTTACCGTTTCCATAGGTGGATTAGCTTCGCTAATCCACTGATGAGCGGAAAGGCGTGGAATGGTGATCTGGAAAAAAAAATGGTGCTTTCGTGGAAAAAAAAATTAATCAAATATCAGTGCTAACTTTGCCGGAGCGATTGTTTAGACAGAGTAAAGAACTATCACTGAATCCGACTGCCCAGATAATTCCCTCAGTTGTCCACAATAGTTGTAAGCGCGCTTCAAATCGCAGTGAATATTGGAAGTCGTCTTTATGATTCGGCTCGTACTTGCGTGCAAGGCGATTTGGGGGCAGCTCTTAATCTAGAAATCTTGTATTGGACAAAGTTACTTTGCTGACTGACTTGGGTTGTTTCTATTTACCATCTGAAATCGAAGTACAGTGCCTATGGCGCACATACCTTACTGGCTTTGGGGTCTATACAGGTGACTTGCTCTTTGAAGTCGCAATACACGCGAACTGCATCATGGACACATCCTTCGTTTGGATCAATCCAGTATCTGCCTGGTTATTATTTATAACGTTAATAGTGTTCCTAACTAGAAACGAATGTTCGGATGAGTTAGAAACCCGCAGACTGTTTGCAGTTTGAAGTATTTCTATCGAACACCGGGAAATGAGTACGCAGCAAGGCTTCTAAACAAAAAGCGATTGGGACGAGACATGGAACCCTTTTTTGCGCCCGCGTTCATGTGGATGAGTGCAAGATAAGCACTCTTACGACCCTAAAGGAAACGACCGGCTGAAGTTGATTAAGACACCTAACTGAAACAATGAAGCTATACTTCACAGTCTAATTGCCATATAAAAGCAATTTTCATTAACATGATTATGATAATTTTCTTATTTTCTCAACAACACTGTAGAAATTCTTCCAATTTTAGGCTTAACAACTTCTCATGTATTCGATCGAGTGATTCGTCCAAACTTTACCCTACTTTTAAACCATTAGGTTCCTAAACGGTTCAGTAACTGTTCTGCCTTTACGAAATGTAGTGAAATGAAACAAACAAACACACCAACAAACGAACAAAACAAAAATCTTCATAGTCCTCGTACAAAGTGTTAAGCTGAATTGATGCATTATCACTTGACTGTGCACTTACCACTAGGATATTCAGGATGTTCGAGGTAAAGGTCTCGACAAGACCGTGCAGGATATCGTCTGGTGCCGTTTTGCATTTTGTAGTTATTGAAGACGTAGTTGAAACCTGTCAGGCAGTAGTCAATGGCCTCTGAAGGCTTGTTTATAGAAAAGAAAACCAATCAAACAATCAATACATGAAAGACTTAAACACTAAACAACAACAACAACAACAACATCTTCAATTTCTAGATACAGATATGAATATTTAACATTTGTAATTGTAATTGTAATTTAATATATGTAGCATGTTATAGATAAGGTGACAGTCGTGATCAAAAAGTTCTTGTACAAGTATTTCTGCTGCCCAGCGTCAAAAGTGATATAGTCAGTTTTTCTACACGTAACAAGTACTGTTTTGAACTTCTTTATTGGGTGATGCGAGGCTGGAGTAATGACGGGAACTTTGCTAGGGGGCTAGGCTAACCATAAATTATTTATCAAGAGCAATATTCTTCTCCATAAACGAGCGCTTAAGCCTGTTTTCACTGCATGCTCGTGTCTTAATATTGTTCTGTGTCTTAAAAACTGACGCACTCTTTGGAAGAAAATAACAATTGTGTGGACCGATGCAAGCATTGAGTTAGTTCGCACCCAATACTTGTAAGTAAATAACAGCTTGAACAATTACCTCAAACTGCAACTGGTGTTCGGCAGTGTTCATATCTTTGTTATTTCCCTATAAACAAGTAAATCAAATTATATCGCACAGCAGATATTAAACAAGGGATTAGTGTCTGAAAGTGCTTCTTTTGTGGGTGAATGAAATTTTTACCTGGTGATGTTGTGTATTTCAAAGGAACGGACATCAATCAAACTGAGTTATGCTTAGCTATGATACTGTTTATGGCAAATTAAATTATTTACCTCATTACTGGAGTAAAGGCGTCTGGATGGGCCTTTGTCAGCACTTCCGAGGGTCGCAGGCTACAGATGGTAAGTGGGAAATAGAAAATGTTTCATTAAAATTTGTGTACATTTAAGTCAATAACTTATAAATAAATAAATTACAAATAAAGACCTTGGCAACTCAGCACAAAAGGCCAATTTTCTGCCTAAAAGCAATTTAACATTATCAAAATTGAAAGGTTAATTTGGAACTGCGAATGACACCTTTCCCTTTGTGCAACATTTATGTTATGTAAACATTTGCTCATTGTTGGAAATAAAGAGCTTTATTAATTTTAACCTCTTTAAACATTTCTACATTAAAACACTGAAACTTTCGTTATCATAACCTACCGGTCGATAGATATGGGTTCCTGGGGGACCCTGCAGATACAAAAGACTACTTTTACTCGTTGAGTAGTAACGGTTCTGTTGGGGGAGGTCGGGGGAAGGGGGTGAGTTATGGAAAGAGCATGGCAGGACCATGGCCCCTGTGTTGTGTTCTTGAGCAAGACTGAATGATCATGAAATATATTACCGTAGACTTTGCATACCTTTTCTCCAGGTGGGCCAGGAGGGCCAGGAGGACCCTGTATAGAATATAACATATTCATTGAATTATAAGAAGGAACGCGCAGAGATAACAAGGAATCTTGTCAACAATGCAACGCAACGATGAAACGAGGTAATAAAACAATGCTGTGGTAATAACTTACCGGAAACCCGTCATTTCCCTAAAAGTTTGAAGAAAATAAAATGTTCATATTGCTAGTCAGTCATATTTACACTTGCCCTATACGTTTTCATATAAGCATAATGAAATACATTTTAAGCAGATCAAAGGATGAAAAACAGCATGTATCTTCGTTATATTGATGTATAAAATGATAATGACGACATCAATAAAAGTTAATTTCCTCTATCCCAGATAGTTGAATTTCTTACAAGGTCATGTCGCTGAGTGATCAAACTGAACACTTGATTCTGAAGAATCTCACACAAATGAGCTCAAAAAAGAGAGAAGTCCCCAATCAGCGAAGTGGCAATGAGAATCTTCAAATCAATTTTCAAATCAGTTCTGTTTATTTGCCTTTTTACCTAATATTAGAACCAACCTCAGACAAAATCTACCTAGCTCAGATCTAAGTGTACAAATTGTGTATTAAATTCGAAAAGTGTTTACTTACTGGAGGTCCTCTTGCGCCCTGAAGTGAGAGAAATTCGACATTACAGTGTTAACAAAATAAAGTCTTAAAATATAAACTTAAAGTGTTATTATCACTTGAATCATTGCATAATATTTCTAATCATTGGATATTTTTTGGGCCGATATTTAAATAGGAAAAAAGAGAAAGACTGTAACCTTTAGGAAATAAGCTGTAGCTGTGCAGTAAACTTTCCTTCTACTATGCATAAAAAAACGTAGTACGCTAATTAATTAGTTCATTGCAATTGACCGGCATGAGCTGAAATCCAAGTTGAAATAATGTTTATGTATCTCACGCGGTATATATAGAGTTTACCTTTGTATGCATGCCTTAATAGTAGCACGTACTCACCGGTTTACCAAATTCTCCAGGAGGACCAATGAATCCCTGATTGAGAGAAGCAAATTGATCGTCATTAAAGGCTTTATGGCAAAACCTTTGTTGAGCTTTTCTAAACTTATATCATATCTTACAATTCGAAGCCACATCCAGTACACAGTCATCTAATCTCATCTATGTTGTAGAATAACAAAAAGTATATTCTGTTGATAAAAAATCTTCTTACCTCATCTCCAACAAATCCAGATGGGCCGGGTGGTCCTTGAGATCCCATTACACCCTAAGGAAAAACAAAACAAACAAACAAACAAACAAACAAACAAATAAACACAAACAGATTAGCAAACAAAGAAACAAGTAACGATGAAGCACAAGTATTTTGTTTTGGAAATAGGAGTTTTGTCTCAAATTCACCCTGGGTCTCAGATTTCTTCCGATGCAAGACTCGTTTTCGACGATTCTAAATTCCAAATAAGATCGAAGAAATAGACAGGCAAAAAGGTCTGGAGCCAGGGCAACGCTAACTACATAATAATAATGATAATGATAATGATAATGATAATGATAATGATAATGATAATAATTATAATAAAATCTTTATCGCTGTCTTTTGACACGTTTATCGTTCACAAAAAGTATCAGAATACCTTTGAGAATATTTTAGCATTTTACTGCGACAGTTAATTTATCGAACTCTTTTTGGCTATAAACATCTGACAAAATAATATTACTGTCTACTTTCGAGTAATAAGTCGCAGGTGGATTTTGGCTAGATATATGTTTTTTGTCTAGATAGTTGTTATGGCCGGTTTGGGCCTAACATGACCGTCCGAGGCCTTCTAGCTTGAGCCCATCTTGAGCCCAATGTAACACTAAAGGATCGATAGGTGTTTCCAGTCCCTTTGCTCTTTTGTTATTTTAGAGCTCTCGAAAGCTTCTTGCCTGCATCACTCACCTTAGGCCCAAAGGGACCTTCCAATCCAGTACGACCAGGTTCCCCTTGCATTCCCTGTAAAGTATGGTAATGTTAGTTACCATGGATACAAAATCTGAAATTTTGTTCCTGATTGACTATGCAGTGAAAAGTCAATCTACTTGCTGTGAACGTTGCTGATGTACCTTGATTCTTAGAACATAAGGCCAAAATACGCTTACGGCTAGACTGGTAATAGGGTTATTTCTCGGTTTTGTTACAGCTTTCCATCTGAATAAGAATTTCAATACAACTGACGGTCTGTACCACTCCTTACTCTGAAACCCTTACTACTAAGGTCCCAGTCGAATGGTGTAGGGTGGTTAAACTTAAAATGTAAGACTATCTCCCCACAACGATTTCTATTAAACTACAAGATGAAGACTTTAAATAAACGTCTTGGTTAGCATTTTTTACCAGTTCTCCGGGCAGTCCAGGCATTCCCGGTGTTCCCGTAAATCCAGGATCACCCTAAATGTGCAACGAAATTGAAATAATGTCAAGAAACAACGCAAGGCTCCGCGTATAATCACACAGCTGTAAGCTGTATGATCTTTATGGTTTATATCATTATCCACCATCTTTAACGTCATCAGCGACAACATTGCTATCTTCATCGTAGAGCGATCGTTCCTGAGGACATTGTTTATATTTTTCCTCATTAATTAACAAACTTTGCTCAAAGAAGGCATCAAGCTAACTACGAATTGATATCGAACATTCAAAAGCTTGTGACATGTACTAATTGGCGAAATGTTTGGTTCTTTGGATGTAATAATAATAATAATAATAATAATAATAATAATAAAATTAAAAAGAATAATGAAACAATTTTATTATCCTAGAAAATAAAATACATAATAGTAATAGTAATAACAACAACAACAACAACAATAATAATAATAATAATAATAATAATAGTAATGATACTTTATTTATATAGTGCTATTTCCCTTTAGTTCAATAGCGCTTTACAATAATTCCAGTCCAAAGTTTACAATTACAAATTTTACAGTTATAGTGGAAGCTAAAAATGATACAAATATAAATATTTCTCACCGAGAATATTCAAGGGGAAATTAGCATTCAAAAATTGCAAAATATCTGAGGGTAGAAGTTCAAACCCGAGTCGCTCCAAAAGTTTTAAATGCATCGGGCTAAGATTCCTTGGTACAGTTCATCGTGCCGTACACTGACAATTAATATTCAGAAGTGATATTTTCGTAGGAGTTGATCGAAAAATTGAATCTCTTGTCTAATAAGGCAAATATTGTAAACAAACAGTTCGCTAATACACATGAATCCGTATTTCGGCACACTATGCGGCCTAGAACATGCCGCCTTCGTTTCATCCTCTGAAACCAGATGACGTTGAGTCACAATTTGAACCGTCCTTCTGTTTTCCCAATTCAACCCCCGCAAAAATAGAGAAAGTTTGACACGATTGACAAATAGCGATGGCCTCAAGACCAAACAAGCTCAAACATAGTTACCCGACCACAGAAACGAAAAAACAAACAAACAAAAATGAAAAATAGAATAACTGTCAAAAGTCTGGGCTCAAGGAACATGAAATTTAAAAACTCTCATATTCTCAGTAGAGTATATAACTGACTAATAACAGTAATGTGCACGCATTTGGTGTCACAAGGAGGAAATAAACGGTGATAACTACCTGAATTCCAGTTGGTCCGATTTCTCCATCGTCCCCTCGTGCTCCCTTGGAGCCCTAAATGTCACATCAATTGAACTGAACTTTAACTCTTTACATATCAGTTCATTATGAAGAGGGTCTGGTGCGGGTGCTGAAACCTCAGTTAACAGTTAAATTTTCAACTCTGAAGATTTTTTTGGTGATTACGGACATTCTATCAATCCGTGTAGAAAAGGGGAGGAGCCTGCGTATTTAGATATTGTCTTCACATCGAAATCTCAGAACAAAATACGATGAGCGTATGCCAATTAGCGAAGAGAATGGATGGTCTGCGCATTTTTCTTTCTTTCTTTCTTTTTTCTTTTTGTTTAATTTTGGTTACCGTTATTTAAACAACTTACTTTTGCGGAGACCATTAAAGCGAAATAAAGCTTGTAATTTTATTTTTACCTCACATCATTAACCAGCTTTGTTCTTACATTCTTATTCGTCAGACTTAGAAGAACATTTGAAACATCCTTCTAGATCTGAAATCGGTGAGTATCTATTTTTTCAGCGTATATGTTCTGTCTATTCGTAATTAGTATAAATCTCTGATTGGCTACGCTACTCACTATCTATTCTGTTGTACATAGAGAGTGAGCTAGTAGCGTAGCAGTGTGCGCTAGTTACCAAAATGACGGCCGCATCTTTGAGTTTTCGAGGTGTCTGTGCAATGGATTTAGTTTAAATTTTGAACGACTATTAGGTTTATACTAAAACAATTAGATTATTCGCTCTTGATTTCTAGGCGTGATAGGGGCTGGGGCTATGCCCTGGTCAACGATCACGCGATAGAAATCTCGAGCTCAAAATCTAAGGCCCAGGTCAAACGCCGTATTTCACATTAGCCGAACCCAATTCAATTACACTCATGTGAAGTTCGGCGTTTGACCCAATTAAGTTCGACTGATTTTATTCGAAGCGGCTGAGGCGTTCTTCACGCCCGGCTAGCCGTGAAGAACGCCTGAAGACCGACTTTGGGTCAAACGGCGATCTTCACATGAGTCGAACCAAACGCAAAATTAAAGGTCTAAAGGCGCCCTTTTGACTTACATTGAAAAACCACTGGCCAACAAGACCGCTTTTGTTACTTGTTTGGTGTAGCAGTTCGGTTCGACTGAATTAAGTGCGATGTTTGACTCAAACAGGCGTTCTTTTAATTGCTTGAGTCGGGCCTAATAGAGAATTATTCCCCAGAGCCTCGTACTGAGGTCTGTTGTTTTAGGCTGAATTTTAAAATATCGAACTTGGAATAATGTCAAATATGAAATTAGTTTTTCTTATTATATGGCTTGTGTTTGTAGCTGATATAACACACGTTCTGATTGGCCAATTGTAGGGCATTATTCTCTCGTAATGTCAACGGGTCGATTACGGGCCTGCAAAACCAAAGTAAAAGCCATATAATAAACAAATTATTAACCTCAAACGTTCGATCTTTGCTGGAAAATCTCAAACCTCAGCCTTGCTGTATATTGAGCTCGCTATCGTTCGGTCATTACGGCAAGGTCTCGGTTTGAGATTTTCCCGTAAAGACCTCACTCTCGGTTAATAATTAGTTCTTATTAACCGAGCAGGAAGTTTGTATGGGAGAATCTTAACCGAGGTCGTGAGTACAGACCGAACGCAGTGACGTCTGTACACAGGACCGAGGTCAAGATTCCCCCATACAGACCGACTTAGCTCGGTTAATAAGATGTTTATTATATGGCAAAGAGGAAAACTTTAATTCGTTTAATGTAACTGGTTTGCTGACATTTTGCTTCCAAACGGAGATGAGCTTAACTTAAACCTGCCGAAATTTGCTCGTCCTCTTTACTTTTTTTTTTTTTTTTTTTGTCATCAGGCTTTTTGGCACTTACATAAATGATTGAGCAGAAAATAAAAGAAAATGGTGAACATTTCTGTATTTTAGTTCGCTACTTTTTGAACGCAAAATGAAACCGGTCTAGATGGGAAAGTCTAGACCGCGGTCAATATCGATTTCAGCCAATCAAATTCGTGAATTCGGTAGTTCCCAGTCCTTCTGAGACAGAGCCATATAATAATAAGTAGTTAATACTGATAACTTACATCTGGTCCTTGAAAACCATAACCTCCTGGATCGCCATCAGAACCCATGTCCCCCTTGCGGGAAAGAAAAACAAAAGAAGTCCGTGTGAACAAAATTACTTTACAATATAGGAAAATTAGCAGTCCTTTGACTTTCTAGATAAAAGTACGTCACATTTTGCATTTTCTCTCTTTTTTTATGATGTGACTTGGGCACGGAGTATGATTTTTATGATATATAATCCATCATAGCTTATCTTATGACATGTTTCCGCAGAAGTGTAGCAGCTTGTAATCTAGCGTTTACAACAAATTATTTCCAGACATTCGGTAACGATCATAGACTTCAGTAGGTAGGTAGAAGAAAGAGAGTCTTGTAATTCTTTTGCTTGTTAGCAGCTGTTATTGTTTTGGGGCTCAGAGGGGCCATTGTTTCTGTTGTTTGTTCTATTGTTCTCTTAAAGGGTATCAAGCCGTTCACGAAAGACCTTACGAGAACTGCTACCCGACCCTTTCTTCAACGTTTCCTGTCTAAGTCTCTACCTCAGAAATAAGCAATACAGAGACGCAAGGCTTTCGGAACTCAAAAGCGCCATATATATAATAAGATGCTACACGATTTCTATGTGTTCACTCAGCAAGCCGTATTCCCTCAGAACATCATGACTTACCGATTCTCCAGGGAGCCCGCGTTCACCCCTTTCTCCGGTATCCCCTAACATTCCAAATTCTCCTATTCTTCCCGTAGCACCCGTAGAGCCATTATTACCTCGATCGCCCTGTAAACAGAATACACATAAATGTCATGAATTTAACTTCCCCACCCTCTCGCTCTTTTTAAATTAAAAAAAAAAAAAAAACTTGAAACGATATGCTAAAAGTAAAGTTTACCGGTTCCCCAAGGAGTCCAGTTTCCCCAGGGATTCCGTCCATTCCAGGTCTACCCTGCAAGAATAAATTTATTTCTCAACGAGTGATTTTGTTGAATTGTTAAAGTATCATCAGTGGATTGCATTAATTACACAAAGAGTTTGTTCTCTTTCGTGCATGGAGGTGGAGGTTCGATCGCAGTTGCTTAGTCAACTACAAAATCAAATGTAGACTCGGCGGCAGCGCTCTCGGCTCTGCTCTCCGTTCCTCCTGAATATCGGCTCATAATCCAGAAAGGCTACTGATAATCAAGTCTAACCAAATCCTACCGAACTCTTCCCGCATCTACATTTTAAAAACTTACTAATACTCCTGAACGACCATCCAGCCCCGGTTTCCCTCTTTCACCCGGGAAGCCCTGTCAAAAGAGAAAGAAAATAATCGCACATATATTGTGTTAAGCAATAACTAATTATTTTCTAGCGTTTACAACAAATTATTTCCAGACATTCGGTAACGATCATAGACTTCAGTAGATAGGTAGAAGAAAGAGAGTCAGCCAAATGTTAAGTTTTCGTCAAAGCCACGCTATTAAGAAATTAATTGTCACCTATTCAGTTGTCTGATAAGAAGCATTACCGGAAGCAACACAGGATGACAGGGATTACAGCAATAAGCAGGACAGGCAGACAGTGATTGCGTCAAGAAGCAAGACAGGCAGACAGTGATTGCATCAAGAAGCAAGACAGGCAGACAGGGATTGTATCAAGAAGCAAGGCAAGCAGAGAAGGTTTGCATCAAGAAGCAAGACAGGCAGACAGTGATTGCATCAAGGAGCAAGACAGGCAGACAGTGTGCATCAAGAAGCAAGACAGGCAGACAGTGATTGCATTAAGAAGCAAGACAGGCAGACAGGGATTGCATCAAGAAGCAAGACAGGCAGACAGTGATTGCATCAAGGAGCAAGACAGGCAGACAGTGATTGCATCAAGGGGCAAGACAGGCAGACAGTGTGCATCAAGAAGCAAGACAGGCAGACAGTGATTGCATTAAGAAGCAAGACAGGCAGACAGGGATTGCATCAAGAAGCAAGACAGGCAGGCAGTGATTGCATCAAGGAGCAAGACAGGCAGACAGTGATTGCATCAAGATGCAAGACAGGCAGGCAGTGATTGCATCAAGTAGCAAGACAGGCAGGCAGTGATTGCATCAAGAAGCAAGACAGGCAGACAGTGATTACATCAGGAAGCAAGACAGGCAGACAGTGATTGCATCAAGATGCAAGACAGGCAGACAGTGATTGCATCAAGTAGCAAGACAGGCAGACAGTGATTGCATCAAGAAGCAAGACAGGCAGATAGGGACTACAGCAATAAGCAAGACAGGCAGACAGTGATTGCATCAAGAAGGAAGACAGGCAGACAGTGATTGAGCTGTGATTGCGAGAAGCAAGACAGATAGACAGTGATTGAATCAAGACAGGTATACAACTTACCCTTAGACCAGGTTCTCCTTCCGCACCATCTGCTCCATCCGGGCCGCGGTCACCCTTGAATAAAGAAACAATTATTTTTAAAATTAAATTAATTTTCCGTTGAAATAGTCTTGCCGCCAAAATGGTCAAACGTGGTCTATTTAAAAAGTGTCCAACTAATACCTTACCAATTCACCGTCTTCTCCACGAGATCCAACGGCTCCAATTAGACCATTCCATCCCTGTACAGGTACAAAGAGACCACAAAGAAACAAACAGTTTTCGTAGAAACAAAGATGTCGTTAAGCTGCGTGCTTTGGAAATCAACGCTAATTTATAAGTGAATGCTTCAATCATGCTTCTGTACTCTCTGATGGTTCTCAACCGGTCAAATCGTACTGCTATAAGATAATAGTGTAAATCTACTAGCGTTCTACCACGAATGCCGTTCTCTGATTGGCTACGTTACTCACTATCTATTCTGTGATAGATAGTGAGTAGCGTAGCAGTGTACCCTTGTTGACAAAATGACGGCCGCTTCTTGGCGTTTTCGAAGTGCCTGTGATGAAGATTTAAAAGAAGAAGATTTAAAAATGGAAAATAACTCGGCAACGGTCGAAAATTCGATTTCGCTCATATTTTCATGGTAGATAGGCTAGGGCATGACAAAAACTACTGGATAGTTTTTTTTTGGCAAAATAAAAAATTTGCTTATTTCAAAGAAATATGCAAATTACCAACTTCCGTTAAAATCGCCATTTGACGCACCATTTTATTAAACAAGTTTGAGAGCCTCGCATGCAAAACCACATCATTCTTCCGTCTTAAAAACACTCAAATATTTTTGTGCAATGTTTAAATGTGTACTGGGTTGATTTTAGGGAATGTTGCGTTGTCTTTTTGGGTGCAAAATAATTAAATTTCGAAGACATGTATTTCATTCAGTTAAACGTACTTCGTGAAAATAATTAATTTTCACTATGTGCGAAACCTTCAAATGGAGTAAGCTTCTGGTGGTTGAATCGCCGAAGGATGGTCTACAGATACCTGTAAAAATTTCTTTGGGCAAATGATTGTGAGCGACGCGAGAGCTTTTCAAAGTACGTTAAAAATGCAAATATTTGACGATCCGTCGTCAGATTTCAATTTACGGGTTAGACATATATTTTAGCATGCGCCACATGACTTGACCTATGTTAAGTTGAAATAGACGCAGAGCTGATAATTTCGAAATGTTCTAACCTCATTTGCTGTAAAAGGCAGGTCCAAAGCCGATTTGACGTGTTTCTCTCACCATTCGTCGCACGTAAAGCGGAAGTTTGCTTTTGTTTACATAACGTCCGATGTACATCGCCAACTGTCAACTTATTTAATGGTCGAATACCATGAATCTGTGACCCTCTTTCGACACATACGACCATCACTGCATATAAGTCAAAAACGGCTAAGTCATTTGTAGATAGTTGCTTGCTTTGCACTACACCAAAATATTACGTTTAATCATCATAGTTTGAATCCTCGCTTGCAGCGGTTCCTTGTTCGTCACGCAATGCTGTCATCCCATTTTAGGGGGTAGGGGTAGGACAATTTCTATCCTAATACTAATCCTAAGGCTCCGTAAGGCTTGGAACCACTGGGAGCACACAATCGTGTTGAGTAAGAAGAGATTAAATTAAGAAATGAAAAGAATGAATAGTTTGCCATTGCCCCTGTTGTTATCTTTTACTCGACCACCGCTACCTATATGCCCTGCGAAATACTGTAACGCTAGACTCATACCTAGGTCTTTTCGCGCTGTGCAATTATTTTTGGTTTACATGTAATACAGTGGACTACCCTCGGGGAAATGGGTGGTGAGCTCTTAATGGGGCTAGCCGCTTAAATAGAGGTTGGTGTACCTTAAATATTTAATTTTTCACTATCGGGTTATAAATTTCTTGGTGAACATGGAGTCAATTCAAGATAATCATGATAGACGTGTGTTTGAATTATCACTCGTCATGCACCTTCAATTTCAGACTCTTATCTGCCATCGCCCTTTCCAAAATAACGTTTTTGAATTTTAGGTGGCCGCTTAATAGGGGTAAAGACAATAATGAAACCCTTATCGGAACGATCAAATGGTGGCCGCGGAGGTAACCGGTCAATAGGTGTTTTATTTACAATATTTTACTGACAATAAGTTTGGACTGTATTGACAACATGTCCTCTATTTTCTGTTACAAACATACCAATGCCTCCACTGAGCAAACAAAATACGCCAAATAAAATAGCATGGCCAGGGCTATTTACTCACGTAATTACTAATTAAATTTAGTCTGTTTTTCTCACGAATTAGACTCGTTGTGATTTCCTATTTTTATTTCAGCTAGTTCTTGCTTCATTGATCTATAATTTGTTTATGACGATTTTTTTAAAATTCTAGTGAGTACAGCCACTAGCTTTATCAGTTGTTGTCTGAAACATCAGAACGTACAACAAACGTGATTTGGAGCGAGGCCACGTACACTATAGAATACGATTATTTAAATATACACATATTATTACATATATGAACAAACAGATGAACAATGACTAAATTGTTTTACTTATCCTGAGAGTGCTCTATACAAAATAGATCAAAATGTGCAGCATATGCTGTGACAGCATTGCGTGACGAACAAATAACGGCTGTAAGATTGTGCTGCGCCGACACGCTTATCAGCAATGGTCAGCGATGCGATCGATCAAACGTAATATTTTGGCGCAGTGCAAAGCAAGCAGCTATCTACAAATGACTCAGCCGTTTTTGACTTAGATGCAGTGATGTTCATATGCGCAGAAAGATGGTCACAGATTCATGGTATTCGACCAATAATAGGTTGACCGTAAGCGATGTACATAGGATGTTAACCTTGTGTAAACAAAAGGAAACTTCTGCTTTCTGAACGACGAATGGTGAGAGATCGACTACAAACACGTCAAATCGGCTTTGGACCTGCCTTTTACAACAAATAAGGTTAGAACGTTATCAAAATTATCAGCTCTGTGTCTATTTCAACTTATTATAGGTCAAGTCATGTGGCGCATGCTAAAATATATGTCTAACCCGTAAATTGAAATTTGACGACGCATGGTCAAATATTTGCGTTTTTGACGTACTTTGAAAAGCTCTCGCGTCGCTCACAATCATTTGCCCAAAGAAATTTTTACAGGAATCTGTAGACCATCCTTCTGCGAATCAACCACCAGAAGCTTAATCTATTTGAAGGTTTCGCACATGGTGAAAATTAATTATATTCACGAAATACTTTTAAGTAAATGAAATACATGTCTTCGAAATTTAATTATTTTGCACCCAAAAAGACAACGCAACATTCCCTTAAATCAACCCAGTACACATTTAAACACTGCACAAAAATATTTGAGTGTTTTAAAGACGGAAGAATGATGTGGTTTTGCATGCGAGGCTCTTAAACTTACTTAATAAAATGGTGCGTCAAATGACGATTTTAACGGAAGTTGGTAATTTGCATAATTCTTTGAAATAAAAGGATATTTTGCCAAAAAAACTATCCAGTAGTTTTTGTCATGCCTTAGCCTATCTACCATACGAATATGAGCGAAATCGAATTTTCGACCCTTGCCGCGAAATAAAGAATTTGTCTGATTCTTACAGGCAGGCACTCTTAATTGTTTAATAGTGTATATAATACTGCGCCGTGTCTTTTTCCTAATACAGCAAAATCCCGCGTATAAGAACCTTGGTTTTTTCAAGTTAGCCTCCATACCTTCTTATATAAATGGTGTAAAATTAGGCTACGTATTGTAGGTTCTTAGGTTCAGGTTCTTAATTATTATTTAAAAAAAGCAACTTGCACGCATGCATGCGCATGAGTGTGGCCTTCATATTGAATCATTCACGGTACAGTATTGTGGTCTTATAGCTCATGCCTCATGCTAGTTTTTGTTACCTTATTTTTGTATCGCATGTAATGAACTTTATTATTATCTTAAACTTTAATTTGAAAATAAGAACCTGTATTGATATTTTAGCCTAGAATGGTTCTTATGTGAAGGGTGCT
This sequence comes from Orbicella faveolata, assembly GCF_042242905.1. NCBI lineage: Eukaryota > Metazoa > Cnidaria > Anthozoa > Scleractinia > Merulinidae > Orbicella > Orbicella faveolata. Next base: position 3,476,245 of record NW_028301540.1, read on the forward strand.
TAACTGGGACGTTTTAGCCTAACAGGTTCTTGAATTGTAGCTTCTTACACACGGGTTTTTACTGTATTGTAAAATGTCGAATTTTTGAGCTTTCATGAAAGGTCAAATAACCGCTGTAGGGAGTTAGTGAAGCTGCTGTTCCTAGCGAGCCCTTCTTCAAAACAAAATCGCCTAGAAGTATTGCGCATCAATGGCAAATTGCTATATCATTCACCATTCAAATCCCGCGATTTGCAGAACAGGAAATCGTGTTGTGAGTGGCTGAACCGAATGTTGTGTTACTTTTGTAAGCTACAGCATCATTCTTCATGTACCCAAGATGCTTAGCGAATATAGTGTTGGTTTGTGTCAGCCATATAAATTGGTGTTGCTTTTTTGCCCCAAGCTACAACCTTGCTGATATGCTTCAGTTACATCACCTTGTGACACCAGTACAATAGTTAGGTGCTCGCTCTGTCGCACAGTGGGCATTTGATTGACTTACGTTTAATCCTTGATGTCCCTGTCGGCCAGGCGGTCCGGAAGGTCCAGGAAAGCCCTATATAGTGTAGCAATTATATTTCATCTTTATAAACAAATAATCTGGGTAGACATGTAAATGACCTCATCCAAAGTAACAATAACAAAGAGGATTTCCCGCTCTTTTGAATGGCTTGGCCTTCTCAATAACTGTGCGCAACAGGCAAAAGTTGCACAGAAATATTTGCTACACCAGCTTAGTTTCTGAAACTATAGAAAGAGGTTCCTGTGTGAAATGAAAAACTCGTTAAAACACACGTACAACATTTTTCAGAGCGATACTCACTGGATCACGCTAATATGTAAGTGTTGTAAATTCTTGAGAACAACATAATCGTCACTAGCTAAGGTTTTATCCCATCACATAAAAATAACACTTAACGTGCTCAACAGTTTATCCAAATCAGAACTATTCAGTGTGAACTGGTTGCTCTGTTCTAAAAAAGCACAGTCTGTATCACACTCAGTTTCTGCGTACACTTATATATAGTGACCTATTACTTTAATTTAAACTAAGGCTTTTCCCAAATACAGGGATTTTCTTTCCAATTTTGTCTCAGGCTATAGAGCAATAATTTACTCACAACTTCACCAGGTTCGCCATCGAGGCCACGTAGGCCATTTTGACCATCTCTTCCCTTCAAAGAAAGAAAACATGACACGTGTTACAGGAATTGGTACATGATGGCAAGCGCGGGCCAATGTGTGGTTCCATAAATGTCTTTACCCAACTGGGATAATAGATCTCAGAGGCCAAAGCTTTTAAAAGAAAGTATGACGCCACATTGGAACTCCCAGAGGTCTTCCTGAAAGCAACAGCTGAAAATCACAACCATAAGCTTGTTCTTCAAAGTTTGGAAGTCAACTGGTTTATCAGTCAGTTACAAAAACAAGAGTGTGTTTAGAACGATGTTATGAGATTTTCTAAATATTTGCTGCCGCTGGTGTTGCTTTTGCTGCCATATACTGTTAGCCTGCGCTGCAGCCGGACGTGTCATAAAATCTCCGATATAGTCCGGTTTAGACTGTTTGCGACGAAGGCTACATACTGTACGAGTAAAATCTAAAGTTGTTTAAAATAAAGAATAAGTGGAACAACTCACCGGCACGCCAGGGTCTCCGGGCTTTCCTGGCTTCCCGTATAGTCCTCTGGCTCCCTGAAAGATCACAAAAAAATATGGCTTATTACATCAAAGATTATGCATCAACATGAAATAACATCAACATCAACTCAACAGCCACTGAATTTGCTTTCACCCATTACTTACCTTTGTGCCTGGAATTCCGGGATTACCATCTACTCCTCTTTCACCCTCTGGACCCTGTAAAAAATGTAAAAAAGGAAGTGAGACTCAAAGTCTGTTTCCTGGAAAAAGAAGGAACGGCAGGCAGGCATGCAGGAAGGCAGGAAGGCAGGAAAGCAGGAAAGCAGGAAAGTAGGAAAGCACGCATAAGGGAAGGCAGGCAGGCAGGCAGGCAGGCAGACAGGCAGGAAGTATTTGCTTACGACGGGTCCTTGTGCTCCTGGTCTACCAGGTAAGCCAGCTGGTCCTCTCATTCCCTGAAAACAAATGGCAAAAAAGTTTAATTGAAGCAATATAAATAACTAATTTTTGCCAAACTATTTGCGTCGGTTTCACCGACTGTCACGAAATGTTCAAGGAGTTGCGCGCTTCCCGATTATTTATTCAACATGTTGAGGTATATTAGATCTGGAGACGAGTGCCTCCCATTTCGCTGAGCATTTATCTCGTGCTCTTAAAAATCTCCCGTGCATATACATCTCGGCATCTCAAGGTGGCGTTAAATGACCGCACGGCCGCGAAGCTCTGTAAGATAACTCCACTGTATTTCCTGTGTAATGTTTTCAACCGTGACAAATTAATACGCGAGTCCAGCAAGGTTTGTACGGTTGTCTAAGTCTGAAGTTTGAGCGTTAGTGACGTTCTTCCCCTGGATTAAGCTAAAATGTATTTTACATCCCCCCTTCCCCACCGCGAAAACAAATTGGCAGTTACCCCTTTCGCTAGTCGTCTTGTTGCTTTATCATTTTTAATCTTATGCATTAAGATAAATTTGCCATTCATACAAACAGAATATAAATCTAATATTCTTTGACATCGATCACTTGAATTGATAAGAATTTAGTTTTGCATACCGTGGCACCGGGCTTTCCTATTTCGCCATCTTCTCCCGCTGGTCCTCGCGATCCCTGAAATATTATTTTTAGATACGTTGATTGAGTTATCAACATTTTGAATAAGAACAATAATTATGACAGTAAAAAGTTGTAAGGCGTTGTTCATCTCAGCACTTTTAGTATACTTTTTTCCGAAGTAATTGAACAATGCATTTTCCTTTTGCAAAATCTGTAGGTTACATAACAGTGACAGTGACAGTGACAGTGACCGTGACAGTGACAGTGACATTGACATTGACATATTGACAGGTTGACATGCTGACATGTTGACATATTGACATATCGCCATATTGACATTGACATTGAAAGTGGCAGTGGTAGCGAAAGTCACAGCCACAGTGGTAGTGAAAGTGATAGCGGCAGAGGTAGTAACAGTATCACCAGCAGAATCAGTAAGTTGAATAACAGTAGTAAACTCTCACCAGACCGCCAAGTTCTCCTTTAGTACCTAAGTCACCCGGTCGCCCTTTAGTACCCTGGTAAATAAGATAAAAAAATAAAATCCTACCACCCTATTATTTTACTACTCTGCTATTCTGTATGATTGGCGTCCTTTCTTTCCACTTGCTCTCGCAAGCATGTCTGCATAGCTGGCCGGTTTTCTCCCAGGAGTGCTTTGTTTCGACGACGGAGCCGTGGAAGCTAGGGGCAAAGCTGAGAGGAAAATTTCCGTCCTCCTCATTTCTTAATTTTTGAATGCCACCCAGGCACTTTGCCAGCTTTGTTCACACATTTAAATTAGCCAATGAAAGAGAGAAATTTGAGTAAAGCAAAATAACCGAAACATATTTTAGCCACTAAGTCTTCTCAGATTTCGAAGTTCAATACATCAGCAAGAAGCAAAGCGAATGCAGATTCCCCAAAGCAAAATAGTTTGGAGTTTCAGACGAGTTAAATAGCTAAACACCATCCCAACTTCAGTTCCGCCGCTGAAACAAAGCATCTAGGCACACTGGCCCCCTGTAGCTTAGTAGTGCCGGCGTTCATCTGTTGCGTGGAGAGTTGATTCTTCTATTCAGGTTTGGACGAGATCCTTTTCCTTGTTGCATGGCTACGGATTGTTTTGTTGTTGCATTAAAACTGCAGATGAAGTAGCGGAATTATTGAAGAACCTAACACATACCTTTACTCCTTGAGCTCCTTTCTCCCCTTGTTCCCCGCGCGGCCCGGGGGGTCCCTAAAAAAAATAGAATGTGCGGGTGCAAATCAAGTGAGCTCCAATGAACTCCGAGTTGTGCTACAGTGAAATACACTTTAAACGTTTATCTTCTGAAGGCTGCTTGAACGCGAGACCTTCTTAAGGGGAGACTGGAGGAAAGACGGGGGGGAAGAGTACATTGGCCGGGAGGTGTCCAACGTCTAAAATCTGGACTGATATTGCGCTGATTGGATAACACGTCTTTTGAGTGAAAAAGACGAGAACAGGTAAAAAAACACCCTTCCTATTGAACACTCGCGTTTCCTGCTTAAGACTTAGTTTTTCTTAAGGAGGTTTTGTGGCATCGACCATTTAAATGATGGCGGGATCATAAGCTCAAAATGTTTATTAAATTAAATTGAGTAACTTAACTGTATTCCAGTAAGCGAGACAACAGACAGGCGACCATTGTGTCAACACCAGTAAAGCGTTAACCGTTTCATTTCACGTCTACTGATTTAAATATGATTTTTTGATTTTTTTGTTGTTCCTTTTTTGAACAAAATTTGACATTGAAAGCGGTTCTTTTGTTACACGTACAAAACACAAAGTTACTTTTTGACAGGTACTGTCTTTAAAACAATAGCTACCTCTCGCAATTGCCAGTACGCATAACTTTTTTTCAAGCTTCTTGCGTTTAATTATAATAAAAGATCGTACGAGCCCACTGTGCATGGTAAGAATAATGCGGAGCAAATTGAGACTAGTAAGCTAAAATTTAGTAAGCCAAGCTCTCTTTCAGTTCCGTAAACGGTTTGTCCCACGAATAGCTGTTATTTTTAAAATTCTTGTTCCTAGGAAATCAGCATGCACAGTTTGTCATAGTTGGCATTGTTTTGTTTGAGTCTATGTGCAGCTTGGGTAAGCAATGTGCAATCGCACAGGTTTTTGGTAGCAACAGCAATAATATATATCACCCTAAAAATCGAAATAAAGAGATCTTTGTCAACTTTCAAGGAATCCGATTGAGTTATTTAGTGCCCACTTTCGAGGAATCCGAGTGAGTTATTTAGTGTCAACAATAAGTGGCGTCTGATTACTCAATGCGTTAAATTAAATTCTATGCCTGTAATTCTTTATTGACTTTTTTTTATGCTTTGTATACTGGTCACCGATTAATACCAGTCAATCTATATCTTGATCGACTGACCGGTCTTTACCAGGATAAATAAAGTTATTATTATTATTATTATTATAAAATGAAGATAACTTGATTACAATGAGTAATTCTTAGTAACTTCGCAAATCTGAACTAAGCACGTATTGAGAAGCTATTGATTACTCAGAGTACTTAAACGAGCGCCATTCGAGTATATTGCCCAGTAACTTTTAAATACTCAGCGATTTCAAATCGAGCGGCTCTCAATAACTCAGAGAGGTTATACAAACAGTAAATAAATTGACACTGAATTGAATTCATCGACTGAGTAATGTTTAGCCACTAGGAGCGATTTGAAAATACCGGTTTTGAGCATCGTTTGAACACATTGAGTAATTACTAATTATTACCTATCGTGTATTGAAAAGTTACCCAACAAAGTTTGTTATTTATTCACTGAAAATGTTTGTTTCGTATTTCCCTTACTTTAGAAATATTTCCATTCCCAGCGGCACATGTCGCCATTTTGAATTATCAAATCCACCCGGTCTCAGAAACTTGTTTGACCGGTTTTACCATGATGTCAGTGCTTTCTCATTGGCTTACGCCCAAGCCTTTGTTCTTTCGCTATATAAGCGCGACACCACCCGGATGGTTGGGCGGCACACTCAAGAAATTTTAAAGCAATGCCACGCATGCATAATGACGCCTGTGAATTTCCTTATTAACCGACATGAAATGCATATCATTAAACCAATTCTGTATTCATGGTCTCATTAATTAATTCGGCGCGTTATTTGATTGAACTACTTCCCAATGCAAGCTATCTAGTGAACGTTCCATTGTTTTACACAATTTCACACAATTCATTGCATAACTTTTTTCCACCCGCAATCACTGGCTGGGATTCTCTGGACCTTGATGTCCAAAACTCTGTATCTCGTCCTACTTTTAAACCTAAAATACGGTCAACTCTTTTTCCTCATACTCACAATAGGTTGTTTGATTTTTCTTCTCCAAGGCTTCATCTATTGATCACACCCGCCGTAGACTTGGGTTTCCTTGTCTTAGAGAATATCTGTTTAAAATTAATCGTTGTGCGTCGCCTGTTTGCGAGTGCGGTCTTGTATCTAAATTAATCGGTGAAACATTTTGTTTTGTTTTGCTCAAGGCATGTCGCTCAACATTATGTCCTCTTTACCTCTGCGGCTAATATTCTCGATGAAACATGGTCATCGAGCAGCGACGCTAGGAAACTAAACTTTTTATTGTACGGTGTTCAGTCTATAAATTACGACTGTGCTTTTTTTTTCCACAAGAACAAAGTTTTATAATTATTACTAATAGCTTCTCGGTGGCCACTGTTTGATTGTTAAAATTATATGTCAGCTTAACTCGATGTTTTCAGCGTAATTTTTGCGTGTTGTTTGTGTGTGTGTTTGTGTGTGAGCCTGAATAAATGAAGTAAAATTGTAATATTGTAATCCCCCTTGATAAGCCTAGGTGCTTTTGGAGAAAACAACATCAAATATGTTTAAACAAAGAGAATAAAAAAAATTATAAAAAAAATAAATTAGCACTTCATGAACAACCGAGTGATCTATTTAACTGTCACATACATACAGTCATTATGCTATCTTACACTTCTAAGCTCCTGTTTTTCTTTTCGTTTTTCACGAAGAAGTGGCTTTGAGAGATCACATATCGCAGGAAAATAATCATCAGTGTGATCAAAAGCCACATGTATGATACATTATGCGTGCATGAACATTTGTAACTGCTGAAACCAGCAAGAGCTTACTAGAGGTTATCAGTGTGTAAATAGGTTCCCACGTTAACGAACTGTAGAAATGCAACGAAACTTTTTCACTACATATAGTCTCACAGTTACGTCCCGTAAACAAGATTGAAACGCAATAAATTAAATTTAGCCGATGTTAAATATTATTAATTAAGGGACGAAATTTACCTGAGCTCCTGGAATTCCCGGCAAGCCATTAGAGCCTCTATCGCCCTGCAGACCCATTTCTCCTTCTGTCCCAGGCTTTCCATTAATCCCGGGTTGGCCATCTTTCCCCTGTCAGATAGGAATCAACATAAAGTATTGTGATGAGTTGGGATCCTTGTCTGTTTCAAGGTTGATAAATGATCAGTAGCAAGGCGTCCCTACGTACGCCATCTTAATTCACCTTTTAGGATCGAATTCGGTTGCGAATTTAAATTTCTTTTTTGTCTCCCGAGACTTTTCAGTTTTGTTTTTGAGATTTTTATCATCATTTGCACTATTTAGATAAAAAACATCAACAAGGAAAATATAGAAATGGAAAAGGAAAAGTGGACGTCAGTGCTTTTGAGTTGAACTGACGAGATATATTGTTACAAAAACTAACCTCCCCTCACAGAAACCACAGATAAAAACGGGAATTTTTCACTCATCAATTTTGAGAAAAATAGGGCCTGAGTCGCTCGTTTTCATGCCATTTTGCTGTATACAAAACGGTGTTTGTAATCTTAACAGAACAGCACTAAAATGAGGTAAAATGACATCACCTTGGGACCGCGCAGGCCTGGATATCCGGGAGGGCCAGGCCTTCCATCCAGTCCCTATTAAAAAATAAAATAAAATAAAATAAAATAAAAATGGAAAAAAGTTGACAAGTAGCGAAGGACTACAGACTGTGTTTTTATCTCGGCAAAACGGAACTTTTCTAGAGATTAGATAAAGCTAAATCGTAAAAACTCTTTTTCCTTGGCCATCGTAGCTTTAGAAGAAACAAAACACAAACCGCGGTGATAAACATGGAACCAAAACGCATGTTAAACAAAGTTAATTTCCTTGACGTTTTGTATGTACAACATACATCTTCAGAAGTGACCGTTAACTAGATTACAATCGAAATTTAAACGCGAAGAAAAAGACTGATAATAGATAAAGCTATGTACTAACTGGTTGTCCATCCTTCCCGTTCGATCCAGCAAGACCCGGTAAACCCGGAGGACCCTAGCAAATATCAAACGAAATAAATCATCGTAAAATGAAGCACCATTGAAAAATGACCAAAATTCTCACAAATAAAAATAAATAATAAAAATATTAATTGTAAAAATTTCTGCTAGTGCTCACTTGTGTCCCTTTCGGTCCCTTTCTTCCAGTGCGTCCCCGCCTTCCTCGATATCCCTGAGAATAACGAGAACGTATCATACTTCGAAACCAATAAAATATCTATCAAAGCAAGAGATTTACAGCAAGCCCCTCCCCCCTTCTCGTCTAAGGTACCCCCTTCCCTTTTTCCTCACAACCAAACCAATACACGACAGACTATTTTACCGATGTATTTTTTATCGAATATAAACCCACGTCCAGTAATTGCAAGCCTAAGGGGAATATTACTGAATGGTGCCTGTATGAAAGTGAATCGAATAGTACACTTTTATGATCAAAGTACCCGCTGACGTATTGCCATCGATTAAATAAGTACGTCCTTCTCCACAGTATGTATATTAACAACACAAGCCGCAATTGAATAGGTGTTTTTGTCTGACTACCTTTAGTAAACGCTTTAGAATGTTGAAAGCTTGATGCTAAAGTGTTTCAAGTTCGTCCTTTGTATATTGATCTATGTATACCGTTAACCATTATTTTAGATAAAACAATCCTAAACATCTATGCAAACGCTCATGGCCACTTAAAGAGACACTCACTGCTCTGCCAGGGGAACCACTGACTCCCGGCGTTCCTTGTTTCCCCTTACTACCCTACAAGAAACGATTAAATAATCAGAAAAAGCCACGCAAGCACCTCGAGCAGTTGCATTGATAAAGAATAATAAAAAAAAATGTGTGCCAGTTAATTGGGACATTATTATATATCAGGTCTAAAAAGAGGTTAATCGTTTTGACAGTGCTCTTAAACTTGACAAAACTCTCCTTTTGTTATAAGCTTTACTTGTACATGTTCCAATAAAAAAATTTTCATTCCAAGAAAAAAAATTATTTCTAACCATTTTTTTTTTTTTCAAAAAGAGCTTTTAAAAGAATCTCAAGTTTGTTGCAATAGTTGTTTTGATTTGACACCATCGTTAGAGCGCTTTGTGACTAAAAAGCACTCTTAGGGAGTTACAAATAAAGTAAGTTTGTACGTATGTGGCCTGGACAATTTTTATTCGCCTAGGCCTGTATCAAGGTTGTGTAGGTCAGTATGTGTGGCTACGTATGGTTGTGTAGGGTTATGTATGGTAATGGCGCGGAACTTATGCTGTGGCACTGTGAAGGGCGATGTGTATCATATATGGCTACATGTTTGCATCTATGGTTGTCGGGGCTTTGATCATGTACACTAGTTAAAACTCACCGGAGTTCCGGAAAGACCATGTAATCCCAATTCACCGATTGGTCCTGGAACACCCTTCAGAACAAATAATAAGAATGATAAAAACGGGAAGCACAATGAAGTATCAACGAGCGAAAAAACGGGTAATAAGCAGTAAAGAGACGAATACGTGAATATTTCTTTTTGTATGAAATAGTTCTATCTTTATTCCGAAAAGCCCTTTGGGGACGAATAAAGTATGTATGTATGTTATGAAGGGAGACAATGCAAGGGTAAAATGCCACAGTGAGATCCCAGCTTGCGGCGATCTTATTTCTAATTGTTGTCTGTAACAGTTCTTCACTTTAGAGAAAACTCAAGAGCAAAGCCAAATGTTCGACGAAGTTAGTAGCCGTATTAAGACTGGTTTTCACCAGGGCATAAGAATAAGCATATTCCGAAGCGTTTATGTTAGGGCAATTGCTTGGAAAAGGCGCTACTTAACAGCACATGCATACGGCACAACACAAGCGTAAGCACAAGCACAAGCAGAACAAAATTTTTTGTTCCTCTTGTGCTTGTGCTTATGTCAAGTGAGAACGCGCTGCTGCAAGCATGAGCATAAGCATAGAATCGCCCGCCATCTAGTTTAGTTGCATTGCGGAGGTAAGGAACCGAAAATAAGGTAATTATCAATTCTGCGCATGTTTACGTGCTTATGCCTGTGTAGTTATGGGTGTGTTGTGGTTGTCGTCTCAACCGTTATGCGTTCGCTTGTCCTTATGTCGTTGTGAAAACCAGGCTAAACGGAGTTCTGCGTAAATCAAGAGATCATTATCACAATTTTTATGTTTTTACTTTCCTCTTTAACTGTAATTCCTAAATTTTTAACCCTTCCCCTTTTTGTTCTATTAACAACACCAAGAAAAATCTCTCCTTTATTATTATTGTTGTTAGGTTGCTAGCTGTGTCTTCTGCCTTATGAAACTTTTTTTTTTTCTACAAACTTTACGGTGATTGGAAGTGAAGTAGTCAGCGTATTTACCGGCGATCCAGGAGGTCCAATTTCACCGGGTGCTCCGCGGGGTCCCTGAGATTGAACATAAAATGGTGTCATTATAAAAAAAAAAAAAAAAAAAACGGAATCACTACTAAACGTCTCATAACTATTTAATAAAAAAACCGACAAGCAAACAAGATGTTCATCCAGAAGTAAAATCACCCAAAAAAACTATTAACAAATAATGATCCGGCAAAACTATTTGCCGAACGGTGGAAAGGGGGAAGGCAGCATTGTTAGAAAATTCACCAGTCACATGTACATAAACTGTCACATAGCAACAAAACACTGAAAGACCAACCGCTTCTCCAGCTTTTCCATTTTTGCCGTACGTTCCACGCATTCCCTGTTCAAAAGATCAACATCAATGTTCATGTTCAGTGGAACCCCGTTAATCCGGTACCAGCGGGCCACAAAAATTTGGCCGCATCAACGGGGCGGCCATATTTAAGGGGTTCTTTAAATAAGAAAATGACTGACTAAGCTTTTGTTCGGGCCAGAATAAAGTGGCCGTAATAACGGGGTGGCCGTAAGGCGGGGTTCCACTGCAAACCATTTTATGCACCAAAAAGGTGAGTTTCCGCTCTGTGAATATGAATGGATGAAATTTTTACGTCTATTGACGAGAAATTAATGTTATGAACTCCGACACGTCCTTCCATATTTGTTGGACCTCAAGCTTGGTGTCATGATTGACCGGGAAGTTCGAAATTAAAAATTTTAGAGAAACCTCATTCAAAATGCAAAACAAAATGAATAAACGAAGGACTTTTAAATCTATAATCAACTCGGATAAACTCTACTTATCGGCTACTGCGGCTTGTGATACTAGTCGCTTTCCATTCCATTTCCTTCACCTCATACACAGCTAGAATAATGCCTGAAGAAAGACTTACTAGTGGTCGTATAGAATGCTTAGGAAATGAACGATTTACAGCATTCCTAAAATGAACTCACCCTTCTCCCCGCACGTCCTGGGTACCCTGGCGCGCCTATCGGCCCAGGGAGGCCCTGTAAATATATCGAGTGCACATTTAACAATTATTGCACGAACGAACGTTAGATATGAGATGATAAATAGCCAATGAGGCGCGTAGGACTGAGTTGTCTGTAATCATCTTATATCCAACAAACGTGAGTGAGCTAACTGTTTTATAAAAACGCTAGCTAAAAACACCTTGCTCCGAAGGGAGGGGATGGGGCTTATTTGAAACGAAGAATCAGCATAGAAAAGCGACGGTTTCTCGACATAGAATATCAATTCTACATGGACCGCTGTCCGTTGCCTTGTAAACAAGCAGTTGTTTTACAGTGAACTACTAAATACAAACAACTTTCCAACCTGTAATCCAAGACTTCCCTGCAAACCAGGCTCTCCGCTTCTTCCGCGACGACCCTGAGACAGAAAAGACACTCTTAACGTCATTTTACGTTACATCACAGTTCACGTTCACGTTTCTTGTTTCTGTTAACTTTCGCGCAATTTTATCGCCGCTTCTGGGCCACAGTCTCTTGCGCTTTTTAACTGTTTTCTAAATCGAGTTCGTAGTTTAGTTAGGTCGTAGTAGTTCATTTATGGTTTGCTGACTGTGTCCGCAAACAGCCATTTTCTTTGACCTGTTAGTCGATTTTAAATGTTCTTAATTAACCGGCAAATGGTCGGGAAAGAGCTAATATTACACTTACGACACAGCTTATTCGGCCTTACCTGTCGTTTACTGACCTTGGCTCAGTGAAAGAATTCAAATTCAAATCTCCTTCAAAGGTTTACCATCCTCGATCGCACGTTACTAACTTTACTTACCTGCCTTCCGGGTCTTCCTGGAAGTCCTCGTTGACCCTTTTGTCCACGATCACCCTTGTGAGACACAAAATTTACCAGTTAGGAGGGTAGGCTCGATTTCCGCCGCTCTCTCGGGTCCGTTCGGCTGGGCATGAGACGTTACGACCGTCTTTTACCTTAATCTTGTTAACCTCAGTTCTGTCTCTTTGTAATGGGCCTATTTCGTAATGATTATCTCCCGAGTAGTAAATATCACCGAAGATATTTTTTTCTTATCGAAGAACACGATATAGATATAAAAGTTATGGCTCTGTTGATGCTGTAAGAAGTCTGTCTCGTCAAACAGAAATAAATACACAAGCGCCCCAGAACGTCAATTACCTGAGGTAGATTTGAGTTAAGTTTAAATACCGATGACCTACTACAATAATTTTGAACGCACCTTGGGTCCTCGCGGTCCAGCTCGTCCTGTGGCTCCGGGTCGCCCGTCTGCACCCTAACACATAACACAGACTAACGTGTAAATGGTTTGACCCCTGGGGGTGAGGGGGCTACCCCCGTAAATTTCGGATAGGTGTGTGCCGCGAAGGGTCTTAAACCCTGATCATATTTAAGGATGAAACAGACGCAAATTGATACCCTATTTAAGGCACAAACTCGAAAAATTACACCCTGTACAAGGGAAAAGCAAAAATTGAGAAGAGCATGAACGGGTCAACTTTATTTGGTTTCTGTAACATTGTAAGTTATGCATCAAGAATAGAATTTGTGTTCGTTTAGCTGGGCATTCACACATTGGAGTTCTAAGTGATACACTTTAGGTACCCAGTCTAAGGATCAAACCGGGAAGACCATGTCAACAGGGACAAAAATAATACCCCATTTAAGGATCGGGAACATACCCTATCCCACGACACATACCTATATAGCCAATATATGGGGGTACCCCCTTCCTGGAGAGTTTGACAACACATAGGAAGGCGAACATGATGTTCAAGAGCACTCAAATAGCACGTGTTACACTTGAAGAAACACCTACCTATAACAGGATCGATGGCTCAAATAAGACCTGCTTTTCATGTGCAGGGACATTCTCGTGTAATGCCAGGAGCCCATCGGTAATGCTCCAATTACTTTATTACACATGAACGATTTATAACATATCAAAAGTCTCATTTCTCCTTGTCCAATTGAACTGTACTGCATCGAAATAAGTTGGGAATCGTTTGAGTCAAGTTGGTCTCCTTTGGTATGAAAACTCATTCCTACCTGTGAGCCTCTTGGGCCGTTGAAGCCTGGACTTCCCATCATACCACGCGGGCCCTAGCAAGTGCAATTTGAAAAATACGCTCTCAGTGAAATCCATAAAGGATATGACACGGCGCGCGAAGATATGAACTATATTTTCGAGTGGTAAAAACAACATACTATTTTACGAACGAGCACAGCACGAGAAAAAATAAAATTCATATCTTCAAGCCACTGTGTAATTTTCTTTATTATTTAGACAAACAGACTATTTGTGCAAACAAACGCGAAATGCATGGAATGACATCATCAATATCCTCACTAATGAAGATGCGGAAAATACGCCACTCGGGTCACGGATGTAGTTTCGTATGAATTTTTTACGAGTGGTGTATTTTCCAGTGAGACGCTCGTGTCTGTATGAAAAAATACATAGTTACTTTGTCAAAAATCAGTCACTATCACCATTTTAAGTTTATTTTAATCCTAAAGTCAGCCGTTTAGTTTAAGTAAAGAAAGTGTTACAAAATTGTAAACCTAACACGATAACTTTACGTAAATTTATTTTTGGACGAGAGATATTACTTACTACTCTTCCAGGCCTTCCCGCGCGGCCATCTTCTCCGGGTAATCCCTAAAACGTAAGAGAAAATTAGAATTTGTCATACAAAATTGCTCGCTGCAAATGAACAAACAGTTCTGACCTGCTTTCCAGTTTCTCCGTTACGTCCTGACTTTCCTCTTGGACCACGCAATCCCTGTAAAATAAATAGTTTTAATTGTCATGAATATTTCTATGATATCGTGATAAAACAAATATTTTTTTCGCCTCCCTTGATAGATATTCCTCTATAATTCACGCTATATACTACGACCAGATGCCTGTGCACTACATGATTATTATCTTAAGATTGGAGTCAAATCGTCACCTATTTGTAGATGTGGTTTTGTTAATGAGACAAAAAAACTCATTTCTTTTTATATTCCCCTTTATATGCTGTCCCTAGAGGAAATTCACTCTCTGGCGCTGCTCGTATTGTCTCTAACGTGCACTGGCTGAGATTTTCGGACTCTCAAAAAGTGAATCTCCTGTTATTTGGCTTTTCTTGTTTATCAAATGATACAAACGTCAAATTTTTCTCTCACGTTCAACAATTTATAATAGATTCCAAACATTTTGTTTTGTTTTGCTTTGTTTTTTTCGTTTCATCTTAATCTGTTAAATATCTATTTGCAGAGGCCTTACGTAATTTATGTGTTTAGGTAGGTGCAAGCCCCTAGATGAGCCCTTTGATCAGTTCTTGAGTAAAAAGGAATTGTAAAAATGAATGAGCCACGAGGGCGAAGTCTTGTTCTTACTTGCATTCCTGGTCGTCCCGTTTGTCCAGGTTCTCCAGGAGCTCCCTGACAAAATAAGAAATAGTAAGAACGTTCTGTGACTTCAGTCAATGAGTATTTACCAAGAAATTCGCACAAATGTCCATTCTGGGCTACCTTACCAAGTCCCCTTTCTGTCCTGGAATTCCCGGTGTACCTGGAGTTCCAGCATGGCCCTAAAATTACAACAGCAACCTGTTATTGTGATTTTGAGACACTTCGAAATCATCTTGTATCACAATTGTTACTAATTTCGCAATCTGATTGGCTAATTTGCTGTGTCGATAAGAGTCTAGACAACGCTGCTCGCGTCAATGTGTCACGCAATGCTTTTTTCAGCTCGCGCTCTGAAAAAAACATTTTCTTTGACGTTGTTATTGTGGTAAAAAAAAAATCGAATGTGGTTTAGCGTGGTCTGTACTCTTATCGACAACGATACGCGTCATCACAGTGGTCAAAATTTGTTGTAGAATCACGACGCGCAGCCGAGTGAGTCCACAACAAATTTTGACCACGGTGATGACGCGTACCGTTGTCGATAAGAGTACAGACCACGCTAAACCACATTCGATTTGTTTTTTAACCACAATATCAACGTCACAAAAAATTTCTTCTTTTCAGAGCTCCCACTACCCAGACGTTACTTCGACTTTGGCTAGTTTTTGTTGCCTTATTACTTTGCCCTTAAATATGATTTCCAGTCCGTACTACACACTCTGAAGAGTTTGTTTGCGTTTTCGTTTTGTTGAATGTTAAATGTTGAATGTGAGAAATCACAAAATGTAAACATTTCGCAACTACTTACATAAAGTAAATTCAAAGTTTCAAAACAACCGCCAATATATGTGGATGCGAAGCAGTCGAAGCTTTATGCTTCGTGCTTTCTCATATCACTTGATGAAACAACTTCGCAGCTGTAAAAATCAATGAAGCTGTTGGAAAAAGAATTTGAAAGGACTCAAAGACAAGGTATGAGGTTCGTAACGAATAACATTGATTCACATTCCATCGAGTGAGATTTATAATGTTTATAAACATCAGGGTGCTGAGACTGCGCAGTACGGACTGGAAATCATCTTTAACTGCAACTATATAACAAAACACTTTATTCAGTACTGATCCCTTGAAAAACAATTGTTGGGCACATCGAGATTCGCGGAAAATTAACAGGCAGAACTAGCTGTTTTACTAGAATCCGGTAATAAGTGTACGTTATTACCCGTCCATACCTTCATTCCACTTCTTCCCGATGCGCCAGGATATCCGACAGCTCCTCGTTCACCCTATACATATGATAATAATTTGAGCATGACAGAAACATCAACACTTAAGTCGCATGATTGAGTTCAGTGTTATTTATGTTTTTAGTATTTTTAAGCGATGACTTATGAGGTCATCGCTTAAAGCTGGCATACAGCATTCCTTTGGATAGATGAAGTCTCACTTATGTCGAGCACAATTTACCCTGAATCGAAGCGAGGAGAACAGAAAACCAAACCCATTTCCTTGCAAACCGCCATCTTGATTTTCGGGATCGAGTGAAATCGTTTTTCAGTAACTACGTCTGAATGAAGAGTAAATAAAGCATTGTTGTTGTTGTTTACTCCGACGTTAGCAATTTATATATACGTTATTTGCCGGCTGGGAGGTCCGTATGGTGAAAAACTGTGACCGAGGTCACAGTTTTTCACTATATGGACCGACCCTAAGCCGGCAAATAACATGTTTATTTTTTATTTTTTTTTTCCTGCAGTAAATTGATTTTACAGTTTACGCAACTCTTGGCATTGAATCGGCTTGCGCGCCGTCTACTAACGATTTGCAAAAAATCTCGGCAACGAGCGAGTAACTCAGATAATAGACAAAGAAAGATGTATTAAAAAACAGATTTTTTTCGAACTACTTTATGTTAGTTGCATTTATTTCACCATTTAAGTTTTCCAAAATTGTTTTTGCGCTGTGAAATTTCGTGCGAAGTTTGAAGTTTTAGTACAACAACAATTTCTGTGAGTCGTTGCTTTTAATTTCACTTGAAATCAGACTTTTCTACCGTAAATTGAGTGGCAGAAAGCAAGGAAAGTGTATTCCACAGAAATTCTCCTAAATACAGCAAAGATCAGAGAGGTAAACTCGACTGAAATTGACTCAAATTTTACGGCGAGAGAAACGCAGGATTACGCGCCATTGCAGCGGCAAGCTACAAACGACCAAGCAAACTCTCACAACTTCAAAACACTCAATTGAATTTACTTACAGTGACTTTTCTTGCCATTTTAAAGTAAACAGAGATAAACTTGCGTTGACTAATCGTCGATGGATGTGTACAAAAGGCAAAAGATTGACGATTACCGCTAACTTTTAGGAGCCAAGAAAAAATCTGGCCCGTGGGCCCACAGGCGGCCCAGACGTTGAATACGATTGATACGTGACATTATGTTGTTGGCGATTGCGTTACAATTTTAGCAGTTTCTAAGACAACGTATGAGAATGCTTCGAAAATTACTCTAAATGCTACGTGTAGAAAACAATTTGAATAAAATGGCTTACCTTGTGTTTGCATTGCGTTATTTTGATTTCCCTGGGTTCCTGGAGGTGGTTTAGAGCCATTTAGGCGAGTTTTACTTTCTGGCGGTTTGCTTCCCCTAAAGAGAAACGAAAGGCGGGCGACCCACTGGCCCGACGGCACGCACTCAAAGCTCCGTAAATTCCACAAAAATGGTCTAATCTCGTCAAAATTGCCTCATGGCAGCCGTCGATAACTCTTCTTCCCATTCGCTTTCTCCCAAGGTTCCAAAGTTTATCTTAATCGCCCGAGAATCGCTGGTTTTCCAGCTCTTGCTTTCCATTTCTGCTCCGTCTCGATCCGTAACCGATTATCTTGGGCACAGGATTTGAATTTCTAGCTTAACGACCGCGCCATCGTGACAAAGTCGCCTCCAACCGTCGAGAGGCACGGGGAATTGGTCAGTTACTCGTTGCCATCTCTCGCTGCAGTTAACAGTGCTTTTAGGCGCTAAATTCAGCTGAACATTGTTTGCTTCTTGTATTGCCGTGCCTCTCGACGGTTGGAGGCGACTTTGTCACGATGGCGCGGTCGTTAAGCTAGAAATTCAAATCCTGTGCCCAAGATAATCGGTTACGGATCGAGACGGAGCAGAAATGGAAAGCAAGAGCTGGAAAACCAGCGATTCTCGGGCGATTAAGATAAACTTTGGAACCTTGGGAGAAAGCGAATGGGAAGAAGAGTTATCGACGGCTGCCATGAGGCAATTTTGACGAGATTAGACCATTTTTGTGGAATTTACGGAGCTTTGAGTGCGTGCCGTCGGGCCAGTGGGTCGCCCGCCTTTCGTTTCTCTTTAGGGGAAGCAAACCGCCAGAAAGTAAAACTCGCCTAAATGGCTCTAAACCACCTCCAGGAACCCAGAGACATCAAAATAATGCAATGCAAACACAAGGTAAGCCATTTTATTCAAATTGTTTTCTACACGTAGCATTTAGAGTAATTTTCGAAGCATTCTCATACGTTGTCTTATAAACGGCTAAAATTGTAACACAATCGCCAACAGAATAATGTCACGAATTAATCGTATTCAACGTCTGGACCACCTGTGGTGGGCCGCATCGTAAAAAGCTGGACCGGTCACGTGCGTATGATTAGCCAATCAAATTCGAGGATTTAGGAATCCGGCCCGCTCAGATGGTTGAGAAAAAAATAAATATGGAATATTTCAGCTTATTTGAACGCCGAAGAGGGCATTAGAAGAATGTTCTGTGATTTCCACACTCATGTTTCACAATTCTGAGCCTTAAGTATACCTCGCCTATTTCATGGCGGCGATGTTGTTCTTCCCAAGCAAGAGGGAATGTATCTAACTCATTTCCCAAAGGAGAGAAATTTGATTGTTTGGAAACAACGCCAATATGGCCATCGTGACAACATGTCCCGCTCTATTAACATGATTTTAAAATAACGCTCTATTACTATGATTAAGCTCAACATGTAGCTAGATGTTATTCTTACGGTCGGTCCAGGATCTCCAGGTTTACCAACTACGCCTGGTTTTCCAGGAGTGCCCTTTGAACAAACAATGACAATAAATTCGCTTAGTTATACATCTTTTTTTTGTGGTGTAGGACCTAAATTAGATGTAAACTATTAAACAGCTTGTGCAAAAGCAACCCACCCTTTCATCTGTTGATTCTATAGGCGACGTGAAACTAGGCGTGAAATACCCAATAAGAAGTAAGAAAACTATGGCTGCAAAATAGTCTTTCAATTTAAAGTTTCACCCACGTACACTGATTAAGGGTGGTTAAAACAGATCATCTATTTTATAACATTCGTGTTAAAGTTGAACTCGCTCAATTTCAGGTCCAAACCATTCCATCGCGTAACATAACCACAATGAAAGTACAACTAGATAACTAAGCATTTGAAAGGCTAAAAATTTTCCCTGATAAAATCAAGGAAACGTCTCAGTGTCTGACGACTACAGCTTCACTGTTGTTTAAGCGCGTAAAGTTTGAGTTTAGGACGGACGCTTTAATTATCCCCCCCCTCCCCCCCCCCCCCCCCCCCCTTCGCCCTGGCCGGACTTAGAGATTAAGACAAGATACTCAAATAATGTTTGAATAAATACATGCTCCGGAACAGAAGCTTCCACGACACATCGCATGTTTATCAAGAAACTAATACTTAACTAACACTTTATTACTGTTCTAAGATATTTACTCGCTTTCCCATGCTGCCAAACCCGCCAGGCTTTCCTATCGGTCCTTTTCTTCCCTTAATAGAAAAATAGCAGTATGTTAAAAACGCCAGAGTACCATTTACAATAAAAATGTGACACCCGAAGCCTTAGAGGTTTCACTACGAAAGAGAACTGACAGGAGCTAAGAGAACATGTATTGACGAGGACCTTACGATATAGACATCATTCGGTCCTTTATTTTCAACAAAAAATATTCTTTGCGTCCAAATAGTCAATTTGAGAATGCTAACGGAAGAAATAGAGTAGAGTGGGAGTGTCTGGAAGTAATCGTGTGAGCGGCGTGTGGACTGACTTGCAACTCTTTCACGAACTTATCAAATTCGCCTTAGAACTACTGAGATCACCCTTCCAGCTCGCATGTGTCAGAGGACATGGGTGCAATATATTAAAACCTGCTTACTCAATAAGTCCCACCTGGTCGCCTTTTGATCCCGTGGTTCCTCGTAAGCCGGGAGGTCCTGGTTGACCCTGTTAAACAAGTTTTAAATATGATCACTGTTTCGTACGTTACATGAAATGTCGATTGTGGAGCAAATCTGACGGCTCTAACGGTTTGGGAAATGACAAAGGCGGACGCCGCTGCTGCCGCCGCAGTCGATGACGACGACAAATATCAAGCAATAAATTTCTGAAAAGGTCCTTACAAGATATTTTTTTTAATTTTTTAAAAAATAGTAAAAACGTTCAGTGAACTTGTTTGTAAATTTTTAATATGTTTTCTCCTGGCTACGGATCTTCCATTTTTAAGTGCTTACAAGAACAACAGCAATGAGCACTCACTCTATCTCCACGCTCGCCCTCGCGTCCAGGCTGACCGGGAATACCCTGTGAAAATAACACGGAGAAACTCATACTAAAATCATGAAGTAACCACATGTAGTACAAGGTATACAGTATAAATTACTGCAATTAATACTGAGGAAAAAGATTACTTTTTAAAGAAACTGTTTAAATTAGTTCATTGTGCATATCGGTAAAGTAATCGTCGAAGTGTATTTAGAAAAGTCTATATATATTCGGAGCGCTAGCCTTTTCTTTTTTCAACGAACGTACGATTCTGAAAGGTCAGCTTTTTAGAATTCGCATGGCGATTACTAGGTACGTTTCCCCACATTTATTTGTTGCTGTATTGATTTTCTTGCTAATTAAGACTCGTCAACATTCCAATAGGCCATTTCCGAGTGTTCCTTGTGCCTCTGTTTCAAAACGAGTCTCTTTACAAAACCTTTCATATGAAAACAAGTTCGGTTTGCAAGAAATCGAACCTCTAGGCGGAACGCATTTTCCTACAACTCATTTTGACACAGAAGGAAGACACTACTCAGAAATAACAACATAACGACTGCGACATAACGACATAAGGAAAAGATTAGTTTTATCTTTATGTCGTTATGTTCATGCTGTTATGTTGCGAATATGTCATTATGTCTACATGTTCACACTACAAACATAACGTCCTTTTATGTCGTTCGTGACGATGTCGTTATATCGCGCTAGAGCTAGTGTGAACCAGGCTTAGTAACCACCTTGTGAACAATAGGTCACACTAGCGACATAACGGCAGAAGGAGGACGTTATGTTTGCAGTGTGACATAATGCAACATAATAGCATGAACATAACGACATAAGAAAACTATGATCTTTTCCTTATGTCTTTATGTCGATGTTCACATTACCAACATAAGCGA